>NC_089501.1:50719784-51043117 GCF_036850765.1 Saccopteryx bilineata | reverse complement strand
TTTAACCCTTTGAGTAGTAAGCTTTTTGTTAACCCTCTGAGTAAGGACATACATGAACGTTTGTACTACTCAAAGGGTTAAGAAAATTAATGGAAGGGAGGGGAGTGGGGGAGGGGAGGGACATAAAGAGGGACAAGTATAAGGTGACGGAGAATGATTTGACTTTGGGTGACAGGTATACAACATAATCGACTGTCTAAATCAGGGGTCTCAAACTCGCGGCCTGCGGACCACATGCGGCCCGCCGAACAATTTTGTGCGGCCTGCAGACTAATTCACGAAGTTCAAAATATTTTGGATAAAATTAAGTAAGCCTAGGGGCCTACTTGTATTTTTCATTTCTCTAGCATCCTAGCTAGATATTAGCTTAGTTAACAGCAGTTGTGATGCGAACTACAGTTTCTGGTCGTTTTGTGACACTGAGTAAACTGCATGTACGATTGTGCTTGTTGTACTGATTTTTTTTTTTTTCAACTGCAGTGAGAAAAGTGTTGCGTAACAGTTGCCTTTTGTAGACCTAGTGCGGCCCGCCGAACGGCTGTGATCTTGCTCTGCGGCCCACATGCTGAGTTGAGTTTGAGACCCCTGGTCTAAATGATGTGGAGATGTTTGCCCAACATATTGAATAGCTATGTCCTCTAGTTGACCAATGTCATCTTGTTAAATTTAACCATCTAGGTAAAATAATAATAAAGAAAAATAATGAAGCCAGGGCCTTGGCTGTGCCCTCCCTTCTCCGGCCCCCTCCCGTTTCTGTCCCCAAGTAAACGCTGTTTCCAAATTTTCTGTTTATCATCCTTATTTTTCTTCATGGTTTTATTATATAGGTGTATATCCCTTAAACCAGTGATTTTCAACCTTTTTTTTTCATGGCACAAACACACACTAATTACTAAGGTCAGTGCCCCTGACTAAATACAACCATTTTCATCTCATGGCACAAATACATTAGTTACTAAGGAAGAAGAGGCCAGGGCCCCTTTTTCTTTAGTAATTAGTTTATGAGTACGTGAGAGACAAAGGTTGAAAATCACTGCATATCAACTTGTTTTGCCCAGTTTGGGAATTTATACGATCAGGATCCTGTTGGGCACATGTGCTCCTGTGATGTTCTCTTGATAGTATGACTTTTAACTCCGTCTGCGTGGGCAGGTGTGGTTGTGCTTTGTTCACCGTCACTCCCAAAGAGAATCCCATTGAACGAACAGGCCACCATATATTCCTCCTCTGTTTAGCTGTTTTTAAATTTAATACTCCATCAGGAGACGACCCAGCTTCTCCCCAGATGCAGCCACGGGCTCCACGTGTTTTCTAACGTCCCCACGAGATGTCCCTTGGCGGACACTGTTACCTGCACCAAGTGAGTGTCCTGCCAGGTCTGGAAAAACTGTTTTTGCTCAGAGGATTTTACATATTCCCTCTGCCAACACTAGTCTGTTTTGTTTACAATCCCGTCCACTCATGAGATAGAAGTAACTAGTGCAGAACAAACCCAGAACATTCCTCAGTTTCCCTGTGGGAATAAGTAACCAGCATGTCAAAATCTCAGGCCTGCCTGAGGTTTATACCCGTCCTGCACCTCCCATCTAAGGCTGGTTTTCCCCTAGTTTCAGCCCAACTGGTTCAACTACTAAAAAAAAGTCTAAAATATTTTTGTAGCATAGGCGGGAAACAAAACACACATCGCTATCACTAGACAACTACTTGAATTACTCAGGGAGCTGAGGAGAATGGTACTGTATCTATAAAACAAACTGAGCTATTGCACATTTTTTACCAGTTAAATTATTTACTTTCCCTCTTTTTGGTAAGAAATCATATACCAACTGACCAGAGGTGGTACAGCGGATAGACTGCTGACCTGGGATGCTGAGGTCCCAGGTCTGAAACCCCAAGGTCACCAGGTTGAGCACAGCTCATCCAGCTTGAGAGTGGGGTCGCCAGCTTGAGCATGGGATCATTGATATGATCTCACGGTCACTGGCTTGAGCCCGAAGTTCAATGTCTTGAAGCCCAAGGTCGCTGGCTTGAGCAAGGGGTCACTGGCTTAGCTGGAGGCCCCTCTTCAAGGCACGTATGAGAAGCAATCAATGAACAACTAAGGTGCTGCAACTATGAGTGGATGCTTCTCATCTCATCTTCTTGTCTCTCTCTCACTTAAAAAAAAAAATCACAGACCCGTAAATTGAAAAAAATACATTAAAACAGATAGCTAAATAAACTTTAAAAAATCAGTGCAGTCAGAGAAGTTCAGAAATATGGAAGGAAAATAAAGGCTTCCCAAACCTCAGTGACCTCTGTGTGATGAACAGGGTAAAGTCCGTACTTAGAAGTGACCCAAAGCCATGGTAATGTCCCACGTCTAAAGTTTATGTTTAAGGAAACCACTGGGAAGTCGGATATTTACTTCTTTGCTGATTAGAAGCCGAGTCTCTCTCCCTCTGCCACCCTCGGCCACAGAGAGGCCCAGAGCGTGCTCTGCAGGCACCTCCGCCAGTCAGTGTCCTCCCTGGCAGGGACCCCGTGAACTGCGTGAGAACATGTGCATAAATGCATTTCTTTCTAGAGTTTTGTTTTAAACAACAGATGTGTAAACAAAATTTAAAAATCGGACAGGATCTTTAATATGGTTTTTTTTCTTCCACGGAAATGTGAACAAAGCATTTCTTGGCTCCACTGAGCTGGCACTCTCTCTGATGACTGAGGGTCTTTTGTTGTTTTGTTTTGTTTTCTAAAAACAATTTGGGATTTTTCTCCTCACAAAACATTACATGTTTATGGAGAAAATGCAGAAAACACAGATGAGCCAAACAATTTTTCGTAAGGAAAAAAACATAATCCCACCATTCCAGGGTCCACATTTTGGTCTAACCCTCTCCATTGTTTTGCAACATAATGTCTGTAGTATAACCAGTCCTTTTTTTTTTTTTTTTTTTTTTTACAGAGAGAGGGATAGATAGGGACAGACAGACAGGAACAGAGAGAGATGAGAAGCATCAATCATCAGTTTTTTTTTTGTTGCCACACCTTAGTTGTTCATTGATTGATTTCTCATATGTGCCTTGACTGGGGGCTACAGCAGACCGAGTAACCCCTTGCTCGAGCCAGTGACCTTGGGCTCAAGCTGGTGAGCTTTGCTCAAACCAGATGAGCCCGCGCTCAAGCTGGAGACCTCGAGGTCTCGAACCTGGGTCCTCTGTATCCCAGTCCGATGCTCTATCCACTGCGCCACCACCTGGTCAGGCTTTGGTGCCTTCCTTAAGAAGCTACACTCATTCTGCCCTGCATATCTCAAGACATTTTATTTTATAGAAAAAATAACTGAATTTCATTACAATCAGTCCATTTTTATAAATATGTGCTACCATTATACTCTGTTGAGGCCTTATATTTTCCATATGAATATTCCTTACACACATTATTTAATAGCTGCAAGGTATTCTTTTTAACAAATGTACCATAATTTATTTAACAATTACCGTATTTTGGACATTTTGGTTATGGAGGGGTTCAGAACAAGTCACCCCCAAGATGTGCCTCTGTCATAGGCAGATTATTTTGAGCTAAAGGTAACCAAGACCCCATGGGCTTAAGTGACATTTCTGTCCCCTTTGACTACCTAGAACAGTTTAAATTGGGGGCACTGGCCATAGTAAAGAATAAGCAGAGGTAACCTTGACCTGGCTATAGAGCAGGGCAACCTGCTAACTACCTACCGCACACCTGTCCTTACTGTCCTCCCGTGACCTTCCTCCCTCTGAGGTCCCACTGCACCTTACCTCCCCGTTGGCTCAGAATGTCGTGTGTCCCTCGTTTTCCCTTTCTGTCTCCGAACCTCTCCTGTCTGTGGGGTTGCTGATTCTCTCATATCTGTGGGGTTCCTATGTGTATGTATGTAATTAAATTTGATGATTTCCTCCTGTCTGTCTGTCTCACGCAGATTTAATTATTAGACCAGCCAAAAGGCCACTGAAGGGCAGAAGCAAGGTTTGGTAATTCTTAATTTTTCAACATTAAAACAATGATAAACAATACTGTCTTGAACATCCAGGTGTACACACATTTGTGGCAACATTTATGATAATTTTTAAAGGCTACTTCGTAAGTGAAACTGGCGGATTAACGAGAACAGCCTTCCGTGATGTCGGTGGCTGACGGGTCCCCGACCACCGCGCCGGGTACGGGGATTCCAGCCGCTCCCTCGTCAGCACTGAGCTGAAGCCTGTTCTAAGTTTGCTAAAATGGTCCCCAAACAGCGCTTGCTTTAATTTTGCGCTGATGTACCTACTTGGGAGGCTGAGTGTTTCTCCTATTTATCGCCTGTTTGTATTTCCACCTGGGTCCTAAGTAGAGAGATTTAATGAGCTTTTTCTAGCCCCAACTTCTGGCTTCTCAGAAAAGGGAACTGTGTCTCGGGAAGGCTACATCGTTGGGCAGAAGCAATTATCTGGTATTTGCTCCGTGGGAGTTTAGTTTCCTCAGACAAAAGCTGCTTCAGTCTAAAAGGACAGGTTAGGATTAAACGCACAATGACTCAGTTCCGTGGTGAGGAGTGTGAGGGGCACACTCAGAGATGACTTCAGGAGAAAGGGAGAAGAGAGTCCTGCTGAATGTGCACAGTGGTGTGGAGAAACTGTCCTAAGCAGCAGAGTCTGAGCTAGATGAAGACACTCACCCACACCCCGGGCATCTCCCTGCCCCACCCCAAGGTTTTCCAGGTGTGCGTGGGCCCCAGGTGAGGGACGCTGGGCCAGGAGGAGGGGTCAGGGAAGTCACTGAGGTTAAAAGGTCCACCGATCCTGGGGTAGCACAAGAAGCCCCGGCTCTGACTCACAGGCCCCTGGGGTGAATCTAAGTCCTGCCGTGACCCCCTGCGAACCTGTTTGCACATTCCTGAAATGATAATGGTGTCCACCAAGGAGGAGGAAGAGGAGGAGGAGCAGGAGGAGGAGGAGGAGGAGGAGGAGGAAGAAGAGGAGGAAGAGGAGGAGGAGGAAGGGGAGGAGGTAGAGGAGGAGGTGGAGGAGGAGGAGGAGGAGGGGGAGGAGTGGAGGAGGAGGGGGAGGAGTGGAGGAGGAAGAGGGGGAGGAGTGGAGGAGGAAGAGAAGAGGAAGGGGAGGAGGTAGAGGAGGAGGTGGAGGAGGAGGAGGAGGAGGGGGAGGAGTGGAGGAAGAGGAGGAGGAGTGGAGGAGGAAGAGGGGGAGGAGTGGAGGAGGAAGAGGGGGAAGAGTGCAGGAGGAGGAGGGGGAGGAGGAGGAGGAGGGGGAGGAGGAGGAGGAGGTGGAGGAGGAGGAGGAGGAGGTGGAGGAGGAGGAGGAAGGGAGGAGGTAGAGGAGAAGGAGGGCGGAGGAGGTGGAGGAGGAGAAGGAGGGCGGAGGAGGTGGAGGAGGAGAAGGAGGGTGGAGGAGGAGAAGGAGGGTGGAGGAGGAGGAGAGAGAGGAGGTGGAGGAGGTGGATGTGGAGGGGGAGGTGGAGGAGGAAGAGGAGGAGGGGGAGGAGTGGAGGGGGAGGAGTGGAGGGGGAGGAGGGGAGAAGGTAGAGGAGGAAGAGGAGGTGGAGGAGGTAGAGGAGGAGGGGAGAAGGTAGAGGAGGAGGAGGAGGGGGAAGAGGTGGAGGGGGAGGAGGAGGAGGGGGAGGAGGTGGAGGAGGAGGAGGGGGAAGAGGTGGAGGAGGTAGAGGAGGAGGGGAGAAGGTAGAAGAGGAGGAGGAGGGGGAGGAGGTGGATGTGGAGGGGGAGGGGGAGGAGGAAGAGGAGGAGGGGGAGGAGGGGAGAAGGTAGAGGAGGAGGAGGTGGAGGAGGTGGATGTGGAGGGGGAGGTGGAGGAGGAAGAAGAGGAGGGGGAGGAGTGGAGGGGGAGGAGGGGAGAAGGCAGAGGAGGAGGGGGTGGAGGAGGTGGATGTGGAGGGGGAGGAGGAGGAGGAAGAGGAGGAGGGGGAGGAGTGGAGGGGGAGGAGGGGAGAAGGTAGAGGAGGAAGAGGAGGTGGAGGAGGTAGAGGAGGAGGGGAGAAGGTAGAGGAGGAGGAGGAGGGGAAGGAGGTGGAGGGGGAGGAGGAGGAGGGGGAGGAGGGGGAGGAGGTGGAGGGGGAAGAGGGGGAGGAGGAGGAGGGGGAGGAGGTGGAGGGGGAAGAAGGGGAGGGGGAAGAGGTGGAGGTGGAGGAGGAGGAGGGGGAGGAGGTGGAGGAGGAGGAGGTGGAGGAGGTGGAGGGGGAAGAGGTGGAGGAGGAGGAGGGGGAGGAGGTAGAGGGGGAAGAGGAGGAGGGGGAGGAGGAGGAGGGGGAGGAGGAGGAGGGGGAGGAGGAGGAGGGGGAGGAGGAGGAGGGGGAGGAGGAAGGGGCAGAGGGGGGAGGAGGAGGAGGAGATGAGGAAATCACTGGGAGGTGGAGCACCTAGCTCAGGAGTCTGCACGTAGTGGGCCTTCAATAAACGATAACTATGGCATGGATGAACCAAATCTCTCCATAAATGCTCACTGCGTGCCACTTAAGGGCCAGGCACTGCTCTGGGCACTTGGCAGTTGCCATAGACAGTAAATAGCAGATAAGCCCAGTGCAGAGCTGTAACCAGTGATAAGAACATGAGTAAACACAGAGCAGGTTGGGACGATGGGAGGGCAAGGCTGACCTCCCTGAGAAGGTGACTGTGGAGCAGAATCTTGGAGGAAGTGACTGAGCCTGGTGCCTGGGAGAGGGAACAGCCACAGAAACGCCCCCAAAGCAGGTGTTGGTCTGACGGGGTCAAGGTCCAGCAAGAGGCCGGTGTGGCTGAGTGGCGTGAACATGGAGGGAAGGTGGTAGCAGTCTGGGGCGGTTAGGGCCCCTGGCCCACCTGTGGGGTGGGTCTCTCTCTGTGCACTGGTCTCTGGGCATACAGAGACGAGACCCTGGCCCATGGGGAAGCTTAGAGTCCAGCCTAGTGGGACCCTGGGCAGCTCAGAGAACGCTGCTCCTTGGGCTCTCTCGGAAGGTTTAGCCTCTGGGATCTGTCTCACAAAGGCTCAAACTGACTGAATTCTGTGGGGTCCTTCCTTTGTCCCCTAGGGCGGAGGCAAATGCCCAGGTGAGTCTCAGAAAAGTGATCCCTAGGGTCTTCCTATCTCAAATCCACCACAGGCACCAACCCTAGGAGAGAACATTCCAGAGCTGCCCTTGCCTGCCTGGCCCTTAGTGTTTCTTCAGTACTTTGATCTTTCTGAAGAAAGGGGCTAAGCCACCCTCAGCACCGCTCTCTGAGATCCCTGGTCAGGGCCACCCCAGACTCACAACCGTAGGGCAATCCAGAGGCACGGGGCCAGGCTCAGCCACTGGAATCTGACCCACTGTGTGTCCCTGGGCAGGCGGCTGCACTCAGGAGGAATTGGGAGGGACCCCCCAGAGGACTCGTGTGAACCACATGAGCACTTGAGAGCGGAATCTTGGTCCTTGACCAGTGTGGACGCACAGACATGTTCAAGAACTGGATGAAAACATGGACCTTCTCCCCGGAAAAGTGCACGGAGGCGCCGCATTTCAGACACCATTCCAGAGAAGCCTGCGAGAGGGGTCCCTCCCGCCGGGCGTCACTTGGAGCTCGCTCGCAGCGCCCAGACCAGCACTGTCCAGCAGAAACCCGATGTGAGCCAAGTACGTAAATTTAAATTCTCTAGCAGCCACATTTTTAGAAATAGAAAATAATTTTAATACTACATTGTATTCATGAAATGTACCCCAAATAGCATCCTGTACACGAAAGTCAATATAAAAATCACTGAAGCATGTTACCCTTCTTCATTCTTAAGCCTCCGGAATCAGCCTGTCTCTTACACTCCTGGTCATCGCAGTTTGGGCTAGCCACGTTTCACGTGCTCAGTCGCCATGTGAGATGAAGAGCTAACCGGTTAGACAGCACAGCCCTCGGCTATGAAAGAACCCTTAATGAACACCACGCTCGGCTCCGACTGAAACTGCTAGGGCTTGACCCGTGCTGCTCAGACTCACCTGTTCTCCTCCTACATGGCCGGTTCTGCGCCGGCAGGCCCAGGGCGGGGCCGGAGGGCCTGTTTTCTGACCAGCTCCCAGGTGGCCCCGTGCTGCAGGGCCCCACACGGAGTAGTGAGGGTGTCACAGGGGTTCCGATGGGGGCAGGACCACAGGTGAGGGGGCAGGTTGGGAGCTGCTAGCAGGTAGGGGCTGGAGTTCAGGATGTTAGCTATGCTCAGGGTGTTTGAAGGAAAGTGTGCCATTTTCTGAAGGGAGCACCACTGCCCATAAAAACACAACCACCTGAGGCACAGAGAAGTCCAGGGACTTACCTTGGGTCACACTCCCTGCCCCTGACCGGGCTGGAATGTGAACGAGAAGTTGGTTTCTAGAAGCTGAGTTCTTAACCACAAAATTACACCATGGAATTTTCGCATTCATTTCATTCTCAAAGCAATCCAGTGAAATAAAAAGAGCAACTCTGTTCTCCATTTCCTTGATGAGGACACTGACATTTAGGGAGTTTTCATGATTATATAAGAGCATCTAGTTCAAGAGCTGTGACTGTAATTGAGGCCTCAGGACCCCTCACCCAAGGATCTATTATATCCTTATACCACAGCTTTAGACATAAAGTAAGCATCTGTTTAATGCTTTTCAATAAGAAAATGAATGAGTGAAAGGTCTGTCAGTAAACAGACACTACGTTTAGAACATCAAAAAGCCATCTTGAGAAAGAAGAACAGAGTTAGAGGAACTGAACTACATAACTTCAAGACTTCAACAAGTCTGGAGTCATCAGGACAGGGAGGCACTGACAGACTAGACAGAGAGGCCAGCGGGACAGACTAGACAGACAGGGAGGCACTGACAGACTAGACAGAGAGGCCAGCGGGACAGACTAGACAGACAGGGAGGCACTGACAGACTAGACAGAGAGGCCAGCGGGACAGACTAGACAGACAGGGAGGCACTGACAGACTAGACAGACAGGGAGGCACTGACAGACTAGACAGACAGGGAGGCACTGACAGACTAGACAGAGAGGCCAGCGGGGCAGACTAGACAGAGAGGGAGGCACTGACAGACTAGACAGAGAGGGAGGCACTGACAGACTAGACAGAGAGGGAGGCACTGACAGACTAGACAGAGAGGGAGGCACTGACAGACTAGACAGAGAGGGAGGCACTGACAGACTAGACAGACAGGGAGGCCAGCGGGGCAGACTAGACAGAGAGGGAGGCACTGACAGACTAGACAGAGAGGGAGGCACTGACAGACTAGACAGAGAGGGAGGCACTGACAGACTAGACAGAGAGGGAGGCACTGACAGACTAGACAGAGAGGGAGGCACTGACAGACTAGACAGAGAGGGAGGCACTGACAGACTAGACAGAGAGGGAGGCACTGACAGACTAGACAGAGAGGCCAGCGGGACAGACTAGACAGACAGGGAGGCACTGACAGACTAGACAGAGAGGGAGGCACTGACAGACTAGACAGAGAGGGAGGCACTGACAGACTAGACAGAGAGGGAGGCACTGACAGACTAGACAGAGAGGGAGGCACTGACAGACTAGACAGACAGGGAGGCACTGACAGACTAGACAGAGAGGGAGGCACTGACAGACTAGACAGAGAGGGAGGCACTGACAGACTAGACAGAGAGGGAGGCACTGACAGACCAGACAGAGAGGGAGGCACTGACAGACCAGACAGAGAGGGAGGCACTGACAGACTAGACAGAGAGGGAGGCACTGACAGACTAGACAGAGAGGGAGGCACTGACAGACTAGACAGAGAGGGAGGCACTGACAGACTAGACAGAGAGGGAGGCACTGACAGACTAGACAGAGAGGGAGGCACTGACAGACTAGACAGAGAGGGAGGCACTGACAGACTAGACAGACAGGGAGGCACTGACAGACTAGACAGAGAGGCCAGCGGGGCAGACTAGACAGACAGGGAGGCACTGACAGACTAGACAGAGAGGGAGGCACTGACAGACTAGACAGAGAGGGAGGCACTGACAGACTAGACAGACAGGGAGGCACTGACAGACTAGACAGAGAGGCCAGCGGGACAGACTAGACAGACAGGGAGGCACTGACAGACTAGACAGAGAGGGAGGCACTGACAGACTAGACAGAGAGGGAGGCACTGACAGACTAGACAGACAGGGAGGCACTGACAGACTAGACAGAGAGGCCAGCGGGGCAGACTAGACAGAGAGGGAGGCACTGACAGACTAGACAGAGAGGGAGGCACTGACAGACTAGACAGAGAGGGAGGCACTGACAGACTAGACAGAGAGGGAGGCACTGACAGACTAGACAGACAGGGAGGCCAGCGGGGCAGACTAGACAGAGAGGGAGGCACTGACAGACTAGACAGAGAGGGAGGCACTGACAGACTAGACAGAGAGGGAGGCACTGACAGACTAGACAGAGAGGCCAGCGGGACAGACTAGACAGAGAGGGAGGCACTGACAGACTAGACAGAGAGGGAGGCACTGACAGACTAGACAGAGAGGGAGGCACTGACAGACTAGACAGAGAGGGAGGCACTGACAGACTAGACAGAGAGGGAGGCACTGACAGACTAGACAGAGAGGGAGGCACTGACAGACCAGACAGAGAGGGAGGCACTGACAGACCAGACAGAGAGGGAGGCACTGACAGACCAGACAGAGAGGGAGGCACTGACAGACCAGACAGAGAGGGAGGCACTGACAGACTAGACAGAGAGGGAGGCACTGACAGACTAGACAGAGAGGGAGGCACTGACAGACTAGACAGAGAGGGAGGCACTGACAGACTAGACAGAGAGGGAGGCACTGACAGACCAGACAGAGAGGGAGGCACTGACAGACTAGACAGAGAGGGAGGCACTGACAGACTAGACAGAGAGGGAGGCACTGACAGACTAGACAGAGAGGCCAGCGGGACAGACTAGACAGACAGGGAGGCACTGACAGACTAGACAGAGAGGGAGGCACTGACAGACTAGACAGAGAGGGAGGCACTGACAGACTAGACAGAGAGGGAGGCACTGACAGACTAGACAGAGAGGGAGGCACTGACAGACTAGACAGAGAGGCCAGCGGGGCAGACTAGACAGAGAGGGAGGCACTGACAGACTAGACAGAGAGGGAGGCACTGACAGACTAGACAGAGAGGCCAGCGGGGCAGGCCGGAACGCAGGAGAGAGCTGCACTCTCCCCAAGAACGCCTCCAAAGTTAGTGGAGGAGTTAGAGTCTTTTTTTTTTTTTTTTTTTTAACAAATGGTGCTGGAATAAGTGGGTATCCATATGGGAAAAAAAAAAAGCTCAATCTCTACCTCACACCATTCACAAAAATTAATGAGTTGGCTCGAGACCTATATAGTAAAGCTAAACTCTCATAACACTTATAGAAGAAAACTTTGGAGAATGTCTTCATGACCTGTGAGTAGCCAAGACACAGACAGAACCATAAAAAGAAATTTTTATAAACTAAACTTCTCACTCAAAGACACCATTATATATTATCAATTACCCACTGTATATATAAAAATGCCCACAATAAGATGTTGTAAAAAAAAAAACAAAAAACAACCACCACTGGCCTGACCAGGCGGTTGCACAGTGGATAGAGCCTCGGACTGGGATGCGGAGGACCCAGGTTCGAAACTCCGAGGCCGCCAGCTTGAGCACAAGCTCATCTGGTTTGAGCAAAGCTCACCAGCTTGGACCCAAGGTCGCTGGCTTGTGCAAGGGGTCACTTGGTCTGCTTAGCTCCCTGGTCAAGGCACATATGAGAAAGCAATCAATGAACAACTAAGGAGTTGCAACAAAGAATTGATGCTTCTCATCTCTCTCCCTTCCTGTCTGTCTCTGTCATAAATAAACAAACAAACAAACCACCATCCAGGGAGAGTGAGGTTTTCCCAAACTCCCAATCTAAGTACAATAGCAGCTCCGGGCTCTGTCGTCATGGGAGGGTCTATCCCCCAAGTCAACACTCACTCCTACCCCTGCCGACCAACCCAATTTAATATTGTGACAATGACCACACTTCATGTGTCGAGGGTATCAGACAGAGGCTCACCTGTCTCGTGCCTCCTGAGAACAAAGTGCCAGGCATTGGACCGGATAAGAGATCTTCTTGCTTCAAAACAGGGCTAGTAGGGCGTTTGGGACTCTCTTGATTGAGAGTTTTCAGGATATCTGGTGCGCTGACCTTCTGAAAAAGGAAACACAAAATTAAGAAAATAATCTGCATCCCAGTTTGATATTTTTCAGATGTGGTGACTTCAGCAAGAACAGCCTGTATCTACTCCCTGCTGGCACTGACATGCAAATCCTGGGTCCTGAGCAAGGGGCACACTTCCGGTCAGGGGGATGCATACACACACCCGTGGGGCCCTGAGCCAGACCTCTCAGCAAGCTCTGGGAACTTCACCAACAGAAACGGGTCTGTTACTTATGGATTAATAAGAGCCTTAAAGAAACAGAAGTGCATGTTTTGGCCTTAATAATGATCCTGGCGTTCAATCACATGAAACAGAATAGTCACCAGATAGGCAGAGTTTTAACTCAGAAAAGTAGAGGAAAATCAAAATGTACCTCTAAACCTTATTTAAAAAATACTTTTTATAGGAAGTGAGTACTTTCATTATGTATATAGCTCTGTTCTCCAATATGGTAGCCACTAGCTAGCCCTGGCCGGGTGGCTCAATGGATAAAGCATCATTCCTGAGGTCACGGATGCTCGCTGAGGTCATGGGTTTGATCCCCAGTCAGGGCACATAGGAGAAGCAATCAATGAGTACACAACTAAATGGAACAACTAAAGTGAAACGAGTTGTTTCTCGCTCTCTCTCTCTTTCTCCCTCCCTCTTCTCTTTCTCTCCTTTCTCAAATCAATGGAAAAATTAAAAGAAATATGGTAGTCACTAGGCACATGTGGCTATTTGAATTTAAGCTCCAATTAATTGATACCAAAAAATTAATAAATTCAGCTCCTTGGTTGTACTAGACACATTTCAAGTGCTCAGTGGTTGCATGTGGCCGTAGCCAGGCAGTGCTATTGGACAGGGCTAGTCTAGAACAGTGGACGGACAGAAGACAATCTGACTTTGGGTGATGGGTATGCAACATAAGTGAACGACAAGATAACCTGGAGTTGTTATCTTTGAATATATGTATCCTGATTTATTGATGTCGCCCCATTAAAAATAAAATTATTAAAAAAAAAAAAAAAAAGAACAGTGAACACAGTGGCAAGGTGGGGAAAACTCTTCCTAGCGAAAGATACAAAGTTTCCGAATCAAGACTTTTTTAAAATTCTGGCTTAGAAATAGAACTTGAAAATATAACAGTCACACCACAGTCATAATTTTCAGGAATAAAAATCTAAGTGAGAAGTTTAGAGAACAAATAAAAAAAAATGACTACTTCCAAATTATTGTTTGTCCTCTCAATGCCCAGAACATCAACTCAATACCACCAGACATCTGTTAGAAGCAACACCATATCCAAACCCAGCAGCCGAAGTGCTGGGGGCAGAGAGAGAAGGGGAGGGAGGAGAAGACGCAGCCCTGCCCCGGGGGTCTCCCCAGTCAGAAGGAAACAGCCACACGAGTCTGGCATGAGAAAGAGGACGAAGAGCTTATGCCAGAAGGGAAGGTTGTCAACGAGAGTACGGCCTGAGTGGGGTCTAGAGGGCTGGCACGGTCAAGACCCAAACGTAAGGCACCCGAGGGCGGGGGCTATCATGACGGTCAAGTACAGAGCGTGCTCCCAGACCCAGCACCTGCAAAGACTGAAGAGGCCAGGCAAAGCCGGACACAGCTAGCACACACACAGTGGTGCCCAGGCTGTGCAGAGCACAGGTAGCGGGGGACTCTACAGGGCGGGCCCAGGGGAGGAGCCAGAGGGCGGGGAGGGGGAGGAGCCAGAGGGCAGGGGGAGGAGCCAGAGGGTGGGGGGGAGGCTGGGAGCCCAGGAGAGGACTTCAAGAATGGTGTTCAGAGAGGAGGAAAAAGTATGAGATCACTGCAGTTCTGAAATTAAAGAATTGCAAATTTAATAAAAATTTCCTATCAAATGAGAAAATACTCTTAAAAAAGTAGAAAGTGTAGGGCTGGCCAGAGGCTGGCAGGCAGGCTACCCTACTTCCACAGTCATGTGGAAGCAGAGTCAGCCTCAGAGCACGGCAACTTGAATTAAAAGCCCTAAAAAAAGTGGCTGTTAAAAAGGGCACTATGGGCCCTGGTCGGTTGGCTCAGTGGTAGAGCGTCGGCCTGGCGTGCAGGAGTCCCGGGTTCGATTCCCGGTCAGGGCACACAGGAGTAGCGCCCATCTGCTTCTCCACCCCTCCTCCTCTCCTTCCTCTCCGTCTCTCTCTTCCCCTCCCACAGCCGAGGCTCCATTCGAGCAAAGATGGTCCGGGTGCTGGGGATGGCTCCTTGGCCTCTGCCCCAGGCTCTAGAGTGGCTCTGGTCTCAACAGAGCGACGCCCCGGATGGGCAGAGCGTCGCCCCCTGGTGGGCGTGCCGGGTGGATCCCGGTCGGGCACATGCGGGAGTCTGTCTGACTGTCTCTCCCCGTTTCCAGCTTCAGAAAAATACAGAAAAAAAAAAAAAAAAAAGGGCACTATGTATCTATCAACGTGGAAAGAATTAGAATGTTAGATTTTCTTTGCAAAGCCCATTGCAGGAGTAGGCATGTGGCATGATGCCATTTCTGTACAATGCGTGTACATGTGTACCCCAAGAGGCCACTGCCGGGGCCACACCATGCCTGATTCTAACTCAGATCAGGACGGAAACAATAGAATGGAGCCAGTTGTCAATGTAAAGGTTTGCGCCTCCTAGGTGTTCGACACATAACCGTCTGATTCAGTCGTCTTGAAGGCAACACAGTTCTGAATCATAAAGACTGATGACAAAGTTCTGAAAAGGTACAAGAGAACCCTCTTTACAATAGCAATCACCTGGTGTGGCAAAGTCACAGCCAGGGAACAATGTGCTTCTCAATAGGTTAGGGTTCTGGGAAACCAGTAGTAAAGCATAAAGGCAAGTATCAATATTTTGAAATGATGAGAAAGTTGACCCAATTCTGAAGATACACCCATCTTGATTGCCTAAGGAATCCAACTTGACCTTTCCTGTCACCTCTTCCCAGTACATTCTGAAGGACTTGGGTGGCTTTGTTGTTAGTTCAGCGCCTTTATTAAAGGATGTCAAGATCCAAAGAGCAGCTTATGGACATTGTTGAGACCGGCTTTTCTTTTCCCCTGTGATTTCTAAAAAGGATTTCTATAACTATCTAGTTTGGGCTGGATCACAGAGAACATGACTGCCCTCAATGAGGTCCACTCTGCCGAGTTCCGTTTAACATTATACACCGAAAGAGCAGTATACATTAGGTTTGATTTGATCGAAGTGCAGGACCGTGCAATACTGGTGTTCGGGATTTTTGCTGATCTTAGGTAAGAGAAAGGAGAGCCACCCATTGCCACCTCTGAGATTTCATCTGAGGATTGCCTTTTATCATAAACATGCACTCGGGTATCAGAAAAATACCCAGGCTGGTCTTGGCCAATAATGCATGCTCAGAGTCAAGCTAAAGCCCAGCTGGAAGGTAGACCTCCTCTCCCGGGACCATCAGAAAGACCAACGGTCCTTCCATCTGAGGACCAAGTGTTTTAATGGTTGAAACCCAGCCCTGCTGCCTCCCTTCTCGGGCGGCTCAGCCTCTGAGGTATGGCCACCGGGAGAGCAGGAGAGAAATGGCAGGTGGAGGTACAGGGACACCAGGCCCCAAGTGGGGTGTTTCTTTAGATTGCAGGTGTCCATGAGAAACCATCGCAGAACACAAAGGGGCAGACAATGAGATAGAGTCGTCTTCTCCGCCTGTCCTCGGTCCCCCTTCTCAAACATAGCCCCTCCCTTTTTTGTTCTTTCCTGGTGAACAAGTGTGTGTTTTTATGGGCAATATAGCTCAGCCACACAGGAAAACCCCACTGGAAGGCACACAAACCCGCAAAGGAGAGGAAAGAAGAATTCGCTTCTTGAAGAACCCCTAGCCCAGCTGCTTACATGAGGGTATTTGCAGGAATAGTTCAGAACACGTCACTCACATTTAAGTGACACAGAGGAGATCCTGAGCTGTTTCCTCAGTTAACACCCTGGAGTCACCATGGGGCTTTAGAGAATCATCTGCTATTTTTGTGCCTCACTCCAGCCACCCACAAGGTGGGCACCGACATCCCCTACTTCCACAGGGCACGGCATTGTGTGCTTAATCCTGGCAAGAAGTGTCACAGCCTTCCCACAAACTGTGCGCGTAATTTCCGTGAGCTCACCCGCCAAGGCATGTGTGTAATTGCCCTCTGACGAAATGTCCTATTTAAAGAGGTACTCTTTACATTTCAACCCAATAATTATTTAGCATTTATAGATCATGCCAGGATTGCCAAGTGCTTTATAAATATTGGCTAAGCTGCTGCTTAGAAACAGCCATATCCTCAAGGAAATTGAGGACTGAGAATTTCTGCGAGATGTTTCGAGCACGTTCAGCCAAGAGTGTGGCAGTGATGTGGACACGCGCAGGACAAAGGGTCTATGCAATGGGGGCCCTGCAGCCAGAGCCGCCCGGCTCCTCCTCCCTTCCACCCTGGAGCTCCCTGTCCCATCGGACAACCTTGCAATTACCCGGCAGGCTTGTTTCAGGGGCACATGCAGCCGGGAGGGTGAACACCAGGTTATGTCAGCCTCCAAAAGCCAAACGCTAAGCGTGTGGATGCGTGGAATGTCCCATCATGCGGCAGTGACGTCCAAGGTGGGACACACGCAGGTCCACACACTTTGCCGCCCCTCTCCTAGCAGATGCTACGGGTGGGGTCCCTGCAGCAGGCTCTCCCTTGCGACCTGGCCTTGCGACTTCCCACGATGTCACACGCTCAGTTCTCTCTTTGCTCCCTCCCTCCCCCCCCCCCCCCCCCCCCCCCCGTGCCCTCATCTTTTGTGAGACAGGAATAGCACAGACCTCACAGGGCTGTTTCAAGGATCGAAAAAGTTAAAACACTTGTAAGGGCTTTACCCAACGAACAGGGCCTGAGACCTCCCTGGACCCTCAGTGTTAGCGTCAGAGAGGCTCCGCCCTGCCCAGGCGAGGAAGAGAATTATCTGTGCTTCGAGAATCACCTTCCCGATCCCTTTTCTTCAGAAGAACCTCGTCTGTCCTCATGTGGGGCATGCGACGAAGACACTAAGAGTCTGGAATCGGAATCACACAGCCTAGTCCCACTCTGCCTCCGCCCTTGTGAACTCGGTATGTTAGACACGTGGGTCTGCCTCTCACTGACGCTCAGCTTCTAGTTCTATCACGGGCATCCCAATATCTTCCTCAGGACTTTTTATTTATTTATTTATTTATTTATTTATTTATTTATTTAACAGAGACAGAGAGAGGGACAGACAGGGCCAGAGAGACAGGAACAGAGATAAGAACCATCTTAGTTGCAACACCTTAGTTGTTCATCCATTGCCCTCTCATATGTGCCTTGACCGTGGGCCTTCAGCAGACCAAGTAACCCCCTGCTCAAGCCAGCGACCTTGGGTCCAAGCTGGTGAGCCTGTACTCAAACCAGATGAGCCTGCGCTAAAGCTGGCGACCTAGGGGTGTCTAACCTGGGTCCTCAGCATCCCAGTCCGACGCTCTATCCACTGCGCCACCGCCTGGTCAGGCTTCCTCAGGACTTTTGCAAGACTCAAATGGGATAAGTATGTAAGAAGCACTGCCATCGTGCGGGAACACGGGGCTTCCCAGGATGCGTGAGAACCCTCTCCTACCCGCTGACGCGGGATGGCAGTCCAGACGGTGTTGACGTGTCCCTGGGCAGCCACTAGGAACTAACGCTTGTTTGTTCCAAATACATTTTGCATACTCTAGAACCCAATGCTGAAGCAAGGCCCGAGGGCCAGCGGCATCACGTGCTCTTGAGAAATGAGGCCGAGATTCTGCGCGTCAGGCCTGCCCAGGTCTGCTGAAGCGGAAGCCACAGGGCCACATCCCCAGGGGCTCAGGACGCGCCTAAGCTGCCAATCACTGCTCTGGAGCCCCGCCCCAAGCCCGCCCCAAACCAGAGCTTCCTGCCACTTTCCGGTTATGGAACCAGGGTCATGTGATACAATCTTTCTAAGCCTCAGTTTCCCTCAATGTAACATAGGGTAGCATAGGGCCGACATCTACCTCATGGGGTGGTGTGAGGATCAAGTAAGATGGTCCAGCGAAAGCTAAAGCTTTTAGCTCCGAGTCTGGTGCATAAGAAACGCTACCATTCAGCTCCTGTATTCCGATAACTTAAGACAGCAAGTTCAGATGCGATATTATCTCAGGGGAGATTTGCAACAAGGCTGGGCTCTGTCAGAACAGGTATAATTATCTTCATGTCACCGGGGCAGGGGGGATCCTGAGGCTCGGGAGTTCACGGGACTTGTCCAAGGTGCAGAGGCGCTGGTATGGCAGGTTCTGAAATCTTGAGTGTGTGTGTCTGTGTCCCCGCAAGAGAGCAAGGCTGACCTCATCCCTTTGCCTCAAGTACAGTCTGTTTGGGGACATCCTGAATAGAGCCCCCAGTCACAGAGTAGGGGCCCCTGTCCAGCCAAGCAGGGCAGTCGCAGTGTATCACCCTGTAAGCCGCCAGCTGGTGGCTCCTGCCGTGGCCAGGTCGCCTCGCTGGACTAGGACCCAGCTTTTCTGAGCCTAAGTTGCCTCGGGCTTGGGGAATTCTGGGGGGAGCCAGAGTGACTCTCCCCTCAAAAGTCCTCACAAGACGAGCTCTCTGGCAGGACAGATGACTGCAGAGTCACTCTCCTGACCGCGTCTGACCGCATGGCAGTCCTAACAGAGACCGGGGCAGGTTTTCAGCGGAGGTGGTCGGAGAAGGATGTAGGAATTCCTCTGGACTCTCGGCGAGGGTCCCTGCAGGTCCGGGAACAGCTGGCCGTCTCAGGCCTGCAGGTGAGCCCCTTCCCTTTTCTGCGGCCTTGACGCCTGAAGGAACACCAGGGGACACGCGGAAGTCCCACTGGCCTGGACTTAGGCTGGGGCCTCTCCCTGTCCTGAACTGTTTTCTAAATTGACCTTGAATTTTGATCTTCCTTTGGCCTGGCCTCCACACCGAGAGGGGTTTAGAATTATGCTTTTCAGACTGCTTCGTGGTTTGTTATAAAAGAAAAGGGAAAATCAAGTCTCTAGAAAAAAAGGGCTAGAAAGCAATTCTGTGGTGGCCTGGTGGCCATGGGGAATAAATACCCTGGTGGCGACGTTGATGGCTGTGTCAGACTGGCTCCTTCTCTCCGTCCGGCTCGCTCGCTGCCGAGGGCCCGTGCTGCAGAGCTGCTTGTCAGCAGTCATGTCATTCTGGGACTTGGACAACTCTAGGAAACAAATACAAGGGTGACAGGTGAGTGTGCACAGCATTGCCAAGTGAGATCCAGGTGAGCCCTGCTTGGGGGTTCCCTCAGCCACATAGAGAGGGGCCCAGGGCCCACGAGGGCAAGTTAATGGAGGGGGGAAGGTAGTGTGTGGCCAACACCACGCTTCGGGCCCTGGGAGCTCAGACAACTGGGGGTGTCCCCAGACAGACACTGCGTTCTGCACAGGGCAAAAGCGTTGGATTCCGAAAAGGTGGTGGCCTTCCGCACACTTCTGTGGGCCGGGGCCACCATCAGAGCAGGAGTGACAGGAAGCTCTTCCCATCCATGTGGCTCTGTCTCTGGGCCACATGTCATGTGAACAACTGTCCAAAACACAGTGAAGTCAGCCTAACCAACCCAGCCAGCTTTGTAGGGGTTCCTTACAAAGATTTTATAACCAAGGACAATTTATATTGACTTTTGGAAGGGAGCTGTCCTTGTAACCATTTCAGTAGCAAAACCTGAAAAGATGACTTTAAATTTGGTTGGCTTTGTAACAAAATGTATTAGGAATGCTGCACACCCCAGCCAGCATAGGTCTGCAGAAAGTTGTTTTCTCTAGAGGCCCCCCCCCCCCCCGGCAATGCCCTCCAAAGCCCCAGTGTGCACCTTCCCCACCAGCATGTACAGGAGCCCGTTGTCTGAGAGCAATGCCATCCACACAGCTCTTGAGTCAGCCACCTGCACACTATGGAGCATCTTTCTAGGCCTGGCAGCTAGAACGGCCCCGCACCGGGGGTGGGGGGTGGGGGGGCGTGTGAGTGGACAAGGTGAACCGTGTGCCCTGCCCCTCCAGCGGTCTGAGGGACTAGGCGTCTGAGCTGACTCCGAGGCACGATTCCACACTGGCCGTGGGGGTAGGGGATCACAGAAGCCACGGGGGTGGGGAGAGGCTGTGCATCCAGAAAGAGCCGCAGGGCCGTCAGCCTCAGCCTCAGCGGGGGAGGAGCCAGCTCGGAGCGTGGGCGGCTGCCACGCGGAAACTGCGGCCTGGGCCGGTACGCACAGCACGTGGATGTCGTCCCACTGCCCGGCCAAGGGGCGGGGATGTTTTTATTAGTAAACAGGCCATGAAATTCGGGTGCTGCCCCCTTAGCAGAGGGGGACACACGGTCACATGGCAGAGTCACTTCTCTGCTTATCTGAAGCGTGGCTTTTGCTTTGGCTGTCTTTGTGCTGTAGCTCAGAAGGGCTCATGGGAAGCACAGAGGACTAACGAACATCAATAACAGGGTTGTCTCCAGCCAGGTACAACGCTGAGACCGCCCACCGACCACATGGAGAAAGGGTGATGAGCGGAAGAGAGATAGACCAGTGAAGAGAAAGGAGGCCCAGGACCCCGCCCCCCAGGGAGCTCCTGCAGGTCCCTGGCTGCCCCCAGCACAGCGCGCAGGAGGCCTGAGGCCGGGCCTGCCCTTGGACTTGTTTAAGGATAAACGGGAAGCCATAGTTGAGCAGAAAGACTATTGAGAGAAACAAGGTTTCTGAGTGGTAACTCTGGGCTCCTTGCAATGTGCACGGTTACTGCTAATTAAAAATAAATAAATTACCAAAAAGAAGAGGGGACCCGACAAGTAATTTCACGCACAGACAGACAGACCCAGGGCCCCACCCAGCCTGTAGGGGTTGGCTTTGGAACACTGGAATCGTCTCTCTCGTGTTCCCTTTGTCCTGGGGAGAAGCCAGGGTGGGCGTCCCTGCTGCCGCGAACCCCTTGCGCCACGCGCTGACTGGGGCGGGCACACAGGAGTGGGGGACAGGGAGCCAGCCAGCCCACTGAGGTGTCTCCTCCTCCTCAGAGACACAGAGGCCCCTGCGGTGGGGGTGCGGAGGTGACGGGCCAGGGGCTGTGGCTTGCCCCAGAAGCCAGAGACAGAGGGGGGCCCTGTCACCGCTGTGGCCCGGGGGCATGGCAGGCGAGCGGTGCTGGGGAAAGAAAGGGAAGAGGCATCCACTTACTTTTCATGTGGGTGGTAACAGACAGGAACAAATTCTCCACGGACTTGTTAAACCCTTTGGACTGACCCAGTTCCTGTAACTAAAGCAGAGAGGGAGAGAGAATGAGAGCCGCGGTTGCCGCCTCACGTCTCCCCCGGCGGTCACCAGGCAGCCAACCCCCAACACCGGCAGACGTGCGCAGGTGGGTGGGTGTGGGTCCTCGGGGTGCATGCGGGTGTGGGCATGTGTGTGTCTGGAGTGGACAGAGCACTGTCCCCTCAAGGGACAGAGGTCCTCTTTACTCAGTTCCTCCTTTGAGTTGTGACACTGCATTAAAGGAAGGACATTCATCAAGGGGTCGATGACAAGGTGAAAACAACCTCTGAGAAATAATGAGTGACATCTCATTGGCTTAAAGACTATACCTAAGTGACCTGCTTCTTTAACATCATCCCAACTACACGCAGAGGGGACGCCCACAAGGCAGAATGCATGGGGCACAGGGCGGCCAGCCTGAAGTCGAGGGTTAGTTCCACTCCAAGAGCAGGAGAGAAAAGAAAAAGGAAGAGAAAACAACAGAAAGGTGATTACTTGCTTCGCAAGTCTCATCTATCCAACCACCATCCATTTGTCCATCCACCCGTCCATCAATCCATCATCTGTCTACCCCAGGGGTCGGGAACCTTTTTGGCTGAGAGCCATGAACACCACATATTTTAAAATGTAATTCTGTGAGAGCCATACAACAACCTGTGTACGTTACGCATTATCCGATAAAAATTTGGTGTTGTCCTGGAGGACAGCTGTGATTGACTCCAGCCACCCGCAACCATGAACATGAGTGGTAGGAAATGAATGGATTGTAATACATGAGAATGTTTTATATTTTTAACGTTATTATATTCTTTATTAAAGATTTGTCTGCGAGCCAGATGTAGCCATCAAAAGAGCCACATCTGGCTTGCGAGCCATAGGTTCCCGACCCCTGGTCTATCCATTCATCTATCTGTCCATCTGTTTGTCCTTCTACCCATTCATCCATCCGTCCATCCATCTATCTGTCCATTCATCCATCCATTAATCCATCCATTCGCACATCCATCCATCCATCCATCCATCCACCCATCCATCCATCCAGTATGTCCTGAGCACACAAATAGCTTTGGAGAATTTAAAATTTCAAGGAGAAAGTAGTGCAGGATTTTGCAGGTCATGCCAGCATCTTGGTTTGAAATAGAAAGAAGAATGTGGATACTTTCTCTCACCAATAAACGTGCGTACCCTTCTCCATATGGATCTAGTTACTCCCTTTCATCTACAGAGTAACAATGATGAAAAAAATTAAGTTTCCAAGTACCAGCATAAGGCGTTCTTTCATTCATTTCTCACCCAGTCCTGGGAGGCAGCCAGATGATATAATTATTTTATCTCCCAGGTGGAAACCCAGAGAACTCCCTCCAAATCATGTGGCTAATTTCTTTGTACAGAAAGGGTCCCGGTCTACCTTAGCACCTGCATGCAATCAGAAGACACACAGACACATTTCCAGAGGCACCCCACTCTCACATACCTGTGACTGAACCCAGATTCCCCTTTAGCCCCCCGGAGACCCTCAGACTCCCTGCGCCTCAGCAGACCCCCGTATTCACAGCATAGTGTGCCGTCAGGGAAGAGAGGTGACAGAAAGACAAGGAGGAAGACTTGGGGCCGGGAGTGCAGGTGAGAACACGGGGTGCAGGCAAGAATGTGGGGTGCTGGCAGAAGAGGAGTCGGTTAATGCACATGGTCCCAGGGTCCCCAAAGCCTGGCAGCGGCACAGACACTGGGCAGAGCCAAGCCCTTCATTTTCTGCCTCGCTTGTGAGACTGCAGCCTGGGCTGGATCCTCCGCCCGCCCCCCAGCCCTCCCCCCCCAGGGAGGCCCGCAGAGCAGACATTACCCGGCCAGGGCTGTGGCTGCACCAGCTTTCACTGAGCGGAGGTGGAGTGGGAGGAACCACGGAAATTCTGCTGCTGAGGAAGAAGACAGGAGTAAGGAACAGGTCACAAATGACGCAAGACTTAGTCTCACCGACACACAGGACTCATTATCATCTTCCTATAATTCAGGTATAATTCCACCTTTGGGTTTTGTTATTTTGTGTTTTTACTTCCTCACTTACAGGCAGATCCCCAGTTAGATGACCTGGGGTGTGAGTGCGGGAACCGAGCAGCGTGCGGGCCAGCGTCCACGTGCATGTGCACGTGCTCGCCACCCCCGCTGCCCCGCTGCCTCCGCTGCCCCCGCTGCCTCCGCTGCCCCCGCTGCCCCGCTGCCCCCGCTGCCCCGCTGCCCCCGCTGCCTCGCTCCCAGCGGCTCGACCACTCTGGGTCCGCGTGGACCCGTGTGCTCTCTCAGTGGAAGCCACACAGGTAGAAGTGCCAAAAATGTCATGGGTGTGAAAACCAACCATAAGAGGAATTAGAAGCGTGTGCGAAAAGAAATGGGGGGGGGGAATGGGGGCGTAAAAAATGAAAAAGTCCTGAGATTGAAATAAACATTTCGTCGTGGCCAGAAAAGCAGCTGCTGGTGGGGGACTTTCCAGTAATACTCCAGTAACATCACTGGGACCAGGCGTGTGCGGGCTGCCAGCGTCAAGACGGCGAGGTGTCCAGAATCGTGTGTGATGACGTTAACACCGCTCAGGCCATCGTGTCCAGCATGTCAGGCGCTGGGCAAGATGCTGGAGGGATGACTGATTCATAAAAGCCAAGGGCAAAGGCTTGGTTTAGAATGTCATGTAATGTGCCATCAAAAATAGTATTTGATTTCCTTGTGACATTTCAGGGGAATTTGAGAAACAAAACAACACGTTTGGTTGAGAAAATACTATGCTAGCTTCTAGGAGGCTTTTCAAAAGAATATGGAAATATCTCTGTTTAAATCTTTCCAGACACTTTATCATTAAAAAAAAAAAAAGTGACATTCCAAAGCAGTGACCTCTGAAAGTCAAGAGATTTGCAACTTCTTTCGTGGGTCCTTTGTGTTCCGGGGTGAGAAGGGCCAGGAACAGCCTGTCTTTCCACAAAACTCACCTCAGTTTCTGATAAGATTGCAAGAGCTTTGCTCCCGCTGTCTCGTGTCTGCCTGGAAGATATACAAGTAAAGGTCATTATTAGTAACAGTTTAACTTGAGATGATGAAAATACGAGAAGTCATACATTAAAAGGGGTATTTTTCTAATATCACTTCTTACAATTAAAATGTAAAATGTGGGGTGATAGCTATGCTCTAAAATTAGATTGTGGAGATAGTCACGTAACTGTACATTTACTAAAAGATTGGATTATACATGTAAGAGAGGTGAAGTTTATGCTATATAAAGTAGACACACAGACACACACCGAGAGACCAGAATTGCTGGGAATGACTGCTTTTATTAAAAGTTGATGTTGGATTAGATTTTCTAAATCTGGAAAATTTGAAAAATAGTTCAGGCTTCCAAGCTTCTATTTGTTCTTTGGAAATATTTTGTAATTGAATGACTATATTCCTTTAAATGTCCCTTCTTATGGAGATTAAAGTAATCTTTTAAAAAATGTAATCTACTTATTTCTAGCTATAGAGGCTAGTAATTTCCTAAACAAGACAGCATCTAATATAGTGCTGTTTCTGTTTCAAGGAATGGGGATTTACAATGTATTAAGATCCCCCAAATAGGACTTCATGTGTTCAAAGTTCTGTGACACAGTGTTTCCAGGTCCAAGGCACAGGGGGAGGTCAGCCCACCCCGCCTGGAGGCCGGAAGACAGAATCCCCTGCTCAGGGCACTTTCCCAGTGGGTCCACGCTGCCTGACACGCGGCCCACAGCCACCGTGGCCGCCATCCTAGAAGTCCATCTAGCTCCTGTCTTGTGCATTCGGGAGGTTTAATCCATTCCAAAGAAAGGCAGGTATTCAAATCTTCTCTATAAGACAGAGGGACAGAAGGACAGGAGGACAGGCAGGGAGAGTGAGAGAATCAGGATGGGCAGCGAGGTCCTTGGGAGCAGGGCAGACAGCATCTGGTACGAGGCCGGGAGGCAGCTGACCCTGACCTGTGCTGCCCCAGGTCAGGGTCCTCAGGGGGCGTGCCTCAGGGAAGGCACAGGCCCTGCAGTCACCCCGGATTCTGAGCCTACTTGCCCGTGCACATTTTTCAAGGGCTCCTGACGGTGTTCACCTGATTCTAAAAGGAGCCTATGCGCCCTCTTCCCCCCTGAAGAAATACTCCGTAAGATAGAACTGAACCAGCAAAACCAGCTCATCATGGTGAAGCCCATGTCCACAGGAGTCACCTGGAAGACAAGGGCTAGGCTAATGCAAAAAGACGGCTGCCCCAGCTGCATCATGGTGGTTGTGACGAGAGGAAAAGATGGGAAAGAGAAAGAAAAAAACTGACCCAGCAATACAGAACCCACAGCCCCGGGAGCCCTGAGCCCTCCTGCGGGCCGGGCTGTGTCACAGTGCATGGTGGCTGCTGTGCCCTCAGCCTCTTGACCCCGATTGTTTGTCGCAACTGTGTTCCAGAGGCACAGCCCCCAGAATAACAAGTCTGTCAGCTCAGATGTGATGCTATCACTCTCCACCTAAAGCCCTCCCGTGGCTCCCTACTGCCTTCTCCTGAAGTCCAAGCCCTGCACGGAGGTCCGGGCCTCCACACCCGGTCTGGGCTCAGCTCATCGGCCTGCTTTTCTACACCCTCCAGGCCTAGTCTTTGCTGCTCCAGCAACAGAATAGCTGCTTATTGTCCTACTCACGGGGGCCTTGCCTGCAGACTCCTCCCCCCTCCCCCCCCCCCCCCCATCACACACACACACACACACACTTCATCTCACGCTAACTGCCCGGGTGTGTCTGTCCCAGGCCCACATCTCCATCTTAAACCTCAGTGGAGTCTGGCTTGGTCACGTTTCTCAATACCCCACCTGAGGTCCATGGCCTGAACACAACTCTCTTCTGCCCCCTGCTGGCTACTGAACCAAGGTCCTGTGGGGTGGTGCACCCTGTCTGCCAAGGTCAACATCTCAGGCTTGCTGCCACTGAGGCTCTTTATCCCAAGTACTTAACCGCCCCATGACAGCAGTCGTAGACAACAGGAAACAGTGGGCAGATCTGTGCTTCTGATATAACTTGATAGACATTGAAATGTAAATTTTATACACTTTTTTGTATTTTTCTGAAGAAGCAGGGAGGCAGTCAGACAGACTTCTGCATGCGCCCAACCAGGATCCACCTGGCCTGCCCAGCAGGGGGCAATGCTCTGCCCATCTGGGCTGTTGCTCTATTGCAACTGGAGCCATTCTAGTAGTACCTGAGGTGGAGGCCATGGAGCTGTCCTTAGCGCCTGGGCCAACTTTGCTTCAGTGGAGCCTTGGCAGCAGGAGGGGAAGAGAGAGACAGAGAGGAAGGAGAAGGGGAGGGGTGGAGAAGCAGATGGGCGCTTCTCCTGTGTGTCCTGACCAGAAATCGAACCCGGGACTTCCACATGCCAGGCTGATGTTCTACCACTGAGCCATCCAACCAGGGCCAATTTTATACATTTTTTATGTGTCACAAATATTCTTTTCACTTTTTGACCACTGAAAAAGGTGGAGCCCATTCTTAGCTCACAGGACACACAAACAAAGGCAGAGGGACAGGCCTGGTGGGACTAGTTGGCCCCGTGTCCCTGCTACTCCAGCTGTGGGCGGCGGGTCTCCCCCGGAGCCAGCGTGGGGCAGCGATGCAGAGCCCAGCCCCGCCCCAGCCTGTGGGATCCCAGCTTCTCACTGAATTTGGAGAAGCTCCTCCCTGTGTCTCTGTCCAAGTCACTGTTCCATTCTGGTTCCCTTCTCTTCTAGTCCTCAGTCGTTTCTTATCAGAGACTTCCTTAGAAAGCATGAAATATTTACTTTTTGTTGTTATTTTTTTATTTCACGTTAATTACTGGGAGGAAATGCTCAGAAAAGTGCGTTCCACAAGGTCTCCCTAGAGGCGGGCTGCTTGGAGGAAGGGCCCCCACCACTGCTGCCCTGCTCTGGCTACCCCCTGAGAAAGGGGGCCCGGCGGACAATTATTGGCAGCTGACCTCATCGGATCATCGCCAAGTATCACCTCAATTTTATAAATGAAAACCGAGGCTTAGGGACATCGTGCAATAAACCCCAAGTCACAGTTTATAAGTGATACCATCACTTGCCTGCCAAGCCAGGCACACATCAGGCAAGGGGGGCCTGGTGACTGAAGCCAAACAGGAATGACCGAGGGGTGACCGACACAGGGGGCTCCCACCCCTCTACTTCTGCTTACTCTTAAAACCCCCATAATAAAAAGCAAGGGGGGAAACACATGTACAAACCGCTGCGTGTGTGCCCGAAAACTCTATGACTTTAATTTCATATCTCTTTTCATAGTTGTCATGCATTTAAATCCTCCAGGAACAAGACTTGTGCACAGACGTTGCAGGGGTGCGGCTCTGCGGGACAGGGCCCAGCAGTGGTGCGTGGACGGCGCCCTCCCTTCTCTTGTAGCCCCCACGTCCTTCCCGGCTCCCACTCACCCTCCGGAGGACTCACAGGTCCTGACACCCGAGGCCCCGTCCCTCCGAGTGTGCTCAGGTCATTGTCCCTCCGGGCACACGCAGGTTCTGTCCCTCCTTCGCTGCAACTCAGGGCCCATGTGGCTACAAAAGACACTTCCCCAACCGGCATCCAAGACTGCTGTGAGCTGAGTCACGTCCCTAAACAGATGCGTTGGAGTCCTCCCCCCGGGCAGCTGTTAATATTGAGAAGGAGTCTTTGCGGATCAAGTCAAAAGGTCATCAGAATGGGTGCTAATCCAATATGACTGGCATCTTATAAAAGAGGAACTTTGGACGGCCATGTGACAATGGAGGCAGAGCCTGGAACCCCAGGGACTGCCAAGAACCACTAGGAGCTTGGACAGACAGTGGAGGCTGTCCCCCGGAGCTGGCAAAGGACGCATGCGCCCTCTGGCTCCTGGACTTTGGACTTCCATCTCCAGACCTGGGCGATAGGACTTCTCTACTGTTTGTGGCATTGTTCAGTGGCCCAGGGAAATCACTACAGGCCCCTTGGGGTTTAGCCACACCTAGCTGTCTGGTGTCACTCCTGCCACCCAGCCCATTCGCAGGTCTTGGCCAAGCTGAGCTTCCCAGATGTCCCATGTCCCCTGGACAGTACTTCCTACTTCCTCGCCCCTGCACGCCCCTCCTCATGGTCGACTCTCTGGATTCCGTGCCTGTGTTCCCAGGCGGGGTGCCATGCACACTTCGCTACCTAACAGTCCTCTGCCCGCAATCACGTGCATATACGCCCACTCCCCCCTCCACTCGACGGTGAAACCTTCCAGCACAATAGCAACCAGCACTATTGGAGCAACGACAGTGAGCATGACCTCACTTGAGTGGTACACTCAACTGTGTATAAAAACAAGCTCATCATTTTTTCACAGCTTGCTTGTAATCTCACCCATTTATCTGCATTAACTGAGTCTAATTCACAGGCACCTTCAGCGATAACAATATAAGAACCCCTGCTCATTAGCAGGGGCTTATGGTGCTGGGAGGATCCTCACAAACTCCAGAACGGAGCTGTGGTTTGCAGATCAAACACCACTCCTGCGACCGAGGCGAGCACGTCTGTACAAGTCCCCACATGTCCACGTCCCCACTCCTGAACCAACAGGGGTAAGGCAGCTTCTCTCAGGTACTCCGGAACACACCTGCGTCCTGGGCAGCCATCGTGACGCCAGGTGGGCACACCGACTGCCAGCCTCCAGGGCCGGGGCTGCGGCTCCTGAAGCAGACGTCATGCCCTCCGCCCCGCGTCTCCCTGACCCTGGTCACCAGAATGAGGGCGCAGGGCAGACGCCCTGGGAGGCGCCGGTACAACTCGGTCCGCCAGCCAAGTCCTGTCGCTGCCACGTGGCTGAGGGGCCTCACGCACTGACCTGTGGGATCTGTGTGGTTAGTCTTCTTCCAAGACGGGACCACTAGCTTCCACTCCTACTGCCACGCCCCAAGCAGCCCCTCATAAGGGAAGTCACACCGAGACAGCAGCGCAGCTAACAGACAAAGCCATCCAGCAGAAGGGCGGCCTGGCCCATGGCCATCTCTCCGCTGGTGTCCATGAAACAGAGCAGCGTCCCATGTAGGAAACCCGCCCCTGGAGGTCCAGCTGTGACCCAGAGCAAAGCACAGGCAGGGTCCCCACACAAAGCCTCCCTGGGGACTTGGCACATGGGCCCCTTTCTCCAGGATGGTTTATGTCTGCCCCAAGAGTTGGCCGTAATACACAGATTTCATTAGAACTCACTTTGCTGCACCTTTCAGAAAAATCATCAGGCCCTGGCCGGTTGGCTCAGTTGTAGAGCATCGGCCTGGCGTGCAGAAGTCCCGGGTTCGATTCCCGGCCAGGGCACACAGGAGAAGCGCCCATCTGCTTCTCCACCCCTCCCCCTCTCCTTCCTCTCTGTCTCTCTCTTCCCCTCCTGCAGCCAAGGCTCCATTGGAGCAAAGATGGCCCGGGCGCTGGGGATGGCTCCTTGGCCTCTGAGTGACGCCTCGGAGGGGCAGAGCATCGCCCCCTGGTGGGCGTGCCGGGTGGATCCCAGTCAGGCGCATGCAGAAGTCTGTCTGACTGTCTCTCCCCGTTTGCAGCTTCAGAAAAATACAAAAATAAATAAATAAATAAATAAATAAATAAATAAATAGAAAAACCATCAGTGTCAATCATGTGAACAGCAACCTCTTAGATGTGGCTTCCCTGGGAAGTGCCCACCTGCACAGGTATAGGTGACAGTCCTGAGGGTTGGCCCACACTAGGGCTTGAGTGTCCTCCAAGTTGCCAGAAACAGTGACTAAAATCAGGGCTTGGAGGGAGTGTTGGACAATTTTCCGTGTGTGTTAGGATACTAACGTTTGAAACCAATCTTTGGCTCACATGTGCAAAACGCAAAACCTCTCAAAAAACTTTTTTTTACTTAAAATTTCCTGGTCATGTAAAGAAGCATGAGATCCTGTCATAACTGCTTTTGGACCTGGATTCCAGAACCTCTTTAGGTATGTTTTGGATCTTAGAGAAGTTCCGAGCTTGGACAGCACTGGGGCCAAGACACTCGCCGGGATGAGACAAGTACAGGACAATGGATCAGCAACCAGCGCCTTCCGGGAGCACGAAGACGGGTAACAGACGGACAGTGCTGTGGGCAGAACAGTCTCCTTCACCCGCTCTTCTCTGCCACTAGACAAGGCTCTTCTGCTGGCTGTAAGAGAGGACAGCGATTCCCCCTTTAATTAAGCTCCCTATATCCTAGCACAGCAAGTCTGGATGGCTTCATATGAATCATCGTCACCGAGAGCGGGGCAGTGAGCCATCCAACAAAGTTGTCCTTGAGACTGGTGGTGACTGTCCAGCTCTGCTGCCTGCTGGGACAGTGGGGCACAGCTGCTTCTCAGCATCCTTCGATTTCCTCTAAAAACTGACTGCTCCTCCGTCAGAAGAAATATTGACGTATTGCCACTTACGACAACATGGATGGACCTTGAGAACATTATGCTAAGTGCAATAAGTAAATCAGAAAAAGCTAAGACCTATATGACTTCACACATGGGTGGGATACAAAACTGAGACTCAGGGACACAGACAAAAGTGAAGTGGTTACGGGGGGGGGGAGTAAAGAGAGACAAACATAAGGTGATGCAAAATGATCTGACTTTGGGTGACGGGCACGTAACACGATCAGCAGTTCAACTGCTCTAGAGATGTTTATCTGACACTTAGGTACTCTTTATTGATCAATGTCACCCCATGAAATTTAATTTTATAAATAAAATTTTAAAAAAGAAGATTCTGAATATCAATCCTTTACCAGATGTGTGATTTGCAAATATTTGCTTCCATTCCATGGGCAGCCTTTCTGTTCTGTTGGTGGTGTCCTTTGACGCACAGAAGGTTTTCCTTCCGACGAAGTCCAATTATTTCCTTCTCTTGTTGCTTGTGCCTTCTGCTAAAGATCATTCTCAGAGTCAATGTCATCTTCCCCCCTGTGTTTTGTTTGAAGAGTTTTATCGTTTAGGTCTTTGATCCATTTTTAGTTAATTTGTTATATATGGTGATGAGTATGAGTCCAATTTTTTTTTTAACTTAGGGCTATGCAGTTTTTCTAGCACCATGTATTACAAAGACTGGCCTCTCCTGCTGAATGATACTGGCACCCTTGACGGAAATCCTCTGACTGTATGTGCAGGGGGTTCTTTCTGGATTCTCTGTTCTGCTCTGTAGGCCCATCCGTCAGCCTTTCGGCCGGCGCTACACTAGCTGGATCACAGCAGCTCTGTAGTGAGCTGCGGAATCAAGAAGCATGGGTCCTCCAGCTTCATCCTTCCTTTTCAAGAAGCAAACAAATCAACCAAACTCAAAAATGGTCAATAGGCAGTTCACCAAAGAAGATACATGGACAACCAGTAAGCCCAGGAAAAAATGTTTGACACCACTAAATCATTAGAGAAATACAAATCAAAATCACATCGATGCAGCCACTACGGAAAACAGTACGAAGTTTCCTCAGAAAATGAACACTGGAACTACCATGTGATCCAGCCGTCCCACTTCTGGCAAAAGAGCGAAGGAGACGAAGTCACTGTCTCAAAGAGGCACATGTGCGCCCATGCGCACTGCAGCCTTCTTCACAAAATCCAAGACCTGGAGACAACCTCCATGCCCACTGACAGACGACTGGACAGAGAATGTCACAGAATATTAGTTTGCCATGAAAAGAATCAGGCCCTGCCGTTTGCAACAACATGAATGTCCCGTGAAGACATTCTGCTAAAGGAAATGTCAGATAGAGAAAGAAAAATACTGCATGATCTCATGTATGTGTGGAATCTGAAAACAATGAACTCATAAAAACAGAGACAATAAACTCATGAAAACAGTGGAATAGTCCGGGCCAGGGACTGGGGAGTGGGGAAGCATTGGCTCCCAGGTTACAAACTTTCCATTACAAGAGGAATGAGTTCTGGGCTCTAACGTGTAGTGACCACGGTGACTGTAGTTAACACTGTATCGTATATTCAAAAGTTGCTCTGAAAGTAGCACATTAATGTTCACACCCATTGGAGGGTTAGCCTAAGGAACAAAGCAAGACAGACAGCAAGTGTCAGCCTGGGTCCGAGACACTGGAACCCACGTGCACCGCCGGTGGGGACACGAGAGGGGGCAGCCATTATGGGGAACTGCACAATGATTCCTCAAGAAATGAAACATAGAATTACCACTTGATCCAGCAATTCCATCTCCGGGCACAAACACACAAGAGCTGAAGGCAGGGACGGGAACAGGGATTCGTACATCAGTGTTCACAGCAGCACCATTCGTAATCGCCAAAGGTCACAACAACACAAGCGTCCTCTGGCAGATGGGTGAAGCACCAGAATGTGGTGCACGCATGCCGCAGACTACCAGTCAGGCTCTCAACGGAATGAAATTCTGACAGCTGCTACCCTGGGCGGAAGTAAGACAACAAAGGTACAAAAGGACAAACAGGACATGCGACGATCCCACCCGTATGAGGGACCGAGAGGAATGACAGTCACAGAGACGGGAAGGGGCGGGTGGCACCAGAGGCTGGGAGGGCAGGGGTGGCGGTGCTGTTTGCTGGGGACGGAGTTTCAGTTCGGTAAGATGAAAGAGTTCTGGAGGTGGCTGGAGGTGACGCTTGCACAGCCGTGTGAATGCACTTAAAGCCACTAAACTGTACACTTAAAAATGGGTAAAATAGTGAATTTATATTATGCATAAAAGTGGAGTTCTTAAATTCAAAATGATTTTGGCCTGACCTGTGGTGGCGCAGTGGATAAAGCGTCGACCTGGAATGCTGAGGTCGCTGGTTCAAAACCCCAGGCTTGCCCGGTCAAGGCACATATGGGAGTTGATGCTTCCTGCTCCTCCCCCTTTCTCTCTCTCTCTCTCTCCCCTCTAAAATGAATAAAATCTTTATAAAAATGATTTCTTATTTAACTATATATGTTTGGTCTTTTAAAAAATTATTCATATAAAGAGATAGTTTAATGTCCGATTGTCAAGATATTCACTGGAAACAACCCTTATCAGGATTTTTGTCTAAATATATGAACACATGAATTCTTAATTCAGAAATCCTATTCAGTTCAATTATTCTACCTTGGTTTCCCATTCTGTTCATTTCAGTAGGAAAAATAAGGATGTCATTCCAAAATTTGCTGTATTTTATCAGCTGATCATCTAGAGCAGGGAGCAGCAAACTTGATCTGTGGAGGGTCACGGAGAGGATTTTAGGCTTGTCGGCTATACAATCTCGTGGTAACTACCCAACCCCTCCCTGCATTGCCGAAGTGGCCACATTCAGAAAGGAGAGAGCATGGCTGTGTACAAATAAAACTTTATTTAGAAAAACAGATGGTGGGCAAATCTGTAGCTGGCCAACCCCCAATGAAGCAGAGCATATCACGTAAAATGAAATACTGACCAGCCTAAGAACTAACTCGTTTAATCATGGTTCACCCTCCAGGCTAAAAGTAATAAATCAAAACCCAAAAGAAACAAATGGATAGTGAGGTGGTCATGACAATCAGGATCAAAGATGACCTAAGGTGGCCTCTTTATCAAGTGGCAATGAACAGGGCACGGAGGAGGATGGTGGGACAGGAAGTGGTGCTGGTAGAAACACCAGAGACAGGAAGCATCCAGGAAACGCCAGTCTCCTGGGGAGGTACTGGAGATGCGACAAACACGTGTGTGTGTTGAACTGGTGTGTTCCCAGTGCCTTGGACCAAACAAGCCATTCAATGTTTAAGTTGTTCCTTTGTGCAGAGCCAAAGGTGTCGTGAAAATCAAAAATGACTATACTCAGGAGCCTACCTCCGGAAAGGTTATTCCTTCGAAAACAAAAGGTTGGAAGGGCAAAGCCTTACTTCAGTAATTAATCATAAAACCTGGCTCGATAGTCTCTGTTCTCCCCAGTTTAAACAGACTAACCTAAAAATCGGTTGGGGACACGACAAGCAATCCAACCAGAAAGCAAATCACTTCCGGGGCATACCTTCTCCCCCACCCCTTGGCTGAGTGTGTGTTTATTTCCTGTTTCCTCTGAGGGAGAGCAGCGAAAATATCTAACAAGTGAGATGCCACGTTCTCTTTAAAATAAGACAAAGGCATATCCACGGTTTTATGTCTGGGACATAAACACACTTTCATCAAGACACCCTGCGGTAAAAGTCAGCACAGGAACGGGGCACTCACGGGGGCTTTGGGGACCACCTGGCAGAGCCGTTCGCTGAATCCGAGGGCTGGGAGGTGTCATGAGTCTTTACAGTGGACAGGTGATCAACTCAGGGCCTGTGCTAGAGCCGCGGAGATTTAATGGGACCTGCTTCTTTTAATTCATGACCCTGAATGTTTCAAGGACACACAAGCAGTCACTGTCCCAAAAGCCTTGGGATCAGATGAACCTTATCTAAGCTGTCTGAGTAAAAGAGTAAAATGCTGAACAGTCCCTGGAAAGACTAAATCGCGTTTACTACTGGGAGTTGGCAATAAACAGTTATTTTCCTTCATAATTATTAGACGTAGTACCATCCTGGTTAGTGATGCAACGGATCACTGAGACCATTATCAGAGGCTCTACTGAGGTGCGGCCTTCACAAATGGTTTTAACTCCCCAATTACTAACAATAAAGTGAAAGCCACTGTAGATTGCTTATATATTACACTTAAGCATTTATCACTTGGAAAAGTATTAGTACTGAAAGTACTAATATTGTCATCTTTCCGCTTTTAAGAGCAAGCCTGGATCCAGCTGTAAAATGGCATGGTTGTAAAGTGTGTGCGTTTACAGCAGGGAGCCAGGAGAGGGCACTGTCTTTATGCGCATAGCAAATACCGCCAAAGGGATCAGAATAAAGGTCGGTTTTCAGTCTCAGGTTTCCAGTTACCAGTGATCTAGAAAATGACCGTCGTAATTATGTTTTACCTTTGCTGCTTTGTCAGCGGCTCTTCAACTTAAAGTGCATAAAAAGAATTATTTGGGAACTCGTTAAACTTTCACCCTTGGGTCCCACTGAATCAGGAGCTTTGAATTTAAAAATGCTCACAGCTGATCCTGGGGCCGGAGTCCTGGAAACCCCAGTAGAAACCCTAGTAGAGGGTGAGACTGCCACATGCCTGAGAGGGAGGGACGCAGGTGACAGTACCAGCATGTAGGAGAGTGCCTAGCGACATCTCGGAGGCCTCAGGAGGGCCCCGTGGGTTGGTCATTCTGATGCACCACAGAGGAACCACAACGGCAGCACACAAGGAACTGCTTACAGGCAACCAAACTAAACATCGACTTATAAAATCTTAGTGGGGGGGGGGGAGCCAGTCTATAAAAAAAAATTTTTTTTAAGGAAGTAAAATATACTGCTCACAAAAATTAGGGAATATTTTATCATTTCATATTCACTTTTAAATATCACCTAATTTTTGTGAGCAGTGTACTTCATGTACCATCTCCCGGCAACATATAGGATTTTGGTTCCACTTTCTTATTTTTAAATCATTTTAATGGCTGGAAAATGAGCACAGCAAGTGCCGCACTTAATATCTGTTCTTTGTCTTTGGGCTCTTGCTCCTACCTCTCCTGCTCACGGGACATTGTGGGAGCACCTGTTTTAAAAGGCACACCCAGTGAGACCCTTAAAACAGAGAAGCGAAAGCTGGTGAGGACTCAGTGAGAGGCAGGATGATTCCTGGAACTCCTTTAGCTGAACTTGAAATTTAGCTCTAGGTTTCTGGATGCCAAAAAAAGAAAAGACCTCTAACTTTTCCTGTTTAGGTGCCTCCTAGAAGCTAAGTTCTGACCATGGTGCCTCCTAGGGGCTAAGCTCTGACCCTGGAGACCGCCACCACGCTGTGTCGCCGAGCAGCCCTTCCTTCCTTCTCGCGTTCACCGACTCACGTGCGCCGAGCTCCTGGCCTCACAGACGTGAAGGCTGCTTAGGACAGACAGTTGCAGGTGACCAGGGCAGCATGAGCGGGAGACCCGTGTGACTGAGACCCCGGGAGCTCAGGGCTCGGGTTCCGGTGAGTGGCGTCCGAAGCTGTGCGAACAAACGGCCCCGAGTGATAAACCGAGGGGTAGGGGACTCGTGACAGAACAAACGGTCCCCGGGAAACTGACGGCTGAGAGAAACCTGTAAAATTGGACCAGGCCTCCTGATGCATCGTGAAGGCTTAAATGTAAATAAAAATCATAGAAATGAGAAGATAAATATGGGTATCTTCCTTATCATAGGATAAGGAGGAAGTTTCTAAGCCTAAAAACAAAGAAAGAAATTATACAGGGACAGGTAGGCTTGACTACAAACAACAAGACTTTTGTATGTCAAGAAACATGAAGGCACACGGTACAGCCCTCGTGACCGGACAGGGCTCGGGGCCTTCCTGTCCGAGGACCATCTGCCGAAAGTCAGACTAGCGGAAGCACTGCATCGCACCAGTGGGCAGAGGAATTCAGACGAAACTAACAGGCAACCTTTGGGGATTACAATGTGGTTTTACCATATGGACAAAGTTGTTTGTTTGTAAGGGTAATTCCTACTGGTGATCGAGGCACGTGCTTTCTGGAGGCAAAGTTCTTGTCATTTTTCTTTTGTTCTAAAAAGATCTGGCTCCGTGCCAAAAACCCATCCACAGAGATGTTCACTGAACTTTATTGTTTTAATAATATTACAGACTCCAAATATGTAACAGCAAAACCGGAAATTCTCTAACTATCCAACAACAGTGAAGATGTTCAAGGACATGGAAAATGTTCTTTATAAGTTCTTGTGTGAGGAAATCTCAGAATTCAAGTGTGTGTGTGTGTGTGTGTGTGTGTGTGTGTAATTTGATCCCAATTATGTAAGCATATTAGTCTGGCTTATATAACATTTCTTCTATTGATTATTTTTTTTTAACTAAAAATGTTTTAAAATGAATATATACTCACAAGTATATTCACCAAAGGACATGGTATGTACCAAAATGTTAATAACAATAGTTCTCAGGGTGAAGTCACTATATTTTTAACATTACTGATTATGCTCTTTTTCATTTTTCAAACTTTAAAATGAATAAACATTACTTTCACCTTCAGAACAAAACCACAAATGTGATTGGAAATCGAGTTTCAAGGGCCAGGACCGCTGGGCCAGCAAGCAGGAGGAGGGCAGTTCGTACCCCCGGGCAGGGTACTACCAGCGGGCAAAAACCACCAGAGGGGAACTTGGCAAAACATATCAAAGCTTTCCAAGTGTTCGCACATTTGACCAGCCATTGTTCTTCTAAGAAGCTATCCTAAGGACACAGAGATGCCAAGATGTTCCTCACGGAGTTATCTGTAGCGTGAAGATCTGAACAGACCAGCTCACCCACAAGAGGGAACTGGCTGAATAGATGGTAGTGCACCCCTGCCCTCGGGGGTATTTTATGTAGCCGCCAATATTGCTGGAAGAAGTCCTACTAGCACAGGGCAACGTGTGTGCGCAACACTGCATTTTAAAAGCAAGATAGAAATCTATAGTCTGATCACAAATACAATCACTGATTCTTGCCCCCTGACATGCACGCCTGGGGACCCCGGCCACCCTGCCGAGAGCTGACCTGAGACCCGCAGGATGGAGCAGGGATGACAGCAAGTGACATCAGAAGCCAGGCCATGAAAGAGATTGGCAAGGACAGGAAGTACAAAGCAGAATCGAGGTGACTGGGAGCTTTGGGGAGGTGGGTGTTGGAGGGTGGGAGTTACCACTTACTGGGGACAACAGTCTCAGTGAGGGACGATGAAAAAGTTCTGGAGGCGGACGGGGTGAGGTTGCACAGCAGTGTGAACGTGCCGATGCCACTGAACTTGACACCTACAAATGGCTAAAATGGAAAATGTAATGGTCTGTGTATCTTACTACCCAAGAGACATCGTGTTTTGAAGGGACCGCAGGGCTCTGTCTGTCTCTCTAGGATCACACGGTGGGGCTGCGCGGGGTTGCGAAGTCACCGAAGCAGCCTCGTGGAGAGGTCCGGGTGCGGAGGGGCCCAGGCCTCCGCTGACAGCACTACCTGGCCCGTGTGGGCAGGAGCCCCCGAGAAAGCCGCTCCTGCAGCCCCAGCACACCTCCGTTGTAGACAGCAACCGTAGGAAATACCGGTGCTGGTGTGATCCCCACGCTGGGGAGGAATTTGTTGTCCAGCACCAGGTAACCGAGGCACAGAAGGAGGTGCAGGCTTGAGCCGTCTTCAGACCTTCACGGTGGGACCACCCTCCGCTGGGCTCCCTCTACATCGGATGCGGAGGGCTGAGGAGAGCCACGTCCACACCATTGCAACGAATACCGCAGATAATAAGCAGGTTCACAGTTTTTCTTGAGCACATCAGAGAGCTGAGGCTGTAGCTGGCTCCGCATTCGGGCCGCGGGTGGGGAGTGCTGGAGGGAGGCGGGGTGGCAGAGGGCAGGGAGGAGGGTGGCACCTGCTGTGCTGTGTGAGCATTGGAGGGCAGGGAGGAGGGTGGCACCTGCTGTGCTGTGCGGGTACGGGAGGGCAGGGAGGAGGGTGGCACCTGCTGTGCTGTGCGGGCATGGGAGGGCAGGGAGGAGGGTGGCACCTGCTGTGCTGTGCGGGCATGGGAGGGCAGGGAGGAGGGTGGCACCTGCTGTGCTGTGCGGGCAAGGGAGGGCAGGGAGGAGGGTGGCACCTGCTGTGCTGTGTGGGCATTGGAGGGCAGGGAGGAGGGTGGCACCTGCTGTGCTGTGCGGGTACGGGAGGGCAGGGAGGAGGGTGGCACCTGCTGTGCTGTGCGGGCATTGGAGGGCAGGGAGGAGGGTGGCACCTGCTGTGCTGTGCGGGTACGGGAGGGCAGGGAGGAGGGTGGCACCTGCTGTGCTGTGCGGGCAAGGGAGGGCAGGGAGGAGGGTGGCACCTGCTGTGCTGTGTGGGCATTGGAGGGCAGGGAGGAGGGTGGCACCTGCTGTGCTGTGCGGGTACGGGAGGGCAGGGAGGAGGGTGGCACCTGCTGTGCTGTGCGGGCATGGGAGGGCAGGGAGGAGGGTGGCACCTGCTGTGCTGTGCGGGCATGGGAGGGCAGGGAGGAGGGTGGCACCTGCTGTGCTGTGTGGGCATGGGAGGGCAGGGAGGAGGGTGGCACCTGCTGTGCTGTGTGGGCATGGGTGGTGCCCTGCAGAGTGCCACTCCCTGCCTCCCTGCCGCTCCCGTCTCTGAGTTTCCTCAGGGTTCCCTTCCTGCCTTTCCAGTCATCCAATAATACCTGTTAAGCCAATCCCTAAATTAAATTCTCTTTGTTCAAATCACCGCTTGGTTTCCGTTTTCCTCACTGGCCCTCAACTGATAGATCACACAAGCAAACTCAATTCACCTCGTCAATTACAGAGCCCGGCTCTCTCGGAGGGGCCCCCATCGGGCCAGCTGGAGACCCCACGTGTCCAGATAAGCCTTCACCACGTGGCCCTGACTGCTGCCCGACTCCACCGCCTGGGGTCTGGCTCACGGTGCTACTGTGATCAACACAGCCTCTCCCGCAGGTCACCACTCCTATTGAGCCCAACTCGACTCAAATCGGACAATAAGAAAATGAGACACCTCGGCCTTTGAGGAAACATTGTGGAGAAAGAAGAATTTGTTGTTTCTTTTGGTTTGTTTGACCCTTTGGAAGAAACAATGGAAACAAAAAAGAATGACATGTGCTTGAGCTGACTTCCACTGCCCGAATTTATGTTTTCTTCCTGCTGTTTTCATGCTTATTGCGGAAAGTCACAGAGAAGGACGGAGGTCAGTCTCATTTCCACCCGACTCCGCTGCGATCTCCGGTGAGCGCCAGGTCATGCCTCTTCTATTCGCCCAGAAGGGGAAGCAGGCCGAACAGTGACCAGGTGATGACAGTGCGTGTGAGCACACACACACGTAAGTGCACACACACGCATGAGTGCACACACACAGCACATACAGCACATACGTGCACACACAGCATGCATGCACACACACATGCACACCGCACGCAATGCACACAGCACAGACACACATGCGCCCATAGATACACGCACACAAGTATGTGGGTTCTAGTCCACATATGAATTTACCCAGCTGAAAATAATGATGCTAAAACTTCCAAAAATGTATATTTTTTAAAACTCCAGATGTCTTCACGACAGTGTTATTGAGGAATTTCAGAAATTTTACTTCCTACGGTCTGATTATGTTGGAGTTCCCTCCAGATGGCTCATAGCCTCAGCAGAAACATCCTTGGTCCCGAGAAAGAAGAGTCGGGAAGAGGGCCCAAGGGAGAGTTCCATGCCGACTGCACACGAACCCGTTCGCAGTGCCTTCTATGAACGAGCAGGGTCAGCTCTCCAGCCAGTGCTGCCTGTACGTGACCACAGTTTTGGTTGATGCTAAATAGCTTACTTCTCTACCTCAGAACAACGTGTACCAGGGTGGAAAAGGTGTTTCCAGCAACCCTGTCCCCTCTAGGTGAGCGCAGGCTCCCTTGAGTGTGGTATCCACTGTCGCAAATCTCAGGGGGGTGCCACCCACCCACGTTACCACTACAGACGGGTACCATTCACAGAGCATGATGGCCCCACGTTATTTTGACGACATGTGTGTGCCTTTGATAAGTTCCTCTTATCTGCACCCGCTAACATCCTCTGACTCGGCACTTCTGTAACCAAAGCACGGTTCCTTCTCTCCATGGCTCCCAGTCCCAGCAACTGGGCGCACCGTTGCATCAACGTTGTGACTATTCTAGAAGACGTTCCTGGTACACACACAGGCCAACCACACTCGGCGTCACTGCGCCGTGTGACTTCCTAACCAGCGACTTCTACTCAGCTCTGATGCTAGCCACTCGCTGAGGTCCTCAGTCACCCACACGATCATGTTGACTGCGTATCATGAACAGGTTCTGTGCCTGGCGCTGCCAGTGGCTAACAAGGTTTCACAGCTCAGCTCGTGGAGAAAGAGAAAGACGTGCACAGATAAGGATACAACCCCAGGCCCTGTCAGCGACGCTGGGAGATGTCACTCCGGGAAGCAGGACAGCAGGGAACCTCCAGGGAAGGGGGTGGAGAGGGGACACTGCCGTCACAGGCAGGGGCCACGGGGCAGCAGCAGGAAACCACAAACAAGCAAGGCCAGGAGGACAGAAGGCAGGGGCCCATCTCCCTCGCCCTGTAAAATTGCTTATATTCAAAAGTCTTACACCCGCTGTTTTAAACCCAGGAATATATCGTTTTTAACCTAGTCAAGATTTTAAGCACTTACCTTCCGTTGGAAATTTCTTGGCTCGTTCCGCAAAGAACCATTCTCCAGTTTTTATTCTCACATTTCTGAAAAACAGGCAGAAAGGAAGCGTCAGCTAGGGACAGGGACAGTGCTGGATCGGGTTCATTACAGGTACGTAGAGAGTGTCACTAAATACTCATCTTGCAAAGGATCTCAGAGGTCACATTTCTGGCTCAGCCCCTAACTCGGCTGCGTTCCCAGAGAGGTTACGTGATCTGACTAGTTAGCAGCACAGTAGGGTATCTCTGCTTGGGTATATTTTACCTTCTGTATAATATGTACATGCAAGTTCTACACCTTAACTTATGCGTGTGCCCAATGCATGGTAAGTACTCAATGTTTTCTGAATAGACACACAAGGAGAAACAAAATAATCAATTAAATCAAGTAGACAGATATTGTATTATAAAGTTGTACATCTGAAATTTATATAATGTTATTGACCAACACTGCCCTCGTAAATTTAATTTTAAAAAATAAAATGAAAGATAATAACTTATCATGTTTATGGGGAGAAGCAATGGCATGAAGAATAGGCTACCCCCAAAAAATTCAAAGCTGCCTATTTGCTTGGAGGGAGATCATCCATAGCGTAGTTTAAGGTGAGCTTGAGTGAACCACAGCATTTACCAGCAGCCAACAGAGAAAGTTCCTGGGAGAACCTGAAGTCTGGAAAATGGAACCAATGTGCTTCGATGGAGATTTGGGAGCCTGGGTCCCAGTGGGCCACTTGAGACATGAGAAATGGCTCCTTGGCCCGCTGGAGTGGCAGGGGCTCCCAGGGCTCACCGCCTTCCTCCTCAGGCACCCAGAGAACAGCCAGGGAGCACTTCCCATGAGCACTTTCCAGGACATCCTTATAAGCAGGACAAGGTCAGCCCTGGCTGGTTGCTCAGTGGTAGAGCATCGGCCCGGCGTATGGATGTCCGGGGTTTGATTCCTGGTCAGGGCACACCAGAGATGCGACCATCTTCTCTCTCTCTCTCCCCCTCCCGCAGCCATGGCTCAAGCAAGTTGGCCCCAGGCGCTGATGATGGCTCTAGCCTCCACCTCAGGTACTAAAAAATGGCTCTGGTTGCCAACAGAAATATGGCCCCGGATGGGCAGAGCATCGCTCCTACTGGGCTTGCCGGGTAGATCCTGGTCGGGGCGCATGTGGGAGTCTGTCTCTCTGCCTCCCCTCCTTTCACTAAAAGTTAAAAAAAAAAGGGCAGGACAAGGTCTAACCATTAGATGAGGACACAGGATAGCAAAATCAACAAATCAGTGGTGGGAACCAGGAGGCCTCCCCGATAAGTCCACTTCACTTCCTGCGTTCACTCCTCGTGCTGGCGCCCTGTCCTGGCTGCTCGATCTCAATCTCTCCCACTCCCCCGCTCATTACCTCTGTGACCAGGAGCACTACCACGAGACAGGTCTGGGGCTGGGCAGGGCGGACTGGGAAGTGAGCAGAGCTAGGAATTCAGCAGCGAATCAAACCATGACCCTCTCTGTGGTCAGCTGAGCCGGCCAGACACAGGCCGCAGGCCGCAGGCCGCACACACAATCACGGAAAATGAAAACAAGGACAGAGAGCAGGGAGAGTGGGGAACACGCCCGAGTAAATCACCACTGCAAGTCATTACCAAGTCCTCCTCTAGCCCTGGTTTCAGAACCCATGACAGGACGCAGACAAATTAAATACTAGTCACCTAGTGCTAGTCATCTAATGTAACCTCACTAGTCACCTAATATTAGTCATCTAATGTAACCTTCTAACCATCTCAATGAACCCCAACTGATGATTGTGAAGTCCAAGCAGGAGTTATTTGGCACGGAGAGATACGGACACAAACTCGCGGGTCTCCTGGGCTTCTCTGTGATTGAAGAATGGAAGGTAAAGAACCACCATCCTAAACCAAACGCCAACCAGCACTTCCTGCGTTTGAGGCGGTTTCCTTTGAGATCTAGATTTGAGGGGCATGCATCTCCGTAAACCAGTGGTTCTCAACCTTTCTAATGCCGTGACCCCGCAATACAGTTCCTCATGTTGCGATGACCCCAAACCAAAAAATAATTTTGGTGGCTACTTCATAACTGTAATTTTGCTACAGTTATGATTCGGAATGTAAATACCTGATATGCATTATGTATTTTCCAATGGCTTTAGGCGACCCCGCCAGGGTTGCAACCCACAGGTTGAGAACCGCTGCCGTAAACAGTTCTCACAGAATCAGCTGTTTCTTAAGCCATTATTCCCTAATACCTTTCAGAAGGGCATTCCCAAATTTTAAAAGAAGGACCATTAAGCCCTGGCTGAATAGCTTGTTGGGTTAGAGCAGGGGTCCCCAAACTTTTTACACAGGGGGCCAGTTCACTGTCCCTCAGACTGTTGGAGGGCCACCACATACAGTGCTCTTCTCACTGACCACCAATGAAAGAGATGCCCCTTCCGAAAGTGTGGCGGGGGCAGGATAAATGGCCTCAGGGGGCCACATGTGGCCCACGGGCCATAGTTTGGGGACGCCTGGGTTAGAGCATCATCCCAAAGTTCAGGGGTTGCCAGTTCGATCCCCAGTCAGGGCACAGAAAGGATCAGATCAATGTTCCTCTCTCTCTCTCTCTCTCTCTCTCTCTCTCTCTCTTTCAAATCAATAAAAAAAATATATTTTAAGATAAAATTTAAAAAGAAGTGAAAGGAGAACCATTCATCGCTCTTATGGTCTAGGACAGAGGTGAGCAGACCCCGGTGCATCCCTGTCCTCATTAGGGCCAACACGGAACTCACAGAAACCAGCAGAAGCTTTTCTTATTTCTTCCCATTAGAATCTGACTACGAGAGCTTCGTGGAACATTTTCTGAGCTCAGTGATCGGTTAATGTTTTTATGTTTCTCAAACAGAACCATGACTTGCTTCCTTGAACCTTTTCTAATCAATGTGTCTCTCGAACAGTGGACACTAGAGCGGTAGAGAGAGCAGACGACGCGGCAGCAGGAGAGCGGGGCTTTCCCGATGCCTGGCCTTCCCAGTAACTCCGCACGAGGCCCCCCGTAATCGCAGCCAGCAAGCACCGGTGTGTGGACGCCTTTAACAAACCCCCGGACGTGCCGGTATCCACTTCCATGGCCTGAGCTCTGCTGACGCTATCGCCGCGTTAGCAAACGAGAAGTCACTGTTGGAAAATACTTTGCAAATCCTAGCATACAAATGCTCAACAGTCTGATGCATGGACAACCCTAAGAGATGGTTTGCACTCATTACGATCAGCAAGCAGTGAGGCACACAGGCCTGCTGAAATGCATCTTTACTTCGCCTCCAGGTTACTCGCATCGGCAGGTGGCTAAGCTGTCTGCGCTTTGTGCTCCAAAAAGTCAGCACCACGTCCCTGGGGTTGCTCAATGTATTTTCCATTATTCAACGAACAGAAGTGAAAAACTGATCTGTAGAGTCAAGATTCTTCCAGTGGCTAAAGCAGCCCATTTCCCACGTAGATCTGCTCTCCAACCAGTGCCCTGATGGCAAAGAAGCCTCCAGAGAGGCCCCGGTGGCCCGCCAGACCACCAAGCTGTTAACACGAAGAAGCCGCACGCTGTAAAGCTGAGATCAACCTAACTGCTCTGTGCTCACTGTCCAAGCGCTAAGTGACCGCTGGCTACCATGGCCCTGTGCACGCATACTGTTGAAAAACGTCTTACTTTAAATAATCTTGCATCAAAGATGGTTTTTACTTACAGAGCAAAACAGTGAGTTGTTTGCACCAGCACAGTTGATCTGATTTCAACGTTCTTACAGGAAAAGCCTGATCATTGAGATTAAATCCTAAGGAACCGGAAGAGGAGTTAGAACATGGAGATGAAAATCAAGAAACGACTTGATCAAGCTGCTAACCGCTGCTTCATGCAAAACACTGATAACTCTCCTTCACCTGACCTCAGAGAGAAGACGGGTCACCTCCGCGTCATATTCGGCACTGTAGTCACAACCCAAGCACAATGGAGACCCCACAGCAAGGCCCAGTAAATATATGTTGGTTGATGAATGAGTGAATATCCCTATGTCTGCAGGGAGAACCCCGAGAATCGAAGGGCTAAGGTGGGGCCCAAATAGGTCAAGCCCTGTGTCAGTGACAGTGTGCCCTAAGGGCTAATGTGCATCCTGCCTTCTGAACCTGTGGGCAGGGCTCCCAGATTCAGTGCCCAGCAGCAACTGTAAATGAGACTGGGCTGGGTGGGAGACAACAGGGAGGGGTGGGTACTGTGGCAAACTGGAGAACCCATGCCCCATTTTAAGGCATTAAAATGATCAATATTAGACCTTGCACAGGTGTGGGCTGTCTGCAGCCTATTGGCCACAGGTTTCTGATTCCCAGTTTGTTATATCAGATAAATAGTCAATGAAAGTAAGAATTCTGCAGCCAGAAAGAGCAGTCCTTGTTAAGCCCTCAACAATAAAAACCAGGTTAGATGCTGAGTGTCACCCTGTCTCTATATTTGTCTACCCTGGGGACCTCAGGTAAATGAACTGATACAATCATTTTCCTTTTGTGGCTGGCTTATTTCACGTAGCATAAATGTTCAGAGGTCTCAGCTGTACTTTAGCATGTAGCAGAATTCCGTTCTTTTTATGACTAAATAATACGCCACAGTGTTTAGAGATCACATTTAGTTCACCCATTCCTTTGTTGACAAACATGAAGTTGTTTCCACTTTGTGACTATTGGGAAGGATGGCTCCTTGCTTGAAGTACAATTTGAAAGCTATGATATTGTCAAAACCAACATTAAGGTTTCATTTTGCTATTTCAGGTGGCAGAGCTGTCACAGTACGCTAGCTCTTCAGGGCCTGACAGCATTCACAGTAAGATTCAAATGCTCCTTACTTAAATTGTAACAGTGTCACTGCATTCTTAACAAGTTTTGACAATTTTAAAAGGAAGAAGGAACAACTGGCTTCTTATTGGTTGACTTCACTACCTTCAATTATAAAAGTACTATTTATATAGAGAGCAAAGTACACAGCAGAATTAGGCAGACATTACTTTCCATTTAAGAAGCAGTTTTGTTCATTTCTTTTAACACATCATAATGTACTGCTTTGCAGCAATAAGTTAAATGCCAATCTGAGAACTAAGAATGTCGTGATAAAGGTCGGTATCAGTTTGGAACCAAACGCACTTTGCCTCCATTGGCATCAGGTGTAGGACATCAGAGAAAACGTGGAAGATCCCAGAAATGGACCCTAAAATCAACAGTACCGCCTGCCATCGTTTGAGACTCGAAGTGTAAAATCTCTAAGTATATTACAAATAGAGAAATGTTCCTAATGAACAGAGAAAGCTTGCCCATGAATAGCTGAAACTGAAGAATAAATGATTGCTTGTGGTCAAACCAAGTACAAAGCAAGAGGAAAGTCACTGAAGGAAAAAAAGTGCCGAGCAATCATAATTCCTCAGCAGTCCGCAGGGAATGTGAGGTTGCCGCATAGCAGATGATTTTGAATGGGAAGAAAAATCAATGTAAACCTAAGTCTTCCAGTTTAATCTTAGTTTTTCTAAATGAAACTGAAATAAGTAAATATAAAGCTTTGGCTTCTCCTTGATATTTCAACGAAGTTTTTTTGTTCTGTTTTGTTTTACTTTGGGCCATTTCACTGCAAAATTGTCAATCAATTCCTGGGGGTAAAAGTCAACCCAGACGCGAGGATCACTTTGGGTATCTCTCTTCCCTTTCTTCTGCCAAACCACCCTCACCTGGGGGCCACGACCCACGGCCCTGGCCACATTAGGGGAAGCAAGTCTAACCAACTTTCCTCTTCTAAGCCTTTGCTTCTTACTTGATTCTCCTTTACTCTATTTCTTTTTGTTTTTCTGTGCCTGACGAGCAGGGTAAGCATAAAAAACCAGTCCTCAGAACCATTTTTACCATTCCCTCTCTTTTGTCCTCTAACTACATTCTACCACCCTTTGTTGAACTGTCTGTCCGTTGTTCTTCGTCTGTGCCACCACCAGCCTCACCACCTCAAGCCTGGTCTCACCAAGAGGACACCCACAGGGCGTGTTATTCTACCCGCTCCAGAGCCTGCCCTCCCAACAGCCGACTCCCGCCTGGTTTTCCTCCTGCATGTGTCCCCAATCCACGCTCTTCTGAGTGGCTTTGAAAACTCTAGCCCCTCCAGGGGGAGGGGTGGTCCCCCAGCAGACAGGAGAGGGTGGAGGTCAAGAGGGGAATGGGATGTGGGAGACTCGGGTTCTAGTCTTACTGACTTCACAGCCCCAGAGAACTACCTGGTGTCTCTAAGCCTCCGCTTCCTCGCCTGTCCAATGAGGATCCTACAGCGGCTGCCCTGTGAGACTAGTTAAGGTTCAGCTAGGACATCGGGGGTAAAGCAACGCTTAGCCGGGCACCCTGCACACGGTGAGTGGTCATCGCTCATTGCCACGCCCACTCCCTCGCCCCCACAGCGCCTGTCCCCACCAATCCCGCCCCCCTTCCAGAAATGCCCCAACCGCAGACGCCCTCGCCCTGGAAGGCTGCCCTGAGAAAACCTGCCTGGAAGGCACAGTCCTCGCCGGCCTCCTGCGTGGCACACAGCACGAGGCCAAGGCCAGCGCAAGCCTTGACAATGGCTGCAGCAATCTGCCAGTTGGCTTGGGCTTTTTTCTTTTTTAATTGTTATGCTAGGGCTTCCCTTCCCTTGGTTTTAATGCCCTCTTTCCCTTGTCCTTGTCCTTGAGGAACAAGCGTCAGGCTGAGGAGGAGGCAGGCCGAGGAAAACGACTGGGCTCAACCCCCTCCACCCTGGGCCCGTTTCGGTTATGACCGCCAGGGCTCTGAGGTTTTACCAAAGCTTCTGTTGGTCTGGCCCTGAGATCGGCGGGGCAGCCCCGGAGCGGCTAGACCGAAGCGAGGCCGCGGGGCCGCAAGAAGCCACAGCAACGAGAAGGGGGCGGGGCACCTGCTAGAAGTGGCTGAGCCCGCGTTCGTTTCCTGTGCGGCTGGCGGGGGGAACGCAACAACCTGAGGGATGTTGAAAAACATCCTTATTTCAAAATAAGGAAGCTGGGGCTAGAGAAATCACGCTTGGTGGACTTAGAGGGTAACGTTTCAATACCCAGGGCTCTCCGGCTCCCACGGAGATTTCAACACAGCCAGCCCCAGAGATTAGTTCAGGCCGGAGCTCCTGTTCTGATTTTTCGCTTATAGTTCACTAGTGGAAGAAAAATGCTGAAAAATTTAATATCTAACTAAGCAATGTTTATCACTGGACTTCAAAATCTATATGGTTGAATAAAATGGGAAGGTCTGAAAATCTTTCTAGAGGTTATTTGGAATTGTCACCTACCCTTCTCAAGAGCCCAGACCTGCATGGGCCCGAGAGTGGCCCCGGCAGCTCACAGCGATCCCTGGCTTTTCCCTCTCAAGCCAGAGGGCACTGGCCTCCACAGACACAGGAACACGAGAGGCTGCAGGGGTCTGCTGTGCGCCGCTGGCCTGGGCCGGCTGCTAGACGCTGCTCTGGCCCAAAGAAATTAGGTTGGACCACTTCACTTTTCTGTGAATGAGCGATTGCAACACGTCAGGCCTTGCGAAGGGACTGGACGTTTACAGAGATGAACATCGGGGTTCCTCCTTAATTTGGTGGGACAGACAATCCAGCCGCCGTGTTCACCCCAGGGAAACGCCACTGACTGTCTCTGTCCCGGGCACTCAGGCCTCTGCAGCAATACTTAGGAATTATTTTCCAACGTCAAGTTCTCTGGCTACACTCCAGAGTTCACAGCGGACACGCAGCTCCTTTCTCCTAAGTCCCGTGACAGCCTGGAGCACGCTGTCCCCCGACAACCAGAAACACACTCCCCTGGGCCTCCGAGGACCAATGACCGTTCCGTTCTTGCTTTAAACAGTGGGAGCCTGACTCCAATATGTTCTTTGTTGTTTTCAAAGTAGGTGGTTCAAAAATACCAATCCCACAATAAATAAAACAAACAAACTAAAAAAAAATCATCTCACAACACCAAAACATTAAATGTAGGTTCAGTCTATCTGAATGTCTTTCTATCAGTCTATCTATTTCTTTATGTGAGAGTCCAACACAGGCCACCTTGCCTCCTTCCAAAAGGCCTCCCTGAAAGCAGCACCGGGCCACTCTGATGTCCCCTGTGTACAAGTCACTCCACTTTTCCTGGAGGGTAAGCGAAGCTCTAAGAAAACTAAGGCACCTACTCAAAACGCAGATGGACCTTAACTCCTGGTGAGCCCACACTTAGCCATTACAAACAAGCTTTCGTTCATTAGAAAAGAATTTTCTATTAATATATAATAAAAATGATTTTTGAATGACAGTGACGTCCAAGTCTCAGAAGGTGGCTCCGCGGTGCGCTGTAAGCGTGCAGGCTGAAGGGAGCAGTCCCGGACCACCTTCCTCCGCACTCACCTGCCCTCGTAGCACACGGTGCACCTCCAGACACGGGTCCCCAGGCGCACGCGGCACTCGGAGCACACGCAGTGGCTGCAGCCCTGGCACACGGCGCCGCGGTTCAGCAGCAGCCCCAGCCCGCGCCGGCAGCGGGCACACGCCTTCTCTCCGTACTGCTGGCCCGCGCTCCTCGCGCCTTTCCACCGGAGATGCTGCAGGCGCGTCTTCAGTTTCCTGCGGCCCAGAGAGTTCAATGAGAGCTGGCGGAGTGCAAGGACAGACGCCAGACATACCGCTCCACGGCCAGGGCCCCATTGTGCCGCCACGGGAAACCGCAAGGGGCTTTGGCACCCAACACCCCGAGCTCCACCAGGATCAACTGTGCGGCTCAGGTTTTCTCAACTGTGAAAGACACCGAGAAAACCTTCCCTCCAGGACTGCTGTGAGGTTGAAAAGGCAAAGCATAAAAAGAGGCCCAGCACAGGGGAGTTAGCTGCTAGTGGGTTCTAGGTTCATCCCATCATGCCCAAAGGGCATTATAGTGGTAAGCAAGAACAGCGAAAGACAAGGGGGGGTATACAGAAAATGACGTCAATTCTAATGTGCAAGGCACAGAAAGATCTGTCAATACTCAGTATACATGCCTGCCACTGTTATTAGCCAGTTAAAATTAACTGACACTGCTGGGTTTTTTTATGGGAGGTCAGTACACTTCCAGTCTCCTTCGCCCTAGATAATAGCCCTCGTGCCAAAGGATTGGACTCCAAAGATGTGTCATTAACCAGAACACTATTTCTGAGATCTGTTACCTACTCTTATTTGTTTTTTATTTATTGATTTTAGAGAGGGAGGAAGGCAGGCAGAGAGATAGAGAAAGAGAGAGAGAGAGAGAGAAACTGATTTGTTGTTCTTATTTATGCATTCATTGGTTGCTTCTTATATGTGCTCTGACCAGGGCTCAAACCCACAACTTTGGCATATCTGGACAACGCTCTAACCAACTGAGCTACCCAGCCAGCGCTGTTACCTACTTTTAGAAGAGAGAAGCCAATTCTAAGAAACAAGCTGACATCCAACTATCAGGATTGCCCTAGAATCAGCACCCTCAGGAACAAAACTTCCTTATCACTGTTTCCTGCGTTCTTTGTGGATCTCCAAAATGATGTTTCTAAATCACCGAAAGAGCGTCCATCGTCAGAGAAAAGCCCCACTTTGGTCAGTCTGTTACATTTCTTTGTGAAAGAGACGTGCAAGGAGCACATTCAGGGGGCTTTGGGGTAACAGGCGAGGTGAGAAAAAGAACATTATACGTTCCAGGTGGCCAGGAAATTTCCATGTGCCTCACGCATTTGGTTGGTCAAAGGTTTGGGTGTTCTTTATGTGTGTTTTTCTTGGCAGACTCTGAAAGAGCGCTGTCATTAAGAACAAAACCTAGCCCTGGCCGGTTGGCTCAGTGGTAGAACGTCGGCCTGGCGTGCAGAAGTCCTGGGTTGGATTCCTGGCCAGGGCACACAGGAGAAGCGCCCATCTGCTTCTCCATTCCTCCCCCTCTCATTCCTCTCTGTCTCTCTCTTCCCCTCACGCAGCCGAGGCTCCATTGGAGCAAAGATGGCCCGGGCGCTGGGGATGACTCCTTGGCCTCTGCCCCAGGCGCTAGAGTGGCTCTGGTCGCAACAGAGCGACGCCCCAGGGGGGCAGAGCATCGCCCCCTGGTGGGCAGAGCGTCGCCCCCTGGTGGGCGTGCCGGGCAGATCCCGGTCAGGCGCATGTGGGAGTCTGTCTGACTGTCTCTCCCCGTTTCCAGCTTCAGAAAAATACAAAAAAAAAAAGAACAAAACCTAAACCCAAAGCCTCTTCTCGTCTTTTCTAAACTTCACACCCTCCATGAACGTTGACAAAGCATCCGCCTCTGTTTGAAACTCTCCTGAATCTATTTAAAGGGGGTTCTTGACAGCTAACCACGGACACACAGATCTGACACAGTCTGGCCCTGCTTTTCAGATGTTAACGTCAAGCAGCCTGCGTGCCACTACGGGGCGGGGTGGAGAAGAGGACAGAGGCATCCTATCGACAGCTCGACAGCTCGCTGGGGAACAGGCTGAGCAATTCCTAATTCACACCTGCCCTTCCTCTGAACCCACTTGGAGACCAAGGCAGGCAAGCAGGGGAAGGGGGGATTCCAGCAGATTTGCTGTTTCTAAGCTGTTTTGTTTGTTTTTGTGCCTTCAAATGACACCGAAAATAATTCAGGAAAAATCCACAACCGGAGTGTTGGCCCCTGAGGGGTGTACAGGAAGCTGATCGGCTTCCCTAGAGTTATTTTTGCCAAGTAGGGAAACTGATCACGAAAGAAGGCACCATTTTCAGGGAATAACAAAAGCAGCCTCCCGGGTCCTTTGCCGTCTCTGGAGTTGAGCTGGGCCGTAAGGGTCATCTCTACCCACCGCCCATCCCCAGGATAGCGCCAAGCCCACAGGAGCAGGCCCCGGCAGGAAAAGCCCAGAGCCCGGAGCATCCCACCACCCCTCTGAGCGCCAGCCTACCGGATCCTCTCCTCCTCCGCGTGCTGGACCGCCCGGTCCCGGTACAGCACCTGCAGAATCGCCTCCCGTTCCAGGTCCTGGAGGGAATTCAGATTGACTTCTTGGGCCATGTCTCCCCGTCTTAGGCCCCAAGGTGCCGTTTCACTCCATGCCCAGCGCCTGTCCTGTCCGGGGAGCTCGGGGTCCAGCAGCAAGCTGAAGTCCTTACGCGCTCTCCGGCTCCAGTATCATTGGCAGGTCCTTCCCCGTTTAACTGTGTCACACTGCTTGGGACCGGAGAGCCCCAAGAGGCCGCTGCCCTGCTGGAGTCCTGGCTCCCAGAGCCTCACGCCCCCCGGGGTGCGTTTCCCCCGGGTCCTGCCGCAGCCTCTGACATCCCTCGGAGACAAAAGCGTGTCCCTTTCTGAGGTTTTGCCAGAGGTTGTTCTAAATTATGCATGGCTCCCAGCAGATAATGTCTGTGAAGCAGACGCCATCCCCAATCTGAGGGGAATTTATGAATAGTGATAGGGAGCGTATCAACGATTTATAGGAGCTGATTTTCCTCTTCAAGTATTTTCAGGTCGCCAGGAATGACGGTTAAAATCTCAGTTCGGTGCCTGTAGGAAAGAATAAAAGTGATTTTTAGCTTTCCTGGTCTGAGCCTCTAAGAGACACCACTTCTGAAAACCAAAAAAAAAAAAAAGACAAAATGTTCTACACAGACAGAGACAGGCCTTTGTGTCTTCTGCCGGGGTGATACAGCAAGATTTAAAATGTTACGAAACTGGGCTGCTGTTTCTAAAAGCCTCCTACTCCCAAACTCGGATTATTCTAGGCTGACTTCTGCATCCTCCCTGATTAGGGATAGGGAGGCGGCATCCTCCTAATTGAAAACACATTTGCAGAACAACGTTCTCAACTGCTAGCTATTATCTTGACAATTAACTTCCAAAACTCAAAAAGTAAAAATGTATTCAATTAGGGAGGTCTGGAGGGCAGTCAACAAGGCAGCCTCAATCTACCAATTATCTGTGGGCGGTAGGGTTTCACCAGCTGCCCTGTGCACGGGGCCTTGTTTCTGTTGAATGCTACTTGAAAGGTTCTGCTTACGTGTGTCCTACTTTTTTTTTTTTTTCCAATCAGTGACAAAGGGCAACCATCACCTTCATCTTGTGCCTCCCCCTCAACCAAGAAGATGGCTGTGAATTGATAAAACACCAGACAGATGCATAACAATGAAAGGCAGAAATTGTAGCCAATCAAATCAATATATGTTCTTTTTTTCTTTTTTTAAATTTTTTTTATTCATTTTTTTAGAGAGGAGAGGGAGAGACAGAGAGAGAGGAGAGACAGAGAGAGAAGGGGGGCAGAGCTGGAAGCATCAACTCCCATATGTGCCTTGACCAGGCAAGCCCAGGGTTTCGAGCCGGCGACCTCAGCATTTCCAAGTTGATGCTTTATCCACTGCGCCACCACAGGTCAGGCTCAATATATGTTCTTAAAGGCCATCTTGTTACCAAAGCCACAGGAATTCTTTAGTAATAAGACTTTCTTTTAATGCTTGACAAGCTCAACTCCCTCTGTGGGCTTCAACAGAAAACCACACTATACTTACTCCTGACCCACAGCAGATCCGGGAACGAGAGGTTAATGAACCCTAAGGGCTCACATTCTCTTTAAGCAGTGATTCTTAACCTTGGTGTTCTTTTTATAGTTATATTTGAAGATGAATAACCCTTCATATTTAAATGCATAAAATAAAATACATTGAGGTACAAGGAAAATCAGTTATACAGAAATATATTTTAAATTATATGGTACCAGTATATGTGTTCACTAGTGCTTGAAATAATGAGATCTAGCAGTGATCTAATGACTACCATGATTTCAAAGTAGTGGTGACTATAAACAATATTTTGAGATATCTGTAACATACAATGGGGCATGAAAATACCTGTGATTTCTATTGGCAAGAGTAATAAAATCTGCTAGTTCACTGTGGTCTGATGCCTTTCATAACTGAAAGAAATGCTAAATTTTCATTAGACATAAATATGTAATTTTTTTCCTATCCCAGTTCATGGGCTTCTAGGTTCAGGTAAGGGCCCCTCTGTTTGTCAGTGTCTCTATTATAAGAGAAAGTGAAAATACATTGCTCACCCAAGGGCAGAGGTTACACAAGGAACAGGAAGACCCAGAGCTCTGAGAAGGGCTGCTCCCAGCCTCTAGTCCTTAGAAAGTTCTCACATGTAGCTGCTCTCAAGAAAGGCTGCCTATCTAGCCTGTAGCCCAACCTGCAGTGGCGCAGTGGATAAAGAACGAGGCTCCCTTGCTGGGTCCCTGGTTTCTGGATGAACAGATGACACTAGCAGGTCTTAGTTCCCCGAACCTCTGAGCCCCCGGAAATGAGGAAAGTGACACGAAACAGCATGTGATCACGTGCTCAGTGGCAAGGCACAGATTAGCCATCATGCCACCAACCTGAAGAGTCTATTTCTTCTAAACTTCCTTCAGTTATCCTTGTTTTCTTCTTATTTCTACTCTGTGCACCATACTACTAGACCAAGAATTATCCAGTTTGTCTGATTTCTCAAGGATTGTAAACGAAGATTTTTATGCATTGGGCTCAAAACACGTGATCCGTGTCCTGAGTGTCTGTTCAGACTGCTGCACAGTCTGGCTGTGGTGGCCTTCGGTGCTTCAGGTGGGCAGGACCAGAGCGGCGCTGGGCTAGACATGACACCAGGTACACTCACTGGGGGAACCTTCAGCATTCAGATGTTCACTCTTTCAGGTGGCTAAGTCCTACACGGTTCAGAAATTCAGGATTCAATTGCCATCAAAAAATGCGCTACTCATACTCAACCAAATCCATGCCTATGGGCCTCCGAGTGGGAGCTCCCCCTCCCCCTAGTGGCCACGCACTGCTAGTTACAGGAAGCATCAACTCCCATATGTGCCTTGACCAGGCAAGCCCAGGGTTTTGAACCGGCGACCTCAGCATTCCAGGTTGATGCTTTATCCACTGCGCCACCACAGGTCAGGCTGACGCACTGCTAGTTACAGAAAAGTGATTCCGTTCATTCCCAGACCGGTCGGTCCACTCATTCATTCAATAAATATTTATAAAGCACCATTCAAGTGCTAGTTGTTCACGGTTTAGGGTTCGTGACTGGTAATTTACATACTACTTACTCTATCTACTCCGAACAAGAAAATGAGGCAGCTTACAAGAACATCACATAGAACACAATTAAAGTGCGAGGAACGCCAGCAGCCAGAGCTGAGAGGTGGCAAATAATCCCGCCGCGAGCCCGCAGTAAAATAGTCACTGTACTGGAGCGTTAGCTGCATTCACAACCTGCCTAGTAACCAAAGCAAAACAAAACAGAACGAAACAAAACGAAACATCTAGTTCCGACAAACTGAAGGAAAACAAAAACAAAGGTCTCCGGGTGGAAAACGCATGGACTGAGAACACAGCTACGTGCACAGATGTCTGGCAGCTCCACCTGTCTCCTAGTCTCCTAGTGTGTTTACAGAGACGAGTACACGTTAGTGTTATAATGTGCTCGCCTTTGGTTCACTTCCCTTTATCACACAATATTACTAGCATCTCTCTGTCTCTGAAAAAACAAAATAAAACAAGTCAAGTCACTAAAACTATTCTTCCTCATAGGCTATTTATCCAAGATGTGGCTCACCCTGACCCATCCCATGGCAATAATTGACTTATTTGTAATTTTTAAAGTTTTTTTTAAGTGAACTTCTTAGTTAATGAAGGTTTCCAGGGCTGCAGATGGAGTGAGTTAGAAAGCAGTTAGGCCCATGGTAAAGACAAAGAAAGTGAGAGATAACCCCACCCTCCCCTTCCCCCCTCCCCGCCATTAGTAAGACAGGGTACACCTTCGCATATGTCCTTTCTGGCCACTTGTGCCTGGTGGAAATTAGAAACATAAACCACACTGGGCTGTTTCTTACATTCTTCAATACATGGATAAAACAATCTACCTCTCTCTCGAATGCTTGCTGTTTCTGTGATGTTCTGGGGCTGGGAATGCAGGTGGTAAAAGAATGACACGAAATTGATTAAACCTGGCTTGCACGTCCCTGGGGCTGTGCCATGTATCGCTGTCTGGGATGACAGTGAGGTGTGAGGGTGGCGAGCGCAATGCTCGCAAAGTGGTGACAGGGACAGCTGGTGGGGTCCAGAGCCGGCTGTGCCCACTAACTGGCAGGTGGGTGGCTGCAGGCAACCAGCGGGAGCAGACGTGACGGGACCCGGTGGACCGGGAGAGCCAGGGACACGAGTGTCAGGGCAGGACAGGAAGATCTGCATGGCAAAGGTGACTCCCGCTGTCTGGGCGGAGAGGACTAGGTCTAGGAATGGGAAGGAAGAGGAGATGTCTGTAGGGTGAGGGACAGTATATTTAATAATACTGAGGTGGGAAGACGTCATTCTTCCTCCAGTAAAGGGCCCCCGGTTCTCCACAGCCCAGAAACCGACCCTAAAGTACAAACATGGCAGTCCTGACGCTCCCGGGTCTGGTCTCTTCTGACCTCTCCATCCTCAGTTCCCACGAAGTGCCCCACGCTCCCCAAGGGGACCCATTCTGGGACTATGCCCTGAACACGTCACACACTTCTCCTCCTGCCCTCCCCCCCCCCCCCAACGCTGTCTGCTCAGGGGCAGAGGGGGCAGTCAGAGAACAGGGTTTGGAGCCTGACCGTCTGGATGTGCAGTCCCGCTCTGCCCCCTGCTAACTGCTGAACGCTGGGCCACTTACTTCAGCCCTTGGGAATATTTCCTTATCTATCAAGTAGAAAGAATTACAGCACCTGCTTCTTAGAGTTGTTGTGAGGATTAAATGTGTTGATACACAGAAAGTACTTAGATCACAGTGGCAAGCATGGATAATAAGCAGTCGATAATTCAAAGAACAGATTGGTGGCTGTCAAAGGTGGTGGGGGGAATGGGTGAAGGGAGTCAATAGGTATAAATTTTCTGTTATAATATAAAAGTCATGGGATGTAATGTACAGCATGGTGACATAGTTAACAATACTGTATTGTATACTTGAAAATTGCCAACAGAATAGAGGTTAAAAGTTCTCCCCACTAGAAAAAAAATTCTGTAACTATGGATGGTGATGGATATTAACTAGATTTATTGCTGTGGTCATTCTGCAATATATGTAAATATTTAACAGTTTACGTTGTATGCCTGAAACTAACATATAATGTTGTGTGTCAATTATACCTCAATTAAAAATATAAGCAGTTGGCCCTGGCCAGTTTGCTCAGTGGTAGAGCATCGGCCTGATGTGTGGATGTCCTGGGTTCAGTTCTCGGTCAGGGCACACAGGAGAAGCCACCATCTGCTTCTTCACCCCTTCCCCTCCCCTTTCTCTCTCTCTCTCTCTTCTCCTCCCGCAGCCATGGCTTGATTGGTTAGAGTGCATTGGCCTCAGGCGCTGAGGATGGCTCCCTGGAACCTCTGCCTCAAGGCAATAAAAATAGCTCGATTGCAAGCATGGCCCCAGATGGGTAGAACATCAGCCCCAGATGGGGGTTGCCAGGTGGATCCTGGTCAGAGTGCATATGAGAGTCTGTCTCTCTAGCTCCCCTCCTCTCACTTGAAAAAGAAGGGGGAAAAAAGCAGCTGATACATGTTAGCTGTAATTACTAGTAGTAGCAGTATCATCATTATTATTATCTTTCAAGGCCCAGGTTGTTATCTAATTCAGAAACTTTCTCCTCATTTACAATCAAAATTTAATTGCTCCTTCATTATAACCCGTTCTACTTTGTATATTTCTCTATTGCGCCCCTCACGCTGTCTCATATGTAAGGGGTGACGTTGGGTTTTAATGTTCCCTCAGCACCCAGCTAATACTATAGGTTCTTAACATCTGGCTTGAATTGCAAAACCCGGTGATGATTGCGCCATGCGGGTCTGCTTGCCAAAGCAGGAACACGACTTCACGCGGAGCAGGAAGTCAGGACAGCCAGGGAGCAAGCAGGCGCTCGTGTACAGCGGCTTCTGCCTCCAGACACCAAAAGGCACAGGAAAACTGGAGTCACTCCAGAATGTCAGAAGCACATTGAAAAGTATCCGCATGATCTCAGGCAGCAATTCCCTGTCTCACAGCTTGAAAGATAAACTCTCCCAGGTCTCTCACTCACCCAACAAATTCTCGCCCAGCCTGTTCCGTCCCCAGCCCTGGAGTCGGGCTCCGCCTCCTCTCCCTACTGCCTGTTCGTAATTCTGCGAGGGCGACTGTCTATATCGCAGCATTCCATGTACTGGTCCAATCTTATTTAACAATTAAAAAGTAAGTAAAACCAACACCCCGGCACCACTATAAAGGAAAAAGCCTCCCACCGCCCCTTAGAGACACGCTCCACACCAAACCGCCCCATCTCAGCGTCGGTTTGGTTCGGGTGTCCACCTGGCCTCAAACACGGATTCCAGAATCGTCAGGGCGCAGCCCTAGAGCAGGAGCTGGCATTTCCAAGCAAGCAGGACTCCGAGGTGTTCCTCTCGGCCGTCTGTCTTTCCCTTCAGGAGGGCCCCAGAGCAGGAAGCCGGGCCGTTTGTCTGGGATGGACAGGGACGCAGCAGTAGGTCTGCCCTCTTGAACCCAGCATTGCCACTGTGTCTGTATCGGGTCCCGCTGGACCCAGTGGGACTTGGGCATCCAGGCAAACAGCGTGGTTGCAGTGCTCAGTGCATCGGTTCAACAACCCCAACCTAGGGGCCTGCTCCGTGCCAAGCATGCAGCGGGTACCGAGGATCCAAAATAAGGAAGACCCAGTCTCTGCATTCAAGTTCCCATTCCAGCCAGGAAATAAACTGCAAGACAGGAGGGTGCGTATAAAACCCACAGGGCTCTGCAGAGAAGGAGGGGGCTCAGAACAAGGTGATTCTCTCCACAAGCAGACAGCGGGAACGACTGGTGGTGGGGGTCAGGGACGCATCCCAGGGGAGGAACGTGTGGGCCACTTTGCCAGGGGATCCAAATATCCAATCATGTGCTGAATTTGGAAACAACTTGCTTTCTTTCCTCAACCTAAGAGCAAGGGTTGCCCTTGACTTTTAGACCTGATTGGGGGGGCGCATGAGGGTTGGGGGTACAGGAAATGAGACAGGGTGAAGAAAGGGTGGGAAAGCAGACGTTCCGCCTGCAGGCTGTAGCCCCCTTCCTTTCTTCCAATTATCTATCATCTCTGAGCAGCTGGTCATGAGATCAAAGGACAGACAGCCTCCCACCCCACCATAATGTCAGGAGATGACACTGTGCTGGGTGGAAATGTGACACATTGCTGTGGCATATGTGTGAGTGAGCGTAACCCTCATCGCTGCCCGCCAGGCTTGCAAGGGAAACTACAGACCGTTCTCCAAGCCCCAAAGCCACAGCCTTGCAATGAAGGGCTCACAGCACAGGTCACTTCGGGGGCTGGCCACCTCCGCTGCTGTGGGCTTCACCACAGCCATTTCCTTAGAAGCTGCACAGCTCAGAACGCAGCTGAGTGGCGCTGCCGAAAATCCCATCCTTCTTAACGTGTGTGCATTCTCTATGGAAGGCTGTGATGGCCACAAAAGACACGTGCGAGAAATAAAGAACAGCCTGTGTTCCTACCCAACGGGGCTGAAACTCACAGGCTTGACAGACAGGTTTTTGCAAAGGTGAGACTCCTGTGTGTACCTGACCTCGCAGTGGAGAGGTGCGTGAGTGGATTCCTTCCTTTTCTCTCTTGTTAATCGGAGGTGGGTCTGCTGAAGCCACTAAGCTTCAGCCTTGGAATCCCTCACAGGCACGGCCCCATCCGAGGCCCAGGACCTGGTTCTGTATTCATTTTCCTAAGGAATTGTCCACAAGCTGTATCAGCTCCCAGTCCGTCAAAACTCTGTTTGTCATAAGTGAAGTTGCACATACAGAGGCTGAAATCTAGAAACTCTGACACCGGCCCAAGACAGCAGAAAGTGAACGGAGATTTCACCCTGAAAGCTCACTGCAATTCACTGTCGATCCTACTTATTCTCCCCCATCTGGGTAGGTATCTTGCCACCCAACGAAAACAAAACAAAACCCCCCAAATGCTATTTTAGAACCAGAGTAAAACACAAAGATTGACATCCATGATTACAATTGTCATTATACTTTTCGCTGTACTGAGAGCTATTACTCAGCACTTACCGTGGGCCAATGTGACAAGTACTCTGCATACAGTACTTCAATCCTCATTTCAACATGCAACATTATGGAGTAAGCATACCCGGTTTACAGATGAGAAAAGTAAGGCTTGGAGTGATTAAGCAATTCACCTGAAGTCACATTCTAATCTGAGTCTCTTTAACTTTAGGCAGAGAAATTAAGAAGTTAGCATCTCTCACTATCTTAAGCTAAATAATGTTTTCTACACCAATTCTAACCTAATAGGTCCTTAAGATCTGATGTGCTTTTCCTCTCATACTCTCTTCTCTTGCTAAGAAATATGGGTGTTAGGGAAGCTTCATTGAAAGAAATTTAAATTAGATCCTAGCTAATTTCATTTTTTTATTTTAAAATTATGTATTTATTCCTCCTCCAAACTGAAGATTAGGGTGATTAAACAAATTTATGCAGTAGATTCAGAGCAAAATAGTAATAAATTATACCTATAAAAACTTAACAAACCAAAGAAGAAACTGAACGTTCGATACCACCACCTTAAAAAAAATTCACACCATACAGCTTTTGGGTAGTGTTTTCTGGTATGATTTGGTTTGTTTTTAACTAACTCTAAAATACTTCCTCCATTCCATTTAAGTCATTATGACCCTGAATTTTAAATGTATGCTATTCAAAAAAAATTACAAGTCATCCTTTGTCTAATTTAACGTTGTTTTTGTTACCTACTTTTTAATGTCATCAATTCAAGAAAAGTTACTGTAACTGTAATCTCTACCACCCACCTCCAAAACAACCTGTCCAAACGGCTGTACCTGGATGCTCAGCCTACCTTTGAACCGGCTTCTAGAGATGAGACCAAGGGAGTCTGCTCTGGAAAGAAGGAAGTCAGTTTTTCTTCATGTTAGAACTGACGTATTTCTCTTTCCTTCCTGTTGGGCACAGGGCTGAAGCAGTGCACTCGCTGGGCTGCCTGAGTGCCTCTGCGGCTACCCCGCCTCACCAAGGACTCCGGGAACAAACCACCCAAAACCACACCCAGGAGCTCTTCTATGCCAGCAGTTGACCTGTTCAGCGAGAGGACAGACCGAGCTGACGCCACTCACGTTTCACCCCCATCAAGAAAACTCCCAAGAGACAGGGGCTCCAAATACTCATATGTTCCCACACTTGCTAGGGGTTTCACATTAACCTCAAGTGTAAATATCGAACTGCATCTCAAACAACAGCTGCCAATTCAAGAATCAGTTTAGAACAAGATTGGCATGGACTTTTTTTGGTAAATTAAATTGCAGTTTAGCATACATATGGAACATGATATAAATTATGAGCACAGCTTGATACAGTTTTCCAAAGTGAACTCACTTCTATCAAGAAATTGAACTTTAACAGCATTCTGGAAGTTCCCATTGCAGCATTATATTTCATCATATGAATATCTGAAAAAACAAAAAACTGATCTGTTGTACTATTGATGGGCATTTGTGTTAATTTTTGGCTATTAGGAATAGTGTTGCTGCAAACATTCTTATCTAGTCTCTTGGGTATTTGTACACGTTTCTGTTGCTTATGTGCCTGTGAATGGAAACGCTGAGTCATAGGCTAGGTGTTTCCCACAGTTTTCCTAAGTGGTTACACCCACATTCCTACCAGCAACAATTTCCAGTGGCTTCACATCCTCACCAACATTTGATACTATCTGTCTCTTATCTATTTGTGGTGGTATCGCATGGTTTTCATTTTCAGTTCCCTGATGTTTTGTGTAGCTGAGTAATCTGACATCATTTTATGTTTATTGGTCATTTGACAATCTACTTTGAGGTTGGGCTTGTTCAAGTCTTTTGCCTGTTTTTCTGCTGGGTTATCTGTCTTCCTGTTATTGACCTCTACACCTTTTTTTTTTTTTTTTTTTGAGAGGTTAGGGAGAGACAGAGAGACAGAGAGAGAGAGAGGAGAGACAGAGAGAGAGAAGGTGGGGAGGAGCTGGAAACATCAACTCCCATATGTGCCTTGACCAGGCAAGCCCAGGGTTTCGAACCGGCGACCTCAGCATTTCCAGGTCGACGCTTTATCCACTGCGCCACCACAAGTCAGGCTAGACGTTCTTTATATATTCAGACTCAAGTGCTTTGTCAGATATTTATATTGCAGATACTTTCTCCCACTCTGTGAACTGGTTTATCATTCCCTTTATCAGCTCTTTTGAGGGTCTCAGACTCACTCTTGAGAGTGAACGAGTGTGAACTTTGATCGTGAGTATAGGACTCGGGCAAGCCAGCTGATGACCGAGAATCACGTCCACTGTGTGGCCTTGAGAGTCACCGAGCCTCTCTGAACACGCCCAGGTTCCCTTGTCTGTAAGTGGGGTTCACGCTGATCATCCTTTTGGCTCTCCGATTCTGAAGTCTCACCCTTCCCTGGCCTGCAGATGGCAATGTGAGATGGTGAATCCCTTCGGGTGAGGAGCAGGGAGGGTGGGAGGTGATGGTGGGCTGTGGAGGGTTGGCATGACAAAGAGAAGAGTGAACTAAGGGGGCAAGCTTTGGGGTGACACGGTCGGAGTGACCCTGAGCAGACCGTGTGGCCTCTCTGAGCCCAGGTCCTGGTGCGGGTCACAGGGCTTCCCTCTCCGTTTATAGGTCATTCCATTCACTCACCAGTACTTGCTGTGCATCTACAGTGTCAGGCACTGCCGTGCTGATCATGGTTGAGGATCCTGCTATATATTTAGTAGTAATATTACTATTTTGTAGCATAAGGTACTGAATAAATCCAGTTAGGCATGTTTGGAGAAAAGAATGTTTTAGAAGTGAGGGTAACCTGGAATAATTATTACTTTGCTAAGGCCGCTGTAACCAATACCATAGACCGGAGAGCCGAAGGGCAGAAATGGGTTTTCTCAGCATTCCGAAGACCAGATGTAAGTGTGGGCGGGCTGGCTCCCTGGGCCACCTGATTGGCCGGCTAACAGTCGTCTCTGTGTCTTCAGGTGCTTCTCACTCTGTGTGTCTCTCTGCCGGAGTCCCCTTTTCCTATAAGGACACAGCCAGATTGCACAAGGACTCACCCTAACAGCCTTATTTTAACTTAACACCTCTCTAAAGGCCCTGTCTCCACAAACAGAATGTCTCATTCTGAGTTTCTGGTGGTTAAAGCACTGGTCGTGAGAAGACAGGCCAGCGGAGGCTCCTGCTATGACATGCACTATCCCTTAGCTGTTCTCTCGGGGCTGGTGTCCGAGGGACGCGCAGGGCAGCCAGGCCTGGGAGGAGGAGGGTCCTGAGGGGCTCAGAGCATCAGCCATTCCCAGCCGGTACCACGGTATTTCGGTCCCATTGTGCCGGCCTTTCCCAGCTGACAGCATCTCACTAGCATGTCATTCCTCAGCCTGGAGTCTCACCTCAGGTGTGTGTCGGCCACAGCTTTGTCTTCTCCTCCTTACAGCCTCAAATCCCTCAGACTGGAGGGTTTCGGCATTTTCGGCTTCACTGTATTACCACCAGTATTCCTGGCTTGGCACGACTCCATAGTGTGTCTCAGGAACACTCTCCTAGGCACAGGAAAAGGAGGAACCACTCGAACATCCAGAGGGTTGCACCTGGATGGTGGGGGGCGCACATCACAGGCAGCACTGTGAGACTCAACGGTGGCCGTTGACTTATCACCCGAGGTGACCAGGCTAGGGTTATTAGGCTCGCACTTGCTAAATAAAGGCATTGGCAACGTCAATCCCTATGTCTACAGAGTCCGTAGTTAAGAGACTTGGCTCAAAGGAAGAAAGCACGCAGTACCTGCCAATCTACGGCTGACTCCCAGATTGAAAGGCAAACCCAAGATTACTCCGCTGATTTACTGCGTAGAAACTCACCATTACTCTAAAATGTGGCTGGGTCCCAGAGGTTCACGAGCAGCTAGCTATGAGTCTGTTGGACATTCACTCCTGCACAGTCGGGGGAGCTGGTAACGGCAGCTAGTCCCAGTGATTTGAAATTCCTCAGCCCCCCCAGAGTGGACATCCACAATACAATGCCATATTGCTGCCTTTTCCCAAGAGCTACAACATCACTGAGCCCAGAGAATTCAAATCCTAATTACAGAAAAGTAGTTTTAAAAAACTTTCCATGGAGACATATCTTAGTCAACTTTGTAGCCTCAGCGCCACTTCAGGCTGGCACAAAGCCAGTGCTTAATGTAAGTTTGTTTAAAATAGTAAACAAAGAAGAAGAAAAAGTAAATAAAGAGTTCACAATATAAACAGACCGACTTGCCCACTTCTGGGACAGACACAATATGCTGTATATCATGAGCATTTAACGAATGTTCTTGGATGGTTATAATTGGAGAGTGGTACCCAGTACATAAAAGCTAAAGTCATGTAAGTCTTTTAGAATTCACATTTACATGTTTTCTGTTGATTTCTATACATGCGGTGATTGTCCGTTATGACATCACTAGGGCTCTGTATTGCTGACAAACCATCCCCCCGTCATTCAGGACGCTTATTGGGACCAAGAAGTTCCTAAATGGCTGTGGCGCAATTCTTAAAATACGTTCCAAACCTCGTCTGCCTGCTCACTCTCACTTTGCACATCATTCTGAGACATGCAGCTCCTCCGTGTCCACAGCGGAGGAGAAATCTGGAAGAGAATGAAAAGGCCCCTTTTCAGAAGTGTGGTGCCACTGAGGCCTGGAACCGGGAGGGTGGGCTCAAGGGAAAGGAGAACACCTAACAGGGATCTCAGGGGCAACTGGGGTATCAGGAAGACAAAACAAAGACACGTCAGAATTAGAATCACATGTAGACCACGAGGCACAAGACAAATACTGGAACAGGTGAGACGAAGCCAGATAATGGGAAGAGAACAAAACTCAAAAAGTAAATCATGTTCAGAATTCGAGAAGCAGAAAGCAGGTGTTGGAAAGCACCCAGTCCCACCAGCAGGTCTCCTTGTTCAGGCCAGGTGTCCAGCAGCCTGTGTCCTTCCCAGCTCTGCCCTCTTCTCCCCACCCCAGTTTCCTACAAGGAGGCAGGCAGGCAATTGTACCTTCCTCCTCTCCCCAGGTCTCTGCTGTTGGGTATGGGCAGCACTAACACCTGTGGGGAGAGCGTGCATCCATTCAATACAATTTCATTGTGTCTCTACCTACTACGTGCCAGGCACAATTGAAGTGACAGTGAATAAAACAGATTCCGCCTGCATGAAAATGAGATTCGATACCGTACAAACAACAAAGGTTGCTGATGAGCTGAATGTGGACTCTGCAGCTTAATCCCACCTACTCTCAGGTCTTGTGGTCAGCTCTCCCCGGGTGGGGGGATGGCATGTGGTTTTCAGCAGCTGGGCCTCTGAGAGTTAAGAAGTTACAGCTTGACTTCAGGGGTGTGGTGAAACCAGAAGAGCAGTCTGCAAAGTCCAAGATCTTAACCTCGGAGTCCATGCAAGCAGGTGACTACATCCCAGCCCTTCTTGGAGAATCAGAGCCCTGAGCAAGTGCTGATTTGCATAAGGACTGCTGTAGACACGTCAAGTGTATGTCATTACGGATAAAGGCAGCCAGAAAGTGCGTAGCATTTTACCAGATTTTTCATCCAAAAATGTTTTTTTAAATGGTGCTTAAATTAAAAATAAATTATATGGAAAACTTGCCTCTCCAAAGGAAGGAAAGTTACATCGGAACTAAAGGTTCCTAACCCTGGAGCCCCGAGGGGCTGTAATCAGTATCTCACGCTGCCCATCAAGGTCAGAAGTCACATTTCCATTTGTTACCAGGAGCCCAAGCCCGTCTGGATATGCAGATTAACCCAGACCTTACAGAACAGCCTAGACTCGGAAGAGGCCAGCACGACTCTCCCCTCCCGAACTGGCTTCGTGCATTTGTTTTACTTGCTGCGGTCTAGTCCGCGGGCAGGTTACTCAGACGGGCTCCCGCGGGGAGGACGAGAGGAAACGACGATCTCGGGTCCCCGTGTGTCAGAGGCACTGCGGGGAGGGCCCGGCCCTCGAGCAGGGAGGGCGGGACCAAAGGGGGCGTGGCCAGGCCAGGCGGGGCAGGGTCTAAGTGCGCCGGCGCACTGCGCTCCTCTCCGAGAGGCGTTGGCGACGCGTCAGAGGGAAGATGGAAGACTTTCAGGGTTCCGAAGAGGTAACCGCCGGGTAGGCGACTGGAAGGGTGGAGGCTGGGGTCGCCGGGCCCAGGTGGGCGGCTGCAGCCAAGTGGGTGTGTGTGTGAGTACCTGGGTGGCGTCAGGACGCCGGCAGCGGTCGTCCCCCGCGCAGGCTGGCGACTCCGGCCCCTGCCGAGCGGTTGCGGGGACCCAGGCCCGGCCTGCCCCGGGTGTTGTCAATCAACGTGCGGGGGGGCGGGCCGACAAAGGCACTGCCGGCGCGGGGCGCACCCCGTCCCTCCACACCCGCGGGCCCAGGAGCGGGGCCCCGAGCCCCTCGTACTCAGTGCTGCAGGACCTGCTGCTCGTCCAGGGGTGGGAGACAAGGTCCCTGGCTGGGACCGTATTTAACGTGGGACTCCAGAGTAACAGGCACGCGTGACACGCCCGTGCAGTCCCATCTCTCAGGTCCCTTCGTTTGCGGATTAGATGCTCGGGCTGTCTGCAAAATGCAGAAGCACAGGATAGGAGGACCTGCCTTTGTCTGCCGGTCCCCACCTTGCGCTGCAGTGCCATGCGCACTCCCACCCGGGCCCCGTCGCGGACTTAGTGGGAGACAGCGGAAAGACAGCCCCGGTTTGTGGGGACAGAGGCTCTCCTTGCCTCTGTGAAGAAGCAGGGGACAGCCTACCGTTCTTGGCCGAGCAGAAGACACTCATTGTAGCTGAGTGCTGTTAAAGTGGGCTTCTTTCAGGCTAAAAAGCAGCATTCAGGGAACACAGCTGATGGCTGCTCCTACTTTGGAAGAATGGTTGCCCATTTTCTTCTTGCTCAAGTTTTTGTTGAAATTCAAATAAATTTGAGTCCTATGCACTATGCAGCCTGTCAAAAATAAAAACTAGGTAAATTTGGTAAGGTTTGACATTGTTACTGTTTTGAAGGCAACAGATAGAGAAGGCTTAAGGAGTGATCTCAGATTTCAGTGTTGATATGATTTAACGAGCAGAAGCGCTGCGCCCGCATCACCAGCAGAGTTTGAATGCTGGTCGCAACCCAGCGAACGATAATGAGAAGACAGGTTTCAGAAGCAGCTTTTCCCTGCAGATTGTTAGCTGACGTAATATTGGGAAATGGCTCGTATAATAGGAATATTGAGTACAACTATAGAAAAGGAAATGGCAGAGTCAGAGAAAGCCCTTACTGCTGGCATTGGAATATTGTGCACTCTAATTCTGGCTCTCCCCAGTGAGGTGGCCCAGTGACTTCATTATTCCAGGGCTCAGTTGCAGGTCTGGGAAAAGAAGGGGCTGAACAGAGTGGCCTGTGTTGACAACAAGCTACAGCTCTGCAGGGATGCAGCCATGACTGTTCCTTCCAGTGGGCACGTCTTCAGTTCTCACTAATTCATGCCAGTCCTCCTGACATCCTCTGACCCAAGCCTTTTCTGCGTCTCCCCTAACTCCATGTGGACACCTAGGCCTCGATAACTACTCTCGAGTCACTGTTTCTCTTGCCCGCAGAAGTTGAAACTGCCCCGTGGATTCTGGACACCTGCTCTGCTTCCCACGAAAAGGCCACTGAAATGCCCCTCAAGCTTTTTCATATTTTAACCACACAGGAAGTAATCTAGGGACCTTCCTGTATGGTTTAGGGTCTTTGAAGTCCCTTGGAGGATCCTCTAAACTTTGAGAAGTAATTTAATCTCTAAGGTACTTGGACTCCCAAGTCTGACTTCTGAGTGGAGCAGGTGAGAGGGCTTCCAGCCATGCGTGTTTGATCTCCCCAGAAAGAAAGGGGCCTCGCTGGAACAGGCCATGGTGGTCAGCCGACAGCAAGGAAGAAAACTTTGTGTCGGGGGCAGGGCCTGCTGCCTTCGTCCCCAGGATGCACACTGACTGAGCGCTCACGGTGGCTTCCGCAAGGCATGTTCAGAGCTGAGCACTGTTCCCAGGATTCAGGTGACACCTGTACCCATTCATATGTGCCACACGTAAAAAGAAAGAAAATAAAGCCACTTATAAACTCCTGGCACTAGACTACCACTGGCAGCGCACCTCGCCCATTCCGACCTCACGGCTGTGCTAGCAGCTGGTCGTCTAGTCCCCAGAGTAGGACAGCGCTGAGAAAGAAAAACAACCCGAACACCTTAAGTTTCAAGCCTCCTTATCGGTTTATATCAGGGAAAGTCAGTTAATTTATACAAGTCAATAACTCATTAACTTTGTTTTTTGTCAGTGATCCTAGCTGAAATGGATGGAGAGATTATTAAATTCTAGTTTCAAGTCAGTCGTTTGGATCATGGCATGATCACAGCAAAAGTAAAACAACCTTTTATATTATGAATACATGAATTGTAGTCTCCCGACTGCTACTCCCAGCTCTGTGACGCTCAGAGCCACTTAGTGTTTCTGAGTCTCTCTGTCATGTTTTCCTCAGTAAAATGAACAGTTCCGTTAGATCCTTTCTAAGGTCTTCATTTCTAAAGGATGCTTCTTACCAAAATTTGCATTTATCAATGCTACACTGGGTATGAATCTTTTAAATCAAACTTAGCTCATTTTTTTCCTTTCAGGCGACTTTTGTTGTTGATGAAGTGAGCAGCATTGTCAAAGAGGTAAGAGGAGAAATGCCTACTTTTTAAATACTTGATTAATGGCTTGTATGAGTGAAAGAATGTGTTTTAAACATTGTCTTGGAATTGTTTCAGCGGAGCCTGTGTTTTGGCATTTCAAATAACAGTTTTTACTGCATTGAATATCTAGATAAGACTTACTCCCATATTGTAGAAATTACATGTATGTATGGTTGGGGTGCTTATTGGGTAAAATATATTTTAAATCAGACAGGAACGTTTATATACAAGCATTAGTGTTGAATATTACTAAGGCTTGAGTCTATAACTAGAGCATGAAAGACTGGTGGTATACAAGTCACCGTTTCCAGTGATTAGTGAAGAAAGAGTGGATGTAAAAACTGAGCCAGCTGCCAGTTCCTCAAGGCCTCCTGTTGGTTCAGTTGAGGCTTGTTTTATTTTTCTTACATTCCTATACTGCCCACTTTCTCATTGACCAGGTTGTTTCCCTTGGTAATGAGAATGGGAGACAAAAAATCGACAGCTAGTCTTCATTGAACAAAGAAAATCCGTCGCCCGAGCCGGATAGCTGGTTGGGTAGAGCCCTGTCCTGAAGCGCAGAGGTTGCCGGTTCGATGCCGGTCAGGGCACATAGAGGAGCAGCTCGATGTCTCTGACTCCTGCTCCCCCTTCCTCTCTCTAAAAAATCAGCCAGTAAATAAAAAGACAAACCAAGGGGGCACGCAGAGGACTAACCGTCACGGAGTTTACTTTTACGGGCAGGAAGGGCAGGCGCTGGTCAGATAGCCACGTCGGACAAGTGACCTTGCATTCCCCGTGCGGTCACTGCACGGTAGGTGGTGGGTTCAGAGCTGGACTCCAGAGTTGGGACAGCACGAACTCAGCGAAGAGGGGCCACACGGCCCAGCGGGGGCACGTGGAGGGGGCCTGCCGGAGTGAGGGGAACAGGCAGGGCAGCCACTGGCTGAAAAAAAGCCAGCAGATGGTCTGAGAGGAACAGCGCCGTTTGAGGCACGTTTGATTTGGAATTGATCCTAATGCAGATTACTGGCTGCTGCCAGAGTCGTCAAGAGCCACAGCCTAGTTTTGTGAACATCAAAAACAAAGTGACTGCGTTCTACCGTATATATATTTACACATTCACCTTCGTCTAATAGTGTTTCCCGTGGAAGGGGTGTGGGGCGCAGGAAGGTGGGCGAGTCACAGCAGACCTGTGGGAGGGGCGTTGGTGAGGAAGTAGCCTTTGGCCCCAGTTTTCTGCAGTGGCTGTGACTGGGTTCCCAGGCAGCAGTGTAGCTGAGGCCGACCTTGCCAGTGTCGCTGGCAGCATGGAGCACTCTGGTGTGACTTTCCCGTGAGCACCAGCCTCGACAGCTTTCCTCTGCTGAGGAAATGGCTACTCGAGCTATTTGAACTATTGGGTGGGTCCAAAATGGGAGGCAGGTTTTTCTCCTTCCCTGAAAAACAGTGATTCCCAAAGTGTGTGTGGAGGGTCCCCAGAGTTAGAGCTGTAGCTTGAGCAAAGGTTCTTGGATGGAGCCCAGATCTAGTAATAACCTGGCCCCTTTAAACCAGGGCTCCTGGTCCCTGGCCCCATGTTGTGCCCTGAGCTGGGGAGGGGAAGGACCTGGCAGGGAACGCAGGAGCTGTGGTAGAACGGGCAGTGGGCTGTGGGTGGAGGCAGCAGGGGCCAGGTGACTTGGGTTTCATGTGATGGCTCGTGGTCCCGGGAGCAGTAGGGGTTTCTGTAGGCTGGAATTGGGGTGTGACTGCCTTCTTCCTCAAAAGCAGGCTCACTGGGCTTATGCCGAGGAGCAGACCCGTCGCCAAAGGCGCACAACTCAGACCCTGGCCTGGCTTGCTCTGCGTGCCCCGGACAGAACTCAAAAGGCACCGGATACTTCTGTTTTTGGCCACTATTGTCATAAAACTCCGCGTTCTGGTTTCTAGCGCAGAAGTTAAAAGAGGAGTGGAGAAGAACACAGATTAGAAGCCGGAGCACTGGCATCAGCACAGAAGGCCCAGAAAATCATAAAAAGGGAATATCCCAACTATAGACTGGAGCCAGAGTCGGGGCGAGAGACCCTGTGTACCCTGAATACCCCTTATGGTGTGTACCCTTCCCAACAGCACACAGAGAAGACAGGGAATTTCCTAAGAAAGAAAGAATTCATCATCAACTTAAATTTTAAGATACATAAGGCTGTTTTTCATTTATCTGAAAAATGTCCTTATGTGGTCAAAAAATTCCCAGAAAATGCTGACTAAAGGAAGTACTTATAAACACATGAGAATTTGGATAGGTTTGTATACTGTCAGTCATACAAACAACTGATACAGATTCCTGTATCTAGTATACTTTTAAGGAAGAAATTGACAAAGGAAAATATTTTCTGTTGTAGGAAAATTGTTGCTATTCTCCAGGTGCTAATAGCAACAGTCAACATTAAGTCAAAATGTTAATAGACCCTATATAATTATGAATTCTTAAAAAACAAGTATAAAACCTAAATAAGATGTTATTTAACAAAATATATATGCAAAGGAGTACTCGTGAATACAAATAAACTTACACTTTATACAGACTCAGCTGTTCTGAAGGTGATGGGCTCCCTACTCACCCGAAGGTGTCTGGCTGTGTCCTGCTTGACGGCGTCCTCTGTGCTTTGTCTTCCAGGCCGTGGAAAGTGTCATCGGAGGCAGCGCCTACCAGCACAGCAAGGTCAACCAGTGGACCAACAATGTAGTGGAACAAACTCTGAGCCAACTCAGCAAGCTGGGAAAACCATTTAAATACATTGGTAATGGGACTGGGCTTCTTGTATATGTGGGTGCTGGTTCTGGGAACTGACCAGAAGAGGGTCTGGTGTCAGAAGAGAGGGATGGTGTTAGTGTTAGAGGGACGGGTGTTAGCCCGTCCTCCAAGTTCCTGGTACAGGTGTCCCTTGTGATGTGCACATGATTTTACTTTAGGTCGTACTGCCTTAAACTGGCCTGTGTGGCCACTGGGACAGCTGCGGGATCTCACAGCAGGTGCCTGTAGAACGAGCGCAGGGAAGGAAAGGGACGTGCATGAGCTGTCCAAGTCGAAGGATGAGGCGATCTACCCTTAGAACTTTTATCATGAGCCTCAGCCATGAAATCAACATGCACATGCTAAAAGTGGCAGAAGGGAATTTGTGTTGCCCTGGAGATTTCACTAATAAAAGCTGTTTTCATTGAAGTGACCTGTGTAATAATGCAGAAGAACGGAGCAGGATTGCACTCGGCGAGTTCTTGCTTCTGGGACAGCTCTACTGACGGTATGGTTCTCATTCACTGGGCACAGGGGTGTCTGGGTATTTTCCTGAGAGGTTAGCAGTGTCTTCTTGCACTGTTCTGAGATCTAGCTTGTCCAGAGCAGTGTTTTATGACCTGTGTGCTGGGCTGTCGCATGTCTGGGGGTGCATGTGTGTTAGTCACCTTTTAAAGCATTTTGTAGAGAGAGGATTTCCACAGAGGTGGAGACTCGAGCGTGTTGGCCCTGTGGTGAGAACTGGGGACCGGTGGTGCCGTCCTCCTGACCGCTGCCCGTCTGCCCCGCAGGGAGCTGCACCGTGCGGTGGGAGAACAAGACCATGTACTGCATCATCACCACCTTCGGGCTGTCCATCTGACCTCGTCGTCGCCCGCGCTCTTCTCCTCTGGCACCCTCTCTCCTCCATCTGCTAACCACCAGCCGTGAATTCAGTGAGCACCTTCCCCGTTCTTTGATTTTGTAGCACTCTCAGAATGGAGAGAAAACACCAAACGACCGCACTGTTCTGCAGTCGGCACACCTCGTCAGAGGAGTCGTTCACCACAGGCAGTAGAAGCCTGGGCCGCCACTTGTCTTAACTCGATTTCTGCTCAAAGGTGCTAAAAGCTCAAATCTGCTAGTGTGAAACTTTCTCTACTCTCTCAAATGATTCCATCACACTAAGTTTTCACACTTTGTAATTTTAAAAGTTAGAATAAATTATTCCAATTTAAAGTTTGTGTTTTTCTTCAGAGTCTAAATAGTATCACAGATGAATTCTTCATATTTAGCGGGCTCAGCACCTCTAAAACCATAAAAAGTGAAAAATCAAAGCTGTGATTTGGCTTTGGCCCTCTCCAGTCCTAGGATTTGCTAACATCCGCCATGAGACCAGGGTCCGGGCAGCTTAGCTGCGTTCTGGTTAGACTTCTGTCTGCCCGGGGAATCACACCCTTCGTCCTCAAGTCCCCTCCTAGGGAGCCTGGGCGGTGGGAAGCAGGCGAGCTGACTCCACTAACCGGGGGTGCTAATTCGCACACGGGCCTGGGGCTGCAGCTCCTGTGTTCTCTATGTACAGGAACAGTCACACCCACAGAAAAATGCTGTAGTCTTTCAGGGTTTGCAGAATGCCTTCCCAGTCATTCACTTTGTGCCTGTAACAATCACACCATCATTTGTGAATCAGAAAGTGTCTGGAGGATGTCCAAGGGAGTGAGGAGGTGGGCCTCAAATGCAGGCCTTGGGGCCTCATCGCACTCCTCCAGTCACAGGCACGTGGTGATAACGGCACCTCCACTCGCCTGCCGAAGGAAAAGCTCTCTCTTGTCCCTGACGCATTCATGTGTGAGTAGTTCACTTAACTCCATATGCAAAGAGCAAAAAAAAATCAGTATACATAAAAAAGATCAAATATTAAAAATTTATTAACATTTACCCAAAAGGTAGTATCCAAATATCAAAATGAAGCCATTCCCAAAGTTTGCCATAAATAAACATTTATTACCTTTTAATTGATTACAGTGCTAATTGTCACTAGGTTGCCTGTGCTCACGGACAGAGTTCCGGGGTCTAATTCACAGCTCTCTCCTTTGGAGCTTGAACTTCAGTTTGTTTTATTTACAGATATTTATAGTCTTTGTAAAAAGGCAGTTTTCAGTAGCACACGATCCTGTTTTTCATAATACGGCATGAGAGTTATCAGTATATCTAAAACAAAATTACAGTGAACAGGACGAGAAGTCACAGACGGAAGCAACTTCCCTTTGGCCCGGAGAAAAGATTTTTTTCAAAAATCTAATCTCTAAGGCAACTGGTTTCTAATACCCTTAAAATACATAAGTATACTTTAGTGTTTTAAGTCCAGTCTTCACTAGATATCCCTTCCGTAGATTTGTGTTTTTCTCTGTGAAAGGAAGTCCAGGAAGTAAGTTACTGACCACATTATAACCTATTTAACATGACCATACCTTTATTAAATAGTTCATGAAAGACTTGAGGCTGGTGACATTTGTCTTAATTATCTGCCCATGTAGTGGGCTGGGCGTACACAATGGATCTAACCCTACTGCAGTCGGTCCAGGAGCGGCCTGACAAATCTTGAATGTATTTTATGTGTCCCTTCTCTAGCCTTTCCAATGGGGCTTGAGAGAGAGACCGCATCCCTTTGCTGCAGTGATGATTTAATAATAAGTCGAGCGGACCGGTTACCCACACGGATAATGCCACTCTCCTCAGGGAAAAGGAAACCCTAGTGAGTGCCCTCCAGGTCCCCTAGACGGGATCGGTATACACTATCAGCCCAAAAATGATTTTATTTAAGCTGTTACCATGAAAGAACTAAAGTTAGCCCTTTGACTTTATAATTTCAATTTGCAAAACTTTGATGCTCTCCAAGAAAAAAAAAATTTGCTACTGTCTAAAGTTTCTGGCAGACTTTAGCATTTTAACCTAACACCAACGGCACATAGAGTACATGCTAAGTATACTTTCAGCAAAATTTTACATGGATTAGGTACTATGTTGATATAGATCATACACCAGGAAGAGAAATTAAAAATGCATGATTTAAGAACCTTTTTTCCCCTTTCGTACTTTCTTTTGTAATTTTTTCTTATTTCCAACTTCGTTACAAAAAGTAAATAAATATGCCCATATTGTTCATTTCCTTGACTTGATGGCATGTGAATCAATATATGAAGATATAAATCATCCGTTTATAATGATACTGTAGCACAGAAACAGGTTTTAAAGAGTTCTACGTTGTACGGCCAAAGCCCTCAAACATTTTAAATTTACTGATAACAGCATTCCTAATTATGGACAATTATTTTTATAATGATTAAAATGTAAACTATATTGCATACCAGAATACATTAATCAGTAGAAGTTTTTGTCAATTTACATAAATTTATTTATAGTTTTAACAGAGGTTGTGAAATTTGGTAACAAAATTTTCCAATACCTCTGAGCACACAATCAAAAGAAGCAATCACACCATTGCAAATATAAAAAAACATAAATTTGAATTACCCTTGCGATAATACAGTTGCTCAATACAAGCACTCATTTACAGCGTTTTAAAAACAAATGGAATCCATATTAAAGGTATGTTGTTATTACTATTTAAATTAAAAAAGAAAGTGTGGTGTGGTAGTGAGTAGTCTCTCATGAACCTCTGCAAGGTCCCAGCACTACCTAAGTGGAGTCTAGTTTTCGGCTCGGCTGGGATTTGAGAGCTAATGCATAGGAGGAGATGAAGGTGCTGTTTGCAGGGCAGAACAATCGTCCTAGACCTCTGTACTTGCCAAGAGGGCCTCCCTCAGGACGTCTGCAGGATCCCATGTTAACAGGTGGAGACACTACTGAGCATGTCAAAGCCAAAGCAAAGGAGCATCTGCACAGAGTTCTAAGCTGCCTGACAGAAGGAACGGGAAGGCCGCAGGCCCTGTGATGCCACATTCAGCAGCTCCAGACAGCTTCCCCCAGGGCGATCCAGGGGCTCACTGACCGCGGCCATATGACAGTCCCAGCAGGTACCTTCTACCCAAAGACGTTCTTCCACAAACCATCTAAAATGCTTTACTTTCTTTCATCCAGTCTCCAAATAAGAAACTGCAAAGCCTTTTTGGCAGTAAAGAATCTGTAACAAACCAATCGTTTATCTTTCATTTTGAAAAAGCCAACCTACTGGGCGGCAACTGCAGCAGAACTGCAGAAATGCCTGCTTTCTGTAATTGAATGGACACTCTCCTCCCCACCTGGCCACAGGGACACACATGTATCCACGTATGGAACGTGCACACGTGTGCACACAACCACGGGAGCACCACATGGCAGCAAGACCTTTCCCACTGAAGCTGCAGCCTATCTTCCCCTTTCCTTAGAAACCCTATCAGACCCCTCCACGCTCCACAACACTACTGCGTGGGTGGGCAAGGGGCTGGAATCTGCCACCACCACTTCCCCATTTCACATCAACAGGAGTTACGGTCACTTAAGGTGCTCAGTTATCCAGAGCCACAGGCCACTGAGTGGCGGAGGACCGCCCTGGTGAGGCAGCCACACAAACAGGCTTCCCTGGGAGTTGAAAGGGTCAAAGCACTGGAAGCCCTGGGCAGCAGAGGAAAGGAACGGTGCCGTGCTGTGGACCTCATTCAGAAGGGCTGTCCACGAACTGGGAGTTAGTAAGTTATTTTTAAATAAGTACCTAATTCTTTTTACTATAAACAAGAGTAATTCCCTCCTCACCACTGAAAGCAAGCTAGCTCTCATCTGAAATGTCTGAAAAAGAATTTGGCGATTGACCATGGTCTTTCTTCCCAAATAAACGCAGCCACTCTAACAATCAAGTTGGCCAGATGTTACTGAACATTTGTCCTCGGTTTTGGTTTTCCTTTCAGAAATATGTAAACAAATAAGGACCAGGAACTCTGCTTATAAGAGAGTCTGAGCACGGGCAGGTACGGGGAAGGCGGGGGTGGCCACTGGGTCCGCCGGCCACCCAGCTCAGTCGCTGTCGGAGCCTTCCTTGTACTGGGCCCGGATGGCCGGCCGTTCTGCAGGGGCATTTCTTCATAGTCACTCCTGTTAGAAAAGGGACTGCTGACACGGGTTTGTCTGGATGGCTCTCAGCCTCCCGCACTGACAGCCACGCTCACAGGCATGCAGCTCACAGCTCCCCCCTTCTAACGCCAGCTGTAGGGCCCCCCCATCACCAGGGCCATTCGCCCAGACAAAACTGGCCTTTCTGTGGTCACTTGCTGGGCCTGTTCAGCAAAAAGGATACCACTAAATCTAAGCCTGAAAAACGTAGAAACAAAACCACAAGACACTGCCAGCTAAAGAAATGTTATAATACCTTGTAAATCATTTTGGAACGATTAGCCCCTCGCTCAGTAAAGGTGCGAAACCTGGTTGAACGCCCGCCAAGGGGGGGGGGGGCCTTCCAGAGGTGAGACTTACCCGTAGATGACATCGTCGTCAGAGTCGTTGAGCATCGAGAACGCGGGCTTGTCCTTCAGCTGGGATTCTGCAAACCGACAAGAGCGTGTTTCATGTTATCAGCCTGGAAGGACTGTCGGAAAGAGCTGGATTCCGATCCCAGCTGCCACCACTTTCTGTGTGACCGGAACACAACACCTGTCATGGTGCCCTGAGCTTGCTGTGCCGCCTCCCGCACAGGCAGCATCCCTGCTAGGTGCCCGAGGAGTGCGCCGCCCCCGCAGGGAGCCACTCACATGGAGCTGCCTCTTTGGAGGAAAGCAGCCAAGCCAGGCCTGGGCCCACCCTCCATCCCTTGGGCCACAGCAGGTGTTTCTCCATCCCTCAACCGGAGGGGCTGCACCTTTATCCCGTGAGGCTCAAGTCAGACTTCTTACAAGGTGCTTTGAGAAGTCACAGATGTAAAAGTCAGAGGGCGGTCCTGACATGCTAGACCCCTGCCCGGGGCCCAGGAAGCTCCCATCCTGTTCGTTCCCTGTGCGACTGAGCTGTTCTGTTTCTGGTCTTGCTTCCTGGGGGGGGGGGGGGACTGGACATTCTGACATTCTTCTGCGTGGTCACAGCACTAGTATTCAACACTCTCTCATGTGGCTGTCGGCCATGCTTGTGCTGGGACCTCCTCACGGTTTTTTCATCCTGAACTGTCATGACACATGCTGAGTTCTGAAACTTGGGATCGCTATTTAAAGTGACTGTGACCTCGAGGTCACCATGAGCACTGGCTCATCTGATTTGAGCAAAGCTCGCCACCTTGGAACCAAGGTCGCTGGCTTGAGCAAGGGGTTACTCTGTTTGCTGTAGCTCCATGTGTCAGGGCCCTGGCTGGCTGGCTGGCTCGGCAGTCGAGCATCAGCCAGGCATATGGAAGCCCCAGATTTGATTCCCAGTCAGGGCACACAGGAGAAGTGACCATCTGCTTCTCCATCCCTCCCCACCTCTTCTTCTACAGTCATGACTCGAACAGTCGAGCAAGGTAGCCCTGGGCATTGAGGATGGCTCCATGGCCTCACCTTAGGCATTAAAATAGCTTGGTTGCTGAGTAACAGAGCAGTGGCCCCAAATGGGCAGAGCATCGCCCGGTAGGGGGCTTGCCAAGTGGTTCCCAGTCGGAGTGTACAAAGGAGCCTGTCTCTCTGCCTCCCTGCCTCTCACTTAATAAGGAAAATAAAAAATAAACTGGGTCTGACCAGGCGGTGGCGCAGTGAACGGAGCATCGGACTGGGATGCGGAGGACTCAGGTTCGAGACCTCGAGGTCACCATGAGCACGGGCTCATCTGCTTTGAGCAAAGCTCGCCAGCTTGGACCCAAGGTCGCTGGCTTGAGCAAGGGGTTACTCTGTTTGCTGTAGCTCCATGGTCAGGGCACATATGAGAAATCAATCAATGAACAAATAAGGTGTCGCAACGAAAAACTAATGATTGATGCTTCTCATCTCTCTCCATTGCTGTCTGTCTGTCCCTATCAATCTCTCTCTGACTCTCTGTGAAAAAAATAAAATAAATAAATAAATAAATAACGTGACTGTGTCTCTCTGCGAGGGAAGGAAGACACAGAGTCACGGGCCTGGCACCAACGGGAAACCCAGGAGGCGGGTCCTGAACTTCCGAGCTGTGTGACCCCGGGGCGGCTTACCATACAGGGCAGTCTTCGATGGAGAGTACACAAATGCCAAGGTGTAGAGGTAAAAGTTCAGCAAGCCATGAAAGATAAGAATTCAGCTGGTGACACTAACTGTCAAGGAAAGCAAGCCGTCCTGGACACTCCACATCCAACACTGGTCAGCATCTCTGCTTCCCGCCTGTTGGCTCCTTCTCACCACCACGGCCCTTCCTACTACTGCTGACCGCCGCAGACCTCGGGGCCCCAAAGCCGGGCCTTGGGACACCACAGGGCAAGCTCATGGCCAGAGGCTGCAGTAACCTTTCACGGTTCCCTGCAAGTCAGGTTAACTGCTCTCTGCTACCCATGGGACCTCTCAAGGGGGCTGGACCCAGTGTGATCCAGCAAAGGACAGGAAGGCTGCCCACGTAGGGGTGAATCAAGAATGAGGTGAAGAACTGGACACAGACCCCAAACCAGTCATTCCTACCCATTTTCTAGATTACAAAACCCTTTGAGAATCGGAGAAAAGGTTAGTGTGACATTCACGAAACTTTGAAAAATCATGCATTAATTCTAAGGATGCAAGAGGCCCCAGAGAAAGAACCCAAGATGTAAAGGAGTAACCCCCAAGCCTCCCTGGGCGGCCCTCGCTCACAGGGCGAGTGGACACACACCCTTACCCTACCACGTGCCCGACAGTGTCCCGTGCAGGCTCCGGCCACAGGCGCCCACGCAGACACATGGAGGGCCCGCTGGGTCATGAGCCCTTCCTGCAGACAGGCTCCGGCTTAACTGCCACAACCCTGGGCAATGGTCAGACAGGCCGAGAATGGCCACAGACACTAGGTCCCTGGGCCTGAATCTACCTGCTCACGGAGCGGGGGGCCGGGCTACCGCCTGTGGAGGAACAACAGGTCTCGGGGCTGAGTGTGTGTGAGTGTGTGTCGGGGGAAAGTGAGCGCACCTCTCTGCAGACAGGTGTGGGGGCCCTTGGGGGCTCTGCAGTACAGGCCACAGGAGGGCACGTGCCTCTTCTCGATGCTGAGAGACCTAACACGCTAACCACTCCATCTAGAAGGCGTTCCTGAGGCCTGATGTCTTCTCATGAAAAGGATATAATTCTGGTAGTGAGTTGACAGTTCAGCTACAAAATTGTCTTGCAATACTTGTGCTCCAAACCTTAAATAAAGGATGACGATGCTGAAAAAAGGGGGAGAAATATGTGAAATACACAGAAATAGCACTGGCTCTGGGAAGTTGTTACATTCACCCTATTAACAGTTAGTCTTGTTACTATTCTTGCTGCATGGAAACCTGTCCAGGCACACACACACCCAATCTCTGCTGCTAGGGGGCCTGCCGTTGGGACTGTCAGCTAGGCCTGATGTCGGACACGTCATAGTCTCAAACTGGGGGCCTTGGCACCCACCTTGGCTGACCCCTCTCTCTCACTCGCTTAGTTCCCGTCATCAAGGCCTTCTCCAACAGCTCCCAGCTCCCGAGGAAAGCCTGCTTCTCCACAACCACCGCACCCACCCCCGCCCGGCCCAGTGACCACATGCCTCTGTTCAGACACCTGAGCCAACACAGAATGGCAGAGGCCAGTGAAGGGGAGCTGACAGCCAGGCTCTGCCCCAAGCCGCCCTGACTCTCCACCCCACACTGGCTTTCCTGTCCCTCCCCGCGGTCCATTCTCCACACACACAGACAAAAGTGTACAGTGGATCCTTCACCTGCGGCCTAACACCCTCAGTGGGTTCCCGTCACTGAGAGTCACAGCCTGGCCCCTGCCGGCGGCCTGTGGAGCCCCCAGCCTCTCCTGACCTCTCCAGCGACCACCCTCCCTCGTATCTTCACTTGCTGGGATGCTGCTGTTCCTCCTGCTCCCTGGCCACCTGCTGTCCCCTCTGCTGTGTATGCGTCACAGCACTCAGACCCCCCGTCTCCTTGTTCTCACTGTCCTCCTCCTGCCACTGTCCCCTCTGCTGTGTCTGCGTCACAGCACTCAGACTGCCCGTCTCCTTGTTCTCACTGTCCTCCTCCTGCCGCTGTCCCCTCCGCTGTGTCTGCGTCACAGCACTCAGACTGCCCGTCTCCTTGTTCTCACTGTCCTCCTCCTGCCGCTGTCCCCTCTGCTGTGTCTGTGTCACAGCACTCAGACTACCCGTCTCCTTGTTCTCACTGTCTTCCTCAACAGGAACACAAACGCCACGACGGGGAGGCCATTTGCCTGGTACCACATGGGCACTCAATAAGTGTTTGTCGGGTACATAAATGAACCCCCTTGAAATGTATGTGACAAAGAGCACAGAAATATAACGACTTCTGAGACAGACTGCACAGAGGTCACAAGTAGACACTAGCTCCCAACCTGTGGCCGGGCGTAGCTCAGGCACAGATGTGTGAGGGCTGTGAGGAGTGTATAATAGGGTGTGAGAGTGTGTGTAATGGGCTGTGAGGAGTGTGTGTGTAATGGCGTATGAGAGTATATAACAGGCTGTGAGGAGTGTAAGTAATAATGTGTGTGAGTGTGTGTGTAATGGGCTGCAGGGAGTGTGTAACGGGCTGCAAGGAGCGTGTGTGTAATGGCGTGTGAGTTTAACAGGCTGCGAGGAGTGTGTGTAATGGCATGTGCGTGTGTGTGTAATGAGCTGTGAGGAGTGTGTAATGGCGTGTGAGTGTAATGAGCTAGGAGGAGTGTGTGTGTAATGGCTGTGAGAAAGTGTGTGTAAAGGCGTGAGTGTGTAAGAAGCTCAGAGACAATGTGGCTCAGAGCCACACTGCAGGGACCACATGTAATACACACTCTACACTTCCAGGTGAAGTCAGATGCTGAGCACATCTCCAGCTCATTCCCAAGCCCACGGAGTTCTCCCACTCGGGTGAGCACGGCGCGCCTCCTGGTGGGATGCCCTCAGGAGTCCCCACTCAACCGGGGAAGCCAGCCTCTCAGAGTCCCCACGTGGCTCCCACCCAGGGAAGGGGCTGATGGCCATTTACTTGCCATCCAAACAACCAAGGGAGAAATGCAGAGAACTAGCTTTCCCCCCTCTGGATTTTGATTTTAGGAGAAAAAGAAACCAAAACCCAGCAAACAATGACATGGAACGCATTCAAAGACACAACCTCCCGGGCGCCTCTGCAGCCCCTGCCACCCCGGGCACCTCCGTAGCCCCCCGCTGCGGCTCTCTCAGGCCCTGTTCTCTGGGCTGTGCTCAGCTCAGTGATGTCTGCTGTGCGGAATTTCAATAAAAACAGCTCTCGCTCAGAGTCCTGTCCTCAGAGCATCAGCAGGATGCCAGTGCTAAGGACATCGCACGGCATTCTCATCTCAGACGTGTGTTCCATTGTCTGCTCCCTGCGTGGCCAGCGTCAGAGCAGGTCAGTAACTCCACCAGCGCCGGGCAGCACGCTGCAGTCACGCTCTGCACTCCTGCTGGCACTTCCACAAACCATGTGCCCTCTCTGACTCACTGAACACATCTGACAGCAAAAACCCAACATTTAACTCCGTGAAAGAGAGAAAGGGCGATCGTGAGAGTATAATAAAAATGCAGTCTTGCTTCTTTTCGGAATAAAGTTCTCTTACCTAATGATAAGCACTGCAAAAGTCAATGCAGTCAGAAATTTTAACCTGAGATCTGAAAGAGAAAGAAATGCTCCCATTACACCACCACGGATGGTGCGTTCCACTTACACCTCAGACAAAAATAAAGCAACCCCCCCGAACAAACCGTCTTCTCTCTGGATTTGACACCCGTCTGTACCTGAAGCCCAGGAGAAATGCTCCCACGTCCCCAGAAGCCAGAGGGTAGGGACCCAGCGAGGCCATGCCATTGTGATTTGTTGAGACAGATTGCGGGAGAGTACCCCACAACATCGTGTGATGTTTCCTGACTCAAGGACTAAGAAAAGCACCCAGCCAGCCCTTCTACAAGGTGTGACGCTGGAAGGATCCAGGCAGGCCCATTGGCCACACTGGTTCCCAGGGCCCAGCTGGCTTCCTGCCCACAGGCCTCCCTCCTGCGCTGGCCCGAGGTTCTGTCCATATGGCTCAGAGTTATCCCGTTGTGGCTCCCCAGGGACCGACAGTGCTGGTCCCGGCCTGTGGGAGAGGGACAAGTCCTTGGTTCCCCCCTTCCAGGTCAGGCCACTAGCCTGGTGGCCTGCAGCCACTCCTCCCACGTATGAATTGAGCCTGACCCACCTGACACCGGGCATTTGTGATGTGGCGCTTACTCACATAAGGCATGTGCCGGAGCTCGGAATAGGCCCGCACGACCAGGAACAGCAGGTACAGAACGTAGGCAGCCGCCACCACCATGAAGAAGACCTTCATTCCCTGCAATAGAGCCACATGGGCACCTGAGTAGGAATGGGGCCTCGAGGTGCCCTCGCCTTCCCACGCCACACCGCAAAGGGGAAAGGCAAGCATTTTGAAAAGCGGCATAGAGCCTGAAGGTGCCCACAAAACAGAATGAGAATGCGCTCCCACCGCAAACTGTCCTTGTCCAGGCTCAGCCCTGCACCCTCTCTGTCAGTGCAGGTGGCCCGCCCAGTGAGGGCGCCAGCTCATGGGCTGGGAAGAGTCCGAACTCCTTCCCCTGCAGACGGGAAGCCCAGCCCACGCAGGGCCGGGAGTGCTGTGGGTGACAGGACACGGCAGTGGCTCCTGCTCGCTCCCCCTGGGGGGCCCCCTGGGTGGGCCCAGCTCCCCACCCCGCCCCCCCATGAAGGTCGTGGCACATGTCAGAGACAGACTCCACAACCTGATCCTGAGAATTCCTAAGGCAGGTCTCAACTTTCTGGAGCTCGGTTTTCTTATCTGTAAAATGAGGGGACTAAAGTCACTGCTCTAGATTAGAGGATGGTGGGTCTGTAACTCTGTTGCAGAAAAGACAAGAACACTTTGTCCTGAGGTTAGGGGCTGTGGCACGCCACAGGACCAGCTCCGCATGGCGCGTGGCACACCCTCTGCTGTTCGAGCTCCCAGCCGCCCCATTCCGTGCCCTCTTCTCCGAGCCAGCACCCCTCCACGTCACGGGCCTGCCGGCCACGGCCACGGCCACGGGCCGGGCAGCTGCTCTGCCTGGGAAGAGCCTGTGACTCTGTCTGGGCTGCCTCTTCCTGCCTGGAAGACCAGAGGGCTTCACCACACCAGCTGTGGGTCTCGAGCGTCCTTCAGCTCCCAGAAGTCTCCTTCCATGTTTCCTCCGGGGACAGACCAGGCCACGCTGTTCTTCCCAGGGGCTGCGATGACTCCTGAGCCCCAAGCGGCTGCTTCGCCACCGCCTGAGGGGGACGGCCGGTGGCCGTGGTGACAGATGCCTTCCCAGGCACTCCTTAGCGGACATTCCACTGTTGCCCCGTCGTACAAATGAAAACGAGGGGCCTCAGTGCAGACTGCCCTCCAGGATGGCTCCCAACTCAGGCGTCTGGGGAGCCCTGGTGGCCGGGGACCCAGGACAAGCACCTTCGACCCCGCCCCATTTCCTCACACGGACAATGAGGGGCCCGTACCAGACAGAAGCCCTGGAAACAGCCGAGGAGTGTGAATCTGTATCATTTTATTTACGTCTAGGGTTACACCCAACCAGTAGCCTCAGAGTATGTCACCAAGACCTGCAGGGCCTGCCTTAGGAACGTGTCAAAGCAGTCCTTCCTCACCCTTCCTTCAGTGTCCCTGTTCCCAACTAGAGAAGTCCCCTCTGGGGCCCTGCCCCTCACGTGACATGGCCTCTGCCTTCTGAGGGCGCACGATTCCTTCTGCAGCACGGCCCCACGCGCCCGCCTGCCTGGGCCTCCCTGCCGGGCGAGGGCGGACTGACCCGCCCCGGCCGGCACACGTCCTGAACCAGTGTCTCTTCCCAGGCCCTGAAGGCCTCCCCCTCCTCTCCGGCTCAACCTGCTCTTCCCTGCCCCCCTTAAAACTCACTGAAGCATGGAGAACTTGCGAAGGGAATGCGCAAACTGACACTGCAAAGCAGAGCAGGCAGTCACCAGGGGCTCGCCTGGCTGGGTGCCGGGCGGCTCTCCCCAGACACGCGGAGAACACCGCATTAACCCCTTGCAGTGCCAACTGAGACGAGATGGTAAACTGCTGCAAGGGGGGCAGGAGGGGACCAGAACCACATGGAGAACTCCCAGGGCACAGGCCACACAGTCCCAGCAGGATCCCAGCAGGACAATGCTGCCAGACGGCACAGGACTCCTGGAGGAGAAGCCAGGGGAACAAGTCCTACAGCCAGGATCAGAGGATACGTTTCTTTCTAAAAAACCTCGAAGAAGGTGTGGTGGCTTATGGGAGATGTTTCTTTAAACTGCTTTAAAACATTATATAATTTGGGATTGGGGGGGGTTGGGGTTAGTTTTTCCTTTATCTTTTCTATAACATGATACAAGCCAATCATTTCTCTGCAGTGCGGACTTCCTGAGCAGATGGCCGTTTCCGCTAGTCTATTTGTTAGGCCGTCTCCCTGTGTATGAACGCGGGGCCCTCGGTGCCCGTGCTCCGGGCCCGACTGCGGGAGCAGAATCCCAGGCACCAGGAGCGCTTCCAGAGACAGAGAGGATTGCTGGCTGACCAGCCACAGATGGCGGTTCTCCATCATCCTGTGGTCAGGTCACGAGGGAAGCCCTGGGTCTGGCCCGAGCCCCAGCTCTCTGCGTGTTCCAGTGGCTGTGTCCTGCCCTCCGTGCAGCAGGACCCAGGCCACCATCGCCTGGCACCTCTCTCATGTCCCCCTGAGCTGTGTCCTTCTGTTTATGGCTAGTCAGCAAAGCACTAAGCATTCCTCAGGTGGCAACTGCAGTGGACACAGCTCCTAAATGGCATGCCCTCTGCGTCAGCACGGGCCAGGCAGCGGGTGTGGGCAGAATGCCACCCTTCAGATGGGGGTCAGCCACCCCATGAGGCACGCTTCCCCTTCCTCCAGTTCATAAACCCCGTCTTCACAGATGGGGCTGCTGTAGGGGCTGCTGGGCAGCAGGGAGGGGTAAGCACTTCCCCAATCACGATGCGCCTGTGGACACTGAGCGCAGACCCCACAGCCGCCCGTCTGGGCCTCACTCCAAAAAAGCCCAGACGGAGCGGTGCCGTACAGTTCTCCAAACGCGAGAGCCCAGGAATGAGCCTCCTCCGCGTGCAAAGGGCGCTCAAACAGGGCGGCCTCCCTGACACTTGGGGTCAGGGCACTGTCACTGCACACTGACGAGTTTACCCGCAAGTCGGTGGTCTGACATTACTCTCACATGACACAGAAGTCCTTGCTAACGTCACCACGTGGCCATGCGCACTGCGGCATCCGGCAGACACGCGGAATATTCGGTAACACCAGGCCGGCCGCCGGATGGGGTGCCTCAGAGCTCAGATCACGCTACCCTGCGGGGCGCACTGTGTGGATCACACACCGACGTTGCCCTGTCAGGAACCTGGCGTGTCTGTCAGGTGAACGGTACTCACAGTGACAATGAAGGTGAGCACCACGAACACGAACCGAAGCCAAATCTCCAACTGGGAAAATGCAGGGTTGTAAGTCTTCCACTGAAACGGAAAAAGGGGAAACCATTTGAGAAAAACAAAAAAGGCATCTATAAGAAGTACACCACGGCATAGGGAACGGTCAAGAATACCGTAAAAACTATGCATGAAGCCAGGTGGGCAGGGGAGGGGAGACCACTTGTAAGTACATTTGTCTAACCCACGCGCTGTACACTTGAAACTAACACAAAATCATACTCAGTGTCCACTGTAATTGAAAACAAACTAAAATAAAAAGCAAAGAAACGAGTACAGTATACCACAGTATTAGTAATAGTCATCTATAGATATAAGACTGCAGATAACTTAAAATGTTCTCCTTTCTTATAACTTTCTTATATGTCCTAAAATTTTAACACTTGGTACATTTTATTTTTATATGAAAGAACACAGACTTTGAAAATATTAATTACCTAGAGCTGAAAACTTTTTTTCCTAATCATTTTTCATTTTTCAACTACAGTTGACATACCATATTATATTAGTTGCAGTTGCACACCGCAGTGGTTAGAGATTATATAACTTACTAAGTGCTCATCCTGACGAGTCTAGTACCCACCGGGCACCATACACAGTGTTCCTAGCACTATCGCCTGTGCCCCTTAGCTGTACCGCACACCACGGCACTGTTCTGAGACCTCCGGTTTGTACCTCTTAATCCCTTCACCTTCCTCACCCAGTCCCCCCCCGCCCCTCCCATCCGGCAACAGTCAAAATGTTCTCTGTATCTGAATAGTTTCCAATGGCATTATACTAATGATGCATCTGGCAGCTAAATTAGTCTATAATCATAATAAGAGCACTGGGCTTTTAAATCTTATAAGAAAATCTACACTGTCAATCGCTTTATTAGAGATTGCCAGGCTTTCTATTGAAAGAAACAGATTTTTAAAAAGATGTCAACTGTGAGTAGGTAGGATGTTCTAAAAAAAGATGAAGTGAAAGGTAAACATATCCACCTGAAAAGCACAGTGGAGTCGGTTGTCGGACCGCATGCTGACTGAGCCGTTTCACCACCCGGAGCCGAGGACAGAGCACCACGTGCTGACAGCGGGCGGAAGGTGGCCCTCCCAGCCCCAGCCACAGGCCAGAGTCACCAGCAGAGCCCAGGCCAGTGAGCCCCATCACTAAGTGCATTGAATTAAAATCATCTGAGCTGTCTTAAAAACCCACTTCAGGACAGACTGACAGATAACCAGAATAAAATTACTGGCCTGAAACAATAAAACACACACACACACACACACACACACACACACACACAATTTAAGACACTGGACACGAGGCAATGAAAGATGATTGTCCCTGGCTGACGGGGAGGTGCACCCTCTGCTGCGCTAGGGTGGGGGGGCCCAAGCTGAGCCCATGGGCCCCTGAGCCGTGAACACACAGCTGCTATCCAGGGAGAAACTCAGCAGCTGTGACTCCCAGGACAGAGCACGGAGAAGACAGCAGCAGAGAGAGTGTGGACACCTGCCAGCGTGGTCCCCACCCGCCTCACTGGGCGCCAGTCAGCGCACGAGTGTGAGCAAACCGCCCAAGGCCGGGAAGACCCCAGAGGGCTGGCTGGCGCTCCCACAGGCCCACAGCAGCGCCTGGCCCCCGCAGGGAGGACCACAACCACAGGGGCAGGGGCTGCGCTCTCAGGCCGTTCCCTCCGTTCCCTATGTGGGAGAAAGTCAGCATTAGTCTTAGGCTCATGCTGCTCTGGCCCCGCCTCGTGAAGTGGAAAAGCAAGGCCTGAAAAGATCAGACCACGTCCGAGTAACCTGACAACGGCCCTGAGCAAAGCTCACCAATATTTATAAGAATACAAGCTCTAGTAGTCAATAGTGTCTGGCACGGAGTCAAAATACCAGACATGCAAGAAAGCAAGAGGATACGAACCATAATGAGGAAAAAACAAGCCAATCAAAACTGCCCGAGAAAGAAGTCACTGACGGCAGAACTGACGCAGGGACCCCGGGAAGCAGAGGGAAGGCCGGGCCGGGAAGCGGAGACCTGGAAAGGCTGCCCGCCGAGCAGCCCAGCAGACGCACTGAGACCGGGACCCTGAGCACACAGCAGAGGAACGAGCCAGAACATCGCAGAGCAGCAGCACGCTGTGAGGCCACGCCAGGTGGCCCAACAGATGTGTAACTGGTGACCCTGACTTTCTGGGGCGGGGTGGGGGGAGAAGGATTGAAAAAATATTTGAAAAGAAAAACAGCCAAAATGTTTCTAAATGTGATGAATATTGTAAACTCACAAATCCAAGAAGCTCAATGAACCCTAAGTATAAGAACTAAGAGAAAAAGTACGCCAAGGAATACCATAATCAAATTGTTTAAGTAAGTACAAGGGGAAATCTTAAAAGTGGAAGCAAGGGGGAGGGGAGGGGCATTATTACAAAGAATAAAGAGAAGGATAACAGGTATCTTGCCAGAAAAATGCAAGCCAAAAGACAACAGTTTCAAAACATTGTGAAAACCACAATGTAGCACCACTATACACCCATCAGAAACGGCCAAAACTAAAAATGGACCATGGGGTGTTGACAAGACTGTGAAGCACCTGGAACGCTCCTGCACTGCCGTTGGCAATGTAACACAAGGCAGCCACTTTGGAACAGTCTGTCCGTTTCTTTGACAGCTAAACACACTCCTACCAGGTGACCCAGCCATTCCATTCCTTGTATTCATGTATTCACCCAAGAGAAATGGAAGCACGTGTCCAAAGATTTGTGGACAGATGCTCACAGAAGCCTTGTTTTCAGCATCCCTGAACTGGAAACGGCTGAGGGCATAAAGCATTACTGCTGTATCCACACGGTGGAATATCACTCAAAGACAAAAGGAGTAAACTATTCATATGTCCAACATCACCAATCGATCTCAAAATGATTATGTTGAGAGAAAGAATTCAAACATATTATGACTCCATTTATGTAAAATTCTAAAAAAAAAAAAAAAAGAATCTCTACTAAAAACAGATCAGTGGTGGCCGAGGGATGAGACACTTTTAGGGGATGGAGATGCTTACTATCTTGTTATGGTGATGGTTTCCCAGGCACATACAGGTATCAAAATGGATCAAATTTTGTATCTTAATTAAGTGGACTTCACTGTATGTCAATTATACCTCAATAAAGCTACCAAACAAAAACCAACAGTTGCCAGTTGATGTTCACAGGGAAGTGAAGGACGAAGACTCAGGGCACATGATTGTGAAGTCGGAGACTCAGGGTCAAATTCCAGCTCTCCTGTTTCCTAGTTGGGCAACTGACTTACTCTCCCTGAACATCAGTTTTCTCCTCCACAGAACGGGGATACTATTACTTACTCTGTCAATTATTACAGCACTTAAATAAGGTGATGCATATAAAAGTTTAGCAGAGTGCCTGGCAAAGAGGAAAAGTTCAAGAAACAATAGCTGCTATTATAAATAGAAAACATAAACAACTATAGTTGTTGCTAAGTGTTTAACTGTGCAATGGTGTCATTTACAAAATGATCATGGGAGTCACTGTGAGCATTGATGAGGGTTGGTGTGAACATAATTAGAAAAAGTATAATGCATAACAATTGAAAAAATACATTCTAAGGCATAATCAAGAAGAGCAAAAAGAAATGTTGCCATCAGGAAAAGACTCACAAAATGTATTTAAAGTAACAGTGAAGAAGGTATGTATTTTTACCTGCAATGGATTAAAGGACTATAACTCGTAAGAAAGAAAACAACCATGCGTTCCCCTGACGGAGTGGGAGAGATTGTCTTAAGATTCTCTCAGAGCAGTACAAATCAACTCAATTTAAAAATTAGCACGAGAAAACAACGCTTCATTCAATAAAGGAAGCTCAACCTGAAATCCGCGTTTTAGTTCTACAAGGAGTCAGTTGAAGGGAGGGGAGACAGATGCGGAGTTGGGACGGGGAAGGCAGTGTGGGCCCAGAGCACGCACCAGTGTCTGACGCATAGCGGGCCCCCTGCGCCTGTCTGGCACCCAGCCCGGGCTTCCCGTCCTCCTGCTGTTCCGTCCCTGTCCCTTCCGACCCAGGGACCCACCTCCTCACACCACTGCCCTCTGGGACGCCGCCTCGTCAGCCGTGGAGATGAACCACCCCTGTGTTCCTCCGAGGCCAGACTATGCGCACAGCTCCGTCTGAACAGGCTCTTCCCTTGAGTGAGCTCAGAGAACAGGCCCTGGCCCTCCACTACAGACAGCAGCCTTCTGGTTGCCCGGGTCTGGGACCTTCAGGGCCGGCAGGAGAAAGTTCCACAGAGAGTCTACCAAACAGCTGGCCACGCCTGCGCCAGCCACACAGTCAGGACAGAGGCCACTGTAGGGACCTAATTCTATGGAACCAGGGGGCGTGGTTTTTGCAGTTATTTTTAAGCACCAAAATGTATATTTGAAATTAAAAAGTAAAATAAGTAAAAGGAAATAGAGTAAAACCCCAGCAAACACGCAGGCTTTAGACTTTACTTGAACATCTTACGAGCTTACTGATCCCTTCTTGGCTTTTGTGTCAAGATCCTTTGCGTCCACAAAGCTGTCTTTGTCCTTTCAGAGACTGGGCTCACCGTGTCATACTGTGAACTGACATTTGGAATGAGCCTTGATTTTATGACCTGGGTCACTTCACCCTCATTAAAATCTCCAGGTTCTGGTCCAGTTCCTCTGTTCAACACTTGCTGAGCACCTACTCTGACTATACACGGGCACATATGACGTTGAATCTTGTGCGGACATGTCACGATTAAACTCAAAAAAAAGTAATCGGTAAAAATGCCTCCAGGAGCTACTGTTTTGGCAGAGAACAGAGATGTTATGACACGCTCAGAGTCCTCCGACAGGGAAGGCTCAGGAGCCCGGGCAAGAAGGGTTGGGCGGACGCACACACCCGGGAGACCCGTGCTGCTCCCGGCCGCCTGTGCAGCGGTCAGCAACGCCCCGGGAGCCGTTCCCATGCTCAGATGCAAGTCCTGAACACCGAAGTGAATGATACGACACAGAACCATTTGGGGGAAAGCCCAGCACGTGCGTTTGTAATCTGTCCCATGAGAACATTGTCGAGTGTGGTCCCAGCAGTCAGTCGGTGCTCATCAAGCCGGTCTTCCCAATCACAGGGAGCCCAGAGTGTCCTCTGGACAGGAAACTGAAGGACTAGGGAACACGGGTGTTTCCGTCTCACCCCCCCAGTGGAAGGTCGTGGCTCAGGAAGAGAGCGGAGGAAACAAGCTGTGAACAGCTGCTAGGGTCACTCAAGAAGCCACCTGAAGAGCATTTAACCAGAGGGGTAAGAGGCCAGCGTAGCTGTGAGGACACAGGAACTGATGTGATGTGTGCAAAGCAGATTCTCACAAGATTTAGGACAAAATGACAGAAAAAAGAGTAGAAGCAACCTGCATGGCCTAAAGTCTACATTCCATTGCATATGCAGAGTGTGGCCAATGAAACAAACTTTTTTTTTTAAATCAGTTGTATTTTTTAAATACTTTATTTATTGATTTTACAGAGACAAGAGAGAGAGAAGGGAGCACGGAATGAGAAGTATTAACTCATACTTGCTTCATGTTAGTTGTTCATTGCTTGTTTGTGGCACATGCCTTGACCAGGCAAGCCCAGGGTTTCAAACCGGCAACCTTGGAATTCCAGGCTGAAGGTTTACCCACTGCGCCACCACAGGCCAGATGAAACAAACTTTTAAAAAAACACAAAAGACAAACAGTATCTCCTAAGTACCTGCAAGACCTGGAGGGTAGTCTTGACTTGCAAGTGGCAATGGAGGTGGGCAGGACGCATTCAGAAGACTAAGAGCCGATAAAACAGGCAGAATGAACCAAATGATCACAGAACTGCGGTTCAAGACAAAAGGAGAGAAATCAAGCTTCTCAAGTTCAGGCGAGGTGGCGACAACAAGGCCAGACAAACCTCGATGCCTACACGCAGGCTGAGACAGGAAGGGGGTGTCAGCCATCCAGACTGAGCTGCAGGGCAGACGCGCTGTGCTGAAAACACAGCATGGGCCGGCCGCGGTGGGCTTGCCCGGTGAGGATCCCCCCACAGGGTACAGAGACAACTAGGGTCATTTTCCCTCGGAACTTGACCTTTCTCAAGGAGGAAGAACTGGCAAGTGAAACAACTGCTGAGCCCAGAGGAAGGTGACCCTTGGCCCTGGTGTCTTACGGAAGAGCCCAGGACACCACGACGCACGGTGGGAACAGACTCTAGACTCTGAGAACTCAGAACTCAAAACTCCAGTTGCCAAAAGTTTCCAAAATAACGCCAAGAAAAGGAACAGACACTCTCCTGATGAGCTCTGGTTCTTACAGTGAGGTATGTATTTAGTTATCACTGAAAGATAATACACTTACCAAAAACGGTACATATCTCCTATATGTACAGCTCAGTGAACTGTCACAAACTGAACACACCAGTGTCAACATTTCTTTTTTTTCTTTTCTTTTTTTTGTATTTTTCTGAAGCAAGAAACGGGGAGAGACAGTCGGACAGACTCCTGCATGTGCCCGACCGGGATCCATAGGGCACGCCCACCAGGGGCGACGCTCTGCCCACCAGGGGGCGATGCTCTGCCCCTCCGGGGCGTCGCTCTGTTGCGACCAGAGCCACTCTAGCGCCTGGGGCAGAGGCCAAGAAGCCATCCGCAGCACCCGGGCCATCTTTGCTCCAATGGAGCCTTGGCTGCGGGAGGGAAAGAGAGAGACAGAGAGGAAGGAGAGAGGGAGGGGTGGAGAAGCAGATGGGTGATTCTCCTGTGTGCCCTGACCGGGAATTGAACCCGGGACTTCTGCACGCCAGGCCGACGCTCTACCACTGAGCCAACCGGCCAGGGCCTACCAGTGTCAACATTTTTGATCAGAAAACATAGCCCCTTTGAGTCACTCACTTCCCAAGAGAAACACAATTCTGATTTAACCACACAGATTCGTTTTGCCTGCCTCTGTCATCTATATGAATGGAATCGTCCACTCTGTACTAGTATTGCTGTTTGGGTTGTTTCATTTGACAGGATGCTTACGAAAGTCACCCGCAATGCTGCATGTCATTGCATGCATCGTTTGGCTGCTGCGTAGTACTCCGTTTCGGGGACAAACCAGTCTGTGTGCTCCTAGTGTGCTGAGCAATGACGGTCAGCAGCGACTGAGGACTGTGCCACCGAGACGGATGGGTAATGCATGTCTTATGGCCAGTCCGCGCCCGTGCTCCCAGGCGGCCGGTCCGCGCCCGAGCTCCCAGGCGGCCGGTCCGCGCCCGTGCTCCCCGGCGGCCGGTCCGCGCCCGAGCTCCCAGGCGGCCGGTCCGCGCCCGTGCTCCCAGGCGGCCGGTCCGCGCCCGAGCTCCCAGGCGGCCGGTCCGCGCCCGTGCTCCCAGGCGGCCGGTCCGCGCCCGTGCTCCCAGGCGGCCGGTCCGCGCCCGGGCTCCCAGGCGGCCGGTCCGCGCCCGTGCTCCCAGGCGGCCGGTCCGCGCCCGTGCTCCCAGGCGGCGGGTCCGTGCCCGGGCTCCCAGGTGGCTAGTCTCACTCGCCCCAGCAAGGCAGGAGATTTGACACCTGCACCCCTGCCAGCTCAGGCCTTGTCTCGTCATTGTCACTCAGCCATTCTGGCATATGTTTACTAGTGTCACAACATGCTTTTAAGATGCATTTTATTGCTTATACATTGTTTACTTCCAAAAGGAATAAAGGCAGCTTATAATACAAAAACCAGATTCAACAGAAACAATTTTTAGTTTTTTGAATGGTAGGAATATAAATAAAGAGGGTAAATAACTACAGCTGAAACCTATGCCAGAATGATAGTAGTTACTCCAATTCAGCATAAAACTCACTTCTGAAATGTCAGCAGCTGACACCGCACGGGCCGTGTGACGGGCCCACGGCTCCATTCCTTCACTAACGGGGTCCCGACAAACGAGCAAGAGGAGCTCCGTTTGGAGGGTCAGGTCACGCTTCTCACCGGGACGCGTGCTGTCTTCAAGGGGAACTTCATCGAGACAGACAGGCATTGCTGAGGTTCTCTAACTGCTGAACGGGGCTGTACAAGCTGCAGACACAATGTTATCCACGATTCTGAGGTAGCTTTCCAGTAACTGAGCTTTTTAGAGTGAATGGCCAGAGTGTATCCTGGACTTCCCCTTCAAGTTTTGCCTTAGGAGCCTTTTTAAAAAAAATAATTCTCTCCTCTGATTGTATAGATAATAAGAGCTCGTTATAAAAAAGAAAGAGAAAAAAATAAACATTAAGCCCACCACCCGGAGACATCCTTCTGGGCAGTTTATTACAATATTTACAGCAATTATTCCTAACAGCCAAAACAGGAAACAGCCCAGATGCCACTAACTGATGGTGGGACACACAAAACATACGAGACACACCCGGCGTGAAATGTTTTTCGGCCAACAGAGCAATGCGGTACGGACACCCACAACAGCACAGGTGAACTCTGACAATGTTACACTGAGTGAAAAGAGTCGTTCACAGAAGACCACACACTGACGACATTCACCGGAGATGTCCCAGCAAGCAAGCCCACAGGGACAGACAGAGGAGCAGGGACTGCGGGGGCCGGGGGAGGAGTGGGAACAACCACTGACAGACACGCAGCGGGGTGGGAAGACACTCCGCTCAGCATCAGGCAGCGGGGCAGGCGCGCGGCTCAGTGAGTGCACCGGAAACCACTGAAGAGTCCACTTTAAAGGGAACGATCTCAGGTTCTGTGAGTTCAATAATGGAGCATTATTTTAAAGAAGGAACCCATCAGAGCAGTCACAGCTTTACGAGGTAGCCATTTTACAGATAAGAAAGTGGTGGCTTACCAATGTCCAACTATAAAGGGCGGTGCCAGGGTGTGACCCCAGTTCACCTGTCCAATCTGAAATCTGTATTCCCAGTCACTGTGCTGGTTATACTGAGTCCCAGTGAGTGGAAGAAATAAGGAGGTTGCCTTCAGGGGACACGAGAAGAAGGTCTAATAGAACTGCCACATCAGAGCAATGCCGTGGCTCCCAGGGGTTCCGGCAGGGCCCACTCATGGGGCTGGAGAAGGGAGCCCTGCCTTCCTAGGAAGGTTCACCTGGTGACCTCTTAACCACCCTTCACCTGAAAGCACACCGCTCTACTCTCTCGTTCTAAATCTCAGAACACTACAAAGATTTTCCAATTTCATGTTGTTTCTTTAAGCTACTCTTGGTTCCAAATCCTTAAAATACAATGGTTTTCACAGGTTAAAAAGATGCTCAGCCTGCCAGGTGGTGGCGCAATGGATAGAGCATTGGACTGGGATGCGTAGGACCCAGGTTCGAAACCTCAAGGTTGCTGGCTTGAGCGCAGGCTCATCTGGTTTGAGCAAGGCTCACCAGCTTGAGACCAAGGTTGCTGTCTTGAGCAAGGGGTCACTCAGTCTGTTGTAGCCCCCCAGTCAGGGCGTGTATGAGAAAGCAATCAATGAATAACTAAGGTGCCGCAACAAAGAATTGATGCTTATCATCTCTCTCCCTATCTGTCTCTCTGTCTCTGTCCCCCCCCAAAAAAAAGATAAAATAAAGATGCTCAATCTCAAAACATCAACAAAGATATATGAAACAAAAACGGAAACAGAACACATTAATTTTAAAAAGCCCAGTCACAAATGAGTACAGAAACTGAACTAAGGGCTACATTACAGAGAATCAACAGTAAAGCAGATAAAGCAGAGGATCAAATCAGCAACTTAGAACATAAGGAAGCAGAAAACACCCAATCAGAACAGCAAAATTAATCCAAAAAAGTGACAGTATAAGAAGCCTCTGGGACAACTTTAGGCATACCAACATTCACATGGGGGGGGGGGGGGAGGGTTACTGGAAGGAAGAAGAGAGAGCAAGAAACTGAGAACCTAATTGAATAAATGACAGAAAACTTCCCTAACCTGGTGAAGGAAAGAGACACAAGCCCAGGAAGCACAGAGTCCCAGACAAGGCAAACCCAAGAGGTCCCACCAAGAGACATCATAATTAAAATGCCAAAGGTTGAAGGAGAAGAGAGAATCTTCAAAGCAGCAAGAGAAACACAGTTACCTACAAGGCAGCTCCCATAAGACTGTGAGCTGACTTCGTGACAGAGACTTTGCAGGCCAGAAGGGACTGGCATGAAATCTTCAAGTTGGTGAAAAGCAAGGAGTATATAAGATAATTCGACCCAGCAAAGCTATCATTTAGAATTGAAGGACAGGTAAGGGGCTTCATAGACAAGAAAAAGCTAAAGGAGTTCATTACTACCAAACCAGTATTACAAGAAATGTAAAAAGTCTTAAGAACTAGAAAGAGCCTGACCAGGTGGTGGCGCAGTGGATGGAGCGTTGGACTGGGATGCAGAGGACCCAGGTTTGAAACCCTGAGGTTACTGGCTCGAGCGTAGACTCATCAAACCTGAGCATGGGTTCATCCGGCTTGAGCGCGGGGTCTCCAGCGTGAGTTTGGGATCATAGACATGACCCCATGGTTGCTGGCTTGAACCCAAAGATCGCTGGCTTTGAGCAAGGGGTCACTCACTCTGCTGTAGCCCCCTGGTCAAGGCACATATGAGAAAGCAATCAAGGAACAACCAAGGTGACGCAATGAAGGCTTGATGCTTCTCATCTCCCTTCCTGTATGTCTGTCCCTATTTGTCCCTTTCTCTGTCTCTATAGCAAAAAAAAAAAAAAAAAAGAACTAGAAGAAAAAAAAGATAAAAATTATGAATAATAGTTGGCAATAACTATGTATCTATCAATAATTACTTTAAATATAAATGGACAAAATGCTTCAATCAAAAGATATATGATGGTTAAATGGGTAACAAAAAAAGACCCTTACATATGCTGCCTACAAGAAACTCACTTCAGACTTAAAGACACACAGACTGGAAGAAAAGGGATGGGAAAAGATATTTCATGAAAAGGTAAAAAGAAAAAATGAAAAGAAAAACAAAAAAGCTTGGGTAGTAATACTTATGTCAAATAAAATAGTCTTTAGAACAAAGGCTATATAATGAGACAGAAAGGACCCAACAATTCTGTTTCTGGGTGTGTACCTGGAGAAACCCAAAACACTACGTAGAGAAGACTAGACATCCGTATGGGCATAGCAGCACTGTTTCCAATGGCCAACATAGGGAAGCATCCTACGTGTCGCTCAACAGATGAGTGAATAAAGAAGACGTGGTGCAGATACAGTGAAATAGGACTCAGCTATAAAAAAAATGAAATTTTGTCATCTGCAACAACACAGATGGACCTAGAGGGCACTGTGCTGAGTGAAATAAATCACAGACAAATGCCAGATGATTTCACTCAGGTGTGGAATCTAAAAACCAAAATAAGCAAACAAGCAGAACAGAAGCACTTTCAGATAAAGAGAATTTAATGGCTGCCAGAGGGGAGTGGGGTGCGGCGAGGGGTGAATGGGTGAGGGGATTAAGAATCACGAATTGGTAATGACTAAGTAGTCACAAGGAAGTAAAGTACAGCGCAGGGAATATGGTCAATAACAGTAATAACTATGTACAGTGCCAGATGTGTATCAGAGTTACCAGGGTAAGCACTGTATAAGTAATATAAATGTCTACTCACTGGGTTGTACGCCTAAAACTACTATAATATTGTACATCAGATGTAACTGAAAAACAAAAATATTATTTAAAAAAAGAAACTGTAGTTTTCCTATAACTTTTTTAAACTGTCCACGTTTCCCACTATCCAAAGTAACCTGACTTCGATGCTGTTATTTCACTCACTCAGCAGAACGGGAGCTAAACAAATAAGCCATGAAAACAAGGTCAGCTGCCATACTCACTGTGAAGATCACCTCCTTGATGGGCAGCTTTAGGTGTTCAAATCCTACAATCACTGCATACTGAGTGTAATTCAAGTAGCCAAGGTGAGCCACGATCATTTCTGCACACTTCTGCAAATGCACAAGGAAGAACTGTGTCTTTAAAGCGAGCAAGACTCACTCTCCCACCAAGTGACCCACGAAGTGACACATTTCAGCAACACATGATGTGAACAGATCATCTCTAGGAAGCTTGTCAGAAGCCCAGAAAACTTCAGATGCCAGCCAAGAATAATTCTTAGAAAGAAAGACCCAAATGGGTATTTTTGGAAACAAACAAAAATGATTTATAGTCTTTAGCCTCTACTTTGGATGATTCAAAATAATGCGCACCTGCATGAAAAAGTGAACAGTTAAGACAAACCCGACATTTCCACAAACACACGTGCGCAGGGGGATGTAAGCTGAGACACCACCGAGCAGACCCTCCCCCCACTCCCCCACCCCTGGCCCACTTGTGCAATCGCTGTAACGACAAAGGGAGCAGACTGGGTTTTTCTCTCTCTCTCCTATTGGCCTGTCACCCTGACAGGGAGCCCCCTGCAGTCTTTGTCAGGAGGTCAGGACCCATCCAAGGCAGAGGCTGTGAGAAGCGCTAGTGTGACTATGCTGGTGAGGGTGCCCAGTTCCCCCAGAGCCCCTTTCTTTGTCCTTTAGAATTAAGAACTGGGTCTCCTCCTTTCAGAGTGGCAGGGGGACCCAGATGTGTACTCGTGGCCAGGTGATGAGGGATTCTGCCCACAGTCCTCTGCCCAGTCTCGCTGGCCCTGGCCTGGCCAGCAAGCTGCCCCAGAACTTCTCTCAGTATCTGACACGAGGCGCCATGTATGCCCCAAACAAACAGGTACTCTGTGGCTTTCTGGTGGCATTTGCTAGAGGGGTGGCTCTAAACAGGCAGGATCACCCTTCATGTTAATCAAAGGCTTCCCAAGCCAGGGATGTCCAAGCCCAAGGGAGGAAAACAGATCTGGGTGATCCATAAGAAACCCTACAGAGATAGGATGACAATCAGCAGGGGGGTGCTGACCTAAAGACCATCGATCAGTGGGAAAATCCGTGGGGGTGGGTGGTGCTGACCCCAAGAGACCATTGGCCGGGGAGCTGACCTAAGAGACCATCAGGGGGGGGCTGACCTGAGAGACTTAAGGGGGAGCCCACCTGAGAGACCTGGGGGGAGCTGACCAAAGAGACCTGGGGGGAGCTGACCAAAGAGACCTGGGGGGAGCTGACCAAAGAGACCTGGGGGGGAGCCCACCTGAGAGACCTGAGAGGGAGCTGACCTGAGAGATAGGAAAGGCAGAGAAAGGCACGTGTGTGTGCTGTGAAGACAACATGATGGTACCAGTCACACGTCTCAAAACCCTCAGGGGACCGGGTGACGTGGGACTCATGAAGCCCACACGGCGGGCCCGGGAGGCACAGGAGCTCTCGATGCCCTGGGCCTGCTCGCCCACAGTGGATGCCCAGCCAGGTGCTGTTCATATTGTGTCTGAGCTGTAAGTTCTCGCCCACCCAGTCCACGTCCCTTTGTGTACTGGCCCCCTGTTCTCAGGGCGTGAGTGTGGGGCCCTGGTCTCACAGAAACCAAACCCACCTTTCGTCTGCAACACTCGGGCCCAGGATGGTGGGGAGGGCAGTGAGGACTCCGCAGGATGAAGGTTTGCATTAGTGCACATATATATTTGTGCTGCGTAGACAGCGATTCTGACGGTGAAGAACCGTCTGGATTTAGAGGGGATGTTTCAGCTAACAAGAGTCCTATCTCAGGCTGTATGTCTCTCCATGTTTACGGCCCTCCAGTGAAACCACCTGAGGATCTGGAGCCCCGAGTTCAAGCCGTGGTGAGTGCGCTGATTACAAGCCCCTCTGAAACTCGTCGTGAGAGCACTGCAACCTTCTCACCTGCAGGGTGCAGACCACCTTGTTACCTTAGGTCGACCATGTTTTTCTTTACATCAAAAAAGGTAATATGAAAAAATGTGGCCAATGTCTCTGTGACATAAAAATTCCATCTTTTTTTAAGTCAGGGCAATGTTCCTGGCAGGGTTAGGGGAGACCTGAGCAGAGGGAAACCACGGAAAGAGAAGTCCCCAACGCTGACACAGTGTCAACTGTTGCAGGCCACCAACAGGGAGGGGACCACGGGGAGGCACGGAGGACCACCGTCAGGTGCACAGCATGGCAGGTGCTTCCAAGCAGCAGCAGGGGAGACAAGTGGCCTCTGGGAAGCCTGGTTCTGGTCAAAGCCCAGGCTTCGGGGGGCATGGCGGCCGAGTCACCCCAGGGGGCCCGAGACTTTCCCATTTAAAACAGGAAGTCCTGGGCAACCCTTTGGTTTCAGATAAACCAGCAAGATCAGTCATACCAGATTCAGGACAAAGTCACTGACCGCCTGTTCATCACCCGCTCAGTCCAAGAAGCAGCAAGCCCAGGTACTGAGGCCAGACTCCAGGCGGCTGCTTGGGCAGTGGTCCTTTCAGACTCCACACCCGCAGTCCCTCCTGCTGATTCAGCAGCCCTGATGCACACCTACTGTGCGCAGGCACGGTGGGGATCGGGGGATGCCTCCTGCAGGCGCCGACACTGCCCGCTCTCAGGCGACATGCGACCTGAGCCCTGTCCACAGACAGGCAGAGGTGCAGTCCTGCTTCGCTGAGCTGCAGTTCAGCACCGTCCCGTCACAGTGGTAAGTGGAGGCAGGCGTGAGCAGTGCTTCCCCAGGCAGCACCCACCTGTGCACCTGCCGGCCCAGCGCGGCAGAGCCGCTGCTCAGGTCTGGGAAGGGACACGGCCATGATTCGGCCAGGAGAGGGTAGCACTGCTCCTCCTCAATGACCCAGCCCCTTCAGGCAGTGGTTCTGTCCCACCTCAGGGTGTCCTAGAGCCGTCAGCAGAGAGAGACCACAGCCCGGCTCACCACTGAGCAGCAGTCCTCCCTACCCGCACCCTGCTGGCCAGGACGAGCAGGCTGCGTCTCCTTGCTGTCAACGAGGTGCGTGCGTGCGTGCGTGCTGCGGCCGCCATCTGCAGAAGGAAGGAGCATGGCCTGAAGCCCTGGCCCCGCCCTCACCATCTGGGTCACTCGAGGCCAGTGTTCTGACTCCCTGAGTCTTGGGTCCTTCCTATAGGAAACGGGCTCTAATAACAGCCCTGCCCTGCAGTCCGCTGGGAGGGATGAAGGCAGTGCCATCCGGGAGCACCTGGCACGAGGCCCAGCAGGGGAAGCACCGTCCTGACCCTGGGCTGAAACGCAAGCTCTGCCCGGTGCTCCCCACGGCCCCTGCCACCACGCAGTCCTGACGGCTACCGCAGGGACCTGGCCTGCTTCTCCCAGTTCTGACGACAGCAGGTGCTGACGAAATCGAGGGTGAGGGCTCCCTTCCTGCTCTGGGCAGCGGGTCTCCCGGCCCACTGCCACACGCTGCCCGTGAAGTACACGCTCAACAGCAGGCCACTCTTCCCACAGGCCTGCGTCTCAGCCCAGACGGGCCAGGGCGTTCATCCCACGGCGGAAAACGCAGAGCCCGCGATCAAACTGACCACGGGACGGTGGCAGGCCTTCGTATGCGACAGTGGCCTGTCGACAGTCATCCACGGACACCGCAGGGGATAAGTTACACAAACAGTGAAAGCAGATATCCATGTACTCGGGGGAGTGTTCGTGTGTCTGTTGTCTGTGCATGTAGTAGGTGTGCATGTGTCTGTGTACATGTTTATGTGTGTGCTTGTGCATGTGTGTCTATCACGTGTGTACGTTACTAAGGGTGTCAGTGGTTAGATGAGTTTTCCATACCAACAGTGGCATGAATTCTTTTATTTAAGAAAGCAAGTCTGGCCTGACCTATGGTGGCGCAGTGGATAAAAGCATCGATCTGAAATGCTGAGGTCGCTGGTTTGAAACCCCAGGCTTCATTAGTCAAGGCACATATGGGAGTTGATGATTTCTGCTCCTCCCTCCTTTCTCTATCTATCTCTGTCTCCTCTCTCTAAAATGAATAAATAAAATTAAAAAAAAAAAAAAGAAACCAAGTCTGTGATCAAGCAGCACGGTAGGTAATCACGGACCACGTGAGCACACTCACCCCTGCACATGTGAGGGTCCTGGTCCGATTGTGAACTTTGTTGTGAATGAACATGATGGTTCCATCTTTACCTACACCATCAACTTTTACAGTCATGGGAAAGCTTGTCTGAATAGATGTCTCTACAAAAGAAAGAAATTCAGTGTCAGGGACCACGTCCCACAGGAAAAGGAGCCTGCCTGGCTCTGCGACAACCCAGGAGGGTCGTGAGCGCCTCAGCACCTTCGAGAACCCCCACGTGCTGCGAAGGGAACCCTTTCTGTCTGCAGTCCTTCCCCAGGGCCTGTGTCAAAGCCTACACTTCAGGTCCATCAGTTCCATTCACAAAAGGACAGATATTTCATGGCTAATGAATTATTTTTCATTTTGCACATACATTTTTTTTTTTTTGTATTTTTCTGAAGCTGGAAACGGGAGAGACAGTCAGACAGACTCCCGCATGCGCCCGACCGGGATCCACCCGGCACGCCCACCAGGGGGCGACGCTCTGCCCACCAGGGGGCGATGCTCTGCCCCTCTGGGACGTCGCTCTGCTGCGACCAGAGCCACTCTAGCGCCTGGGGCAGAGGCCAAGGAGCCATCCGCAGCGCCTGGGCCATCTCTGCTCCAATGGAACCTCGGCTACAGGAGGGGAAGAGAGAGACAGAGAGGAAGGAGAGGGGGAGGGGTGGAGAAGCAAATGGGCGCTTCTCCTGTGTGCCCTGGCCAGGAATCAAACCCGGGACTTCTGCACGCCAGGCCGACGCTCTACGGCTAAGCCAACCGGCCAGGGCTTCCATACATTTTTAATATAATTTTATACCAACATAAAAACAGATTTTTTTTCTGATTAGACAATACCTTTTTCTGATTACATGCTCAGTGTTTTAAAAAATCAGAACAAAACCTGCACAGATGGCATTAAACACTAAACTCGCACCACTGAGAGACAACCAGTTACCACGAATGTGGCCAGCCTCCCAGACCACTTTCTAGGCATACCGACTGCCCACAAAAATTATTACTTTGCTAAGGCCGCTGTAACCAATACCGTGGACCAGAGAGCCGAAGGGCAGAAATGGGTTTTCTCAGCATTCCGAAGACCAGAGGTAAGTGTGGGCGGGCTGGCTCCCTGGGCCACCTGATTGGCCGGCTAACAGTCGTCTCTGTGTCTTCAGGTGCTTCTCACTCTGTGTGTCTCTCTGCCGGAGTCCCCTTTTCCTATAAGGACACAGCCAGATTGCACAAGGACTCACCCTAACAGCCTTATTTTAACTTAACACCTCTCTAAAGGCCCTGTCTCCACGAACAGAATGTCTCATTCTGAGTTTCTGGTGGTTAAAGCACTGGTCGTGAGAAGACAGGCCAGCGGAGGCTCCTGCTATGACATGCACTATCCCTTAGCTGTTCTCTCGGGGCTGCGGTCCGAGGGATGCGCAGGGCAGCCAGGCCTGGGAGGAGGAGGGTCCTGAGGGGCTCAGAGCATCAGCCATTCCCAGCCGGTACCACGGTATTTCGGTCCCATTGTGCCGGCCTTTCCCAGCTGACAGCATCTCACTAGCATGTCATTCCTCAGCCTGGAGTCTCACCTCAGGTGTGTGTCGGCCACAGCTTTGTCTTCTCCTCCTTACAGCCTCAAATCCCTCAGACTGGAGGGTTTCGGCATTTTCGGCTTCACTGTATTACCACCAGTATTCCTGGCTTGGCACGACTCCACAGTGTGTCTCAGGAACACTCTCCTAGGCACAGGAAAAGGAGGAACCACTCGAACATCCAGAGGGTTGCACCTGGATGGTGGGGGGCGCACATCACAGGCAGCACTGTGAGACTCAACGGTGGCCGTTGACTTATCACCCGAGGTGACCAGGCTAGGGTTATTAGGCTCGCACTTGCTAAATAAAGGCATTGGCAACGTCAATCCCTATGTCTACAGAGTCCGTAGTTAAGAGACTTGGCTCAAAGGAAGAAAGCACGCAGTACCTGCCAATCTGCGGCTGACTCCCAGATTGAAAGGCAAACCCAAGATTACTCCGCTGATTTACTGCGTAGAAACTCACCATTACTCTAAACTGTGGCTGGGTCCCAGAGGTTTACGAGCAGCTAGCTATGGGTCTGTTGGACATTCACTCCTGGGCAGTCGGGGAGCTGGGAATGGCAGCTAGTCCCAGTGATTTGAAATTCCTCAGCCCCCCCAGAGTGGACATCCACAATACAATGCCATATTGCTGCCTTTTCCCAAGAGCTACAACATCACTGAGCCCAGAGAATTCAAATCCTATTTACAGAAAAGTAGTTTTTAAAAACTATCCATGGAGACACATCTTAGTCAACTTTGTAACCTCAGCGCCACTTCAGGCTGGCACAAAGCCAGTGCTTAATGTAAGTTTGTTTCAAATAGTGAACAAAGAAGAAGAAAAAGCAAATAAAGAGTTCACAATATAAACAGACCGACTTACCCACTTCTGGGACAGACACAATATGCTGTATTCCATGAGCAGTTAACGAATGTTCTTGGATGGTTATAATTGGAGAGTGGTACCCAATACATAAAAGCTAAAGTCATGTAAGTCTTTTAGAATTCACATTTACATGTTTTCTGTTGATTTCTATACATGCGGCGATTGTCCGTTATGACATTGCTAGGGCTCTGCATTGCTGAAGAACCACCCCCCCCCGTCATTCAGGACGCTTATTGGGACCAAGAAGTTCCTAAGAGGCTGTGGCGCAATTTTTAAGATACGTTCCAAACCTCGTCTGCCTGCTCACTCTCACTTTGCACATCATTCTGAGACATGCAGCTCCTCCGTGTCCACAGCGGAGGAGAAACCTGGAAGAGAATGAAAGGGACCCTTTTCAGAAGCGTGGTGCCACTGAGGGCCCGGAACCGGGAAGGTGAGCTCAAGGGAAAGGAGAACACCTAACAGGGATCTCAGGGGCAGCTGGGGTGTCAGGAAGACAAAACAAAGACACATCAGAATTAGAATCACATGTAGACCACGAGGCACAAGACAAATACTGGAACAGGTGAGACGAAGCCAGATAATGGGAAGAGAACAAAACTCAAAAAGTAAATCATGTTCAGAATTCGAGAAGCAGAAAGCAGGTGTTGGAAAGCACCCAGTCCCACCAGCAGGTCTCCTTGTTCAGGCCAGGTGTCCAGCAGCCTGTGTCCTTCCCAGCTCTGCCCTCTTCTCCCCACCCCAGTTTCCTACAAGGAGGCAGGCAGGCAATTGTACCTTCCTCCTCTCCCCAGGTCTCTGCTGTTGGGTATGGGCAGCACTAACACCTGTGGGGAGAGCGTGCATCCATTCAATACAATTTCATTGTGTCTCTACCTACTACGTGCCAGGCACAATTGAAGTGACAGTGAATAAAACAGATTCCGCCTGCATGAAAATGAGGTTCGATACCGTACAAACAACAAAGGTTGCTGATGGGCTGAATGTGGACTCTGCAGCTTAATCCCACCTACTCTCAGGTCTTGTGGTCAGCTCTCCCCGGGTGGGGGGATGGGATGTGGGTTTCAGCAGCTGGGCCTCTGAGAGTTAAGAAGTTACAGCTTGACTTCAGGGGTGTGGTGAAACCAGAAGAGCAGTCTGCAAAGTCCAAGATCTTAACCTCGGAGTCCATGCAAGCAGGTGACTACATCCCAGCCCTTCTTGGAGAATCAGAGCCCTGAGCAAGTGCTGATTTGCATAAGGACTGCTATAGACACGTCAAGTGTATGTCATTACGGATAAAGGCAGCCAGAAAGTGCGTAGCATTTTACCAGATTTTTCATCCAAAAATGTTTTTATAAATGGTGCTTAAAATAAAAATAAATTATATGGAAAACTTGCCTCTCCAAAGGAAGGAAAGTTTCCATCAGAACTAAAGGTTCCTAACCCTGGAGCCCCGAGGGGCTGTAATCAGTATCTCACACTGCCCATCAAGGTCAGAAGTCACATTTCCATTTGTTACCAGGAGCCCAAGCCCGTCTGGATATGCAGATTAACCCAGACCTTACAGAACAGGCTAGACTCGGAAGAGGCCAGCACGACTCTCCCCTCCCGAACTGGCTTCGTGCATTTGTTTTACTTGCTGCGGTCTAGTCCGCGGGCAGGCTACTCAGACGGGCTCCCGCGGAAACCACCACTCGGGGAGGACGAGAGGAGACTACGATCTCGTTTCCCCGCGCGTCAGAGGCACTGCGGGGAGGGTCCGGCCCTCGAGCGGGGAGGGCGGGACCAAAGGGGGCGAGGCCAGGTAGGCGGGGCAGGGTCTAAGTGCGCCGGCGCACTGCGCTCCTCTCCGAGAGGCGTTGGCGACGCGTCAGAGGGAAGATGGAAGACTTTCAGGGTTCCGAAGAGGTAACCGCCGGGTAGGCGACTGGAAGGGTGGAGGCTGGGGTCGCCGGGCCCAGGTGGGCGGCTGCAGCCAAGTGGGTGTGTGTGTGAGTACCTGGGTGGCGTCAGGACGCCGGCAGCGGTCGTCCCCCGCGCAGGCTGGCGACTCCGGCCCCTGCCGAGCGGTTGCGGGGACCCAGGCCCGGCCTGCCCCGGGTGTTGTCAATCAACGTGCGGGGGGGCGGGCCGACAAAGGCACTGCCGGCGCGGGGCGCACCCCGTCCCTCCACACCCGCGGGCCCAGGAGCGGGGCCCCGAGCCCCTCGTACTCAGTGCTGCAGGACCTGCTGCTCGTCCAGGGGTGGGAGACAAGGTCCCTGGCTGGGACCGTATTTAACGTGGGACTCCAGAGTAACAGGCACGCGTGACACGCCCGTGCAGTCCCATCTCTCAGGTCCCTTCGTTTGCGGATTAGATGCTCGGGCTGTCTGCAAAATGCAGAAGCACAGGATAGGAGGACCTGCCTTTGTCTGCCGGTCCCCACCTTGCGCTGCAGTGCCATGCGCACTCCCACCCGGGCCCCGTCGCGGACTTAGTGGGAGACAGCGGAAAGACAGCCCCGGTTTGTGGGGACAGAGGCTCTCCTTGCCTCTGTGAAGAAGCAGGGGACAGCCTACCGTTCTTGGCCGAGCAGAAGACACTCATTGTAGCTGAGTGCTGTTAAAGTGGGCTTCTTTCAGGCTAAAAAGCAGCATTCAGGGAACACAGCTGATGGCTGCTCCTACTTTGGAAGAATGGTTGCCCATTTTCTTCTTGCTCAAGTTTTTGTTGAAATTCAAATAAATTTGAGTCCTATGCACTATGCAGCCTGTCAAAAATAAAAACTAGGTAAATTTGGTGAGGTTTGACATTGTTACTGTTTTGAAGGCAACAGATAGAGAAGGCTTAAGGAGTGATCTCAGATTTCAGTGTTGATATGATTTAACGAGCAGAAGCGCTGCGCCCGCATCACCAGCAGAGTTTGAATGCTGGTCGCAACCCAGCGAACGATAATGAGAAGACAGGTTTCAGAAGCAGCTTTTCCCTGCAGATTGTTAGCTGACGTAATATTGGGAAATGGCTCGTATAATAGGAATATTGAGTACAACTATAGAAAAGGAAATGGCAGAGTCAGAGAAAGCCCTTACTGCTGGCATTGGAATATTGTGCACTCTAATTCTGGCTCTCCCCAGTGAGGTGGCCCAGTGACTTCATTATTCCAGGGCTCAGTTGCAGGTCTGGGAAAAGAAGGGGCTGAACAGAGTGGCCTGTGTTGACAACAAGCTACAGCTCTGCAGGGATGCAGCCATGACTGTTCCTTCCAGTGGGCACGTCTTCAGTTCTCACTAATTCATGCCAGTCCTCCTGACATCCTCTGACCCAAGCCTTTTCTGCGTCTCCCCTAACTCCATGTGGACACCTAGGCCTCGATAACTACTCTCGAGTCACTGTTTCTCTTGCCCGCAGAAGTTGAAACTGCCCCGTGGATTCTGGACACCTGCTCTGCTTCCCACGAAAAGGCCACTGAAATGCCCCTCAAGCTTTTTCATATTTTAACCACACAGGAAGTAATCTAGGGACCTTCCTGTATGGTTTAGGGTCTTTGAAGTCCCTTGGAGGATCCTCTAAACTTTGAGAAGTAATTTAATCTCTAAGGTACTTGGACTCCCAAGTCTGACTTCTGAGTGGAGCAGGTGAGAGGGCTTCCAGCCATGCGTGTTTGATCTCCCCAGAAAGAAAGGGGCCTCGCTGGAACAGGCCATGGAGGTCAGCTGACAGCAGGGAAGAAAACTTTGTGTCGGGGGCAGGGCCTGCTGCCTTCGTCCCCAGGATGCACACTGACTGAGCGCTCAGGGTGGCTTCCGCAAGGCATGTTCAGAGCTGAGCACTGTTCCCAGGATTCAGGTGACACCCGTACCCATTCATATGTACCACACGTAAAAAGAAAGAAAATAAAGCCACTTATAAACTCCTGGCACTAGACTACCACTGGCAGCGCACCTCGCCCACTCCGACCTCACGGCTGTGCTAGCAGCTGGTCGTCTAGTCCCCAGAGTAGGACAGCGCTGAGAAAGAAAAACAACCCGAACACCGTAAGTTTCAAGCCTCCTTATCGGTTTATATCAGGGAAAGTCAGTTAATTTATACAAGTCAATAACTCATTAACTTTGTTTTTTGTCAGTGATCCTAGCTGAAATGGATGGAGAGATTAAATTCTAGTTTCAAGTCAGTCATTTGGATCATGGCATGATCACAGCAAAAGTAAAACAACCTTTTATATTATGAATACATGAATTGTAGTCTCCCGACTGCTACTCCCAGCTCTGTGACGCTCAGAGCCACTTAGTGTTTCTGAGTCTCTGTCATGTTTTCCTCAGTAAAATGAACAGTTCCGTTAGATCCTTTCTAAGGTCTTCATTTCTAAAGTATGCTTCTTACCAAAATTTGCATTTATCAATGCTACAGTGGGTATGAATCTTTTAAATCAAACTTAGCTCATTTTTTTCCCTTTCAGACGACTTTTGTTGTTGATGAAGTGAGCAGCATTGTCAAAGAGGTAAGAGGAGAAATGCCTACTTTTTAAATACTTGATTAATGGCTTGTATGCGTGAAAGAATGTGTTTTAAACACTGTCTTGGAATTGTTTCAGCGGAGCCTGTGTTTTGGCATTTCAAATAACAGTTTTTACTTCATTGAATATCTAGATAAGACTTACTCCCATATTGTAGAAATTACATGTATGTATGGTTGGGGTGTTTATTGGGGAAAATATATTTTAAATCAGACAGGAACTTTCATATACAAGCATTAGTGTTGAATATTACTAAGGCTTGAGTCTATAACTAGAGCATGAAAGACTGGTGGGATACAAGTCACTGTTTCCAGTGATTAGTGAAGAAAGAGTGGATGTAAAAACTGAGCCAGCTGCCAGTTCCTCAAGGCCTCCTGTTGGTTCAGTTGAGGCTTGTTTTATTTTTCTTACATTCCTATACTGCCCACTTTCTCATTGACCAGGTTGTTTCCCTTGGTAATGAGAATGGGAGACAAAAAATCGACAGCTAGTCTTCATTGAACAAAGAAAATCCGTCGCCCGAGCCGGATAGCTGGTTGGGTAGAGCCCTGTCCTGAAGCGCAGAGGTTGCCGGTTCGATGCCGGTCAGGGCACATAGAGGAGCAGCTCGATGTCTCTGACTCCTGCTCTCCCTTCCCCTCTCTAAAAAATCAGCCAGTAAATAAAAAGACAAACCAAGGGGGCACGCAGAGGACTGACCGTCACAGAGTTTCCTTGTAGGGGCAGAAAGGGCAGGCGCTGGTCAGATAGCCACGTCGGACAAGTGACCTTGCACTCCCCGTGCGGTCACTGCACGGTAGGTGGTGGGTCCAGAGCTGGACTCCAGAGTTGGGACAGCACGAACTCAGCGAAGAGGGGCCACATGGCCCAGCGGAGGCTGGTGGAGGGGGCCTGCAGGAGTGAGGGGAACAGGCAGGGCAGCCACTGGCTGAAAGAAAGCCAGCAGATGGTCTGAGAGAAACAGACCCGTTTGAGGCACGTTTGATTTGGAATTGATCCTAATGCAGATTACTGGCTGCTGCCAGAGTGGTCAAGAGCCACAGCCTAGTTCCATGAACATCAAAAACAAAGTGACTGCGTTCTACCGTATATATATTTACACATTCATCTTCGTCTAATAGTGTTTCCCGTGGAAGGAGTGTGGGGCGCAGGAAGGTGGGCGAGTCACAGCAGACCTGTGGGAGGGGCGTTGGTGAGGAAGTAGCCTTTGGCCCCAGTTTTCTGCAGTGGCTGTGACTGGGTTCCCAGGCAGCAGTGTAGCTGAGGCCGACCTTGCCAGTGTCGCTGGCAGCATGGAGCACTCTGGTGTGACTTTCCCGTGAGCACCAGCCTCGACAGCTTTCCTCTGCTGAGGAAATGGCTACTCGAGCTATTTGAACTATTGGGTGGGTCCAAAATGGGAGGCAGGTTTTTCTCCTTCCCTGAAAAACAGTGATTCCCAAAGTGTGTGTGGAGGGTCCCCAGAGTTAGAGCTGTAGCTTGAGCAAAGGTTCTTGGACGGAGCCCAGATCTAGTAATAACCTGGCCCCTTTAAACCAGGGCTCCTGGGCCTTGGCCCCAAGTTGTGCCCAGAGCTGGGGAGGGGAACGACCTGGCAGGGAACGCAGGAGCTGAGGTAGAACGGGCAGTGGGCTGTGGGTGGAGGCAGCAGGGGCCAGGTGACTTGGGTTTCATGTGATGGCTCGTGGTCCCGGGAGCAGTAGGGGTTTCTGTAGGCTGGAATTGGGGTGTGACTGCCGGTGCATTCTTCCTCAAAAGCAGGCTCACTGGGCTTATGCTGAGGAGCAGACCCGTCGCCAAAGGTGCACAACTCAGACCCTGGCACTGGCTTGCTCTGCGTGCCCCGGACAGAACTCAAAAGGCACCGGATACTTGTTTTAGGCCACTATTGTCATAAAACTCCACGTTCTGGTTTCTAGCACAGAAGTTAAAAGAGGAGTGGAGAAGAACACAGATTAGAAGCCGGAGCACTGGCATCAGCACAGAAGGCCCAGAAAATCATAAAATGGGAATATCCTGACATAGACTGGAGCCAGAGTCGGGGCGAGGGACCTTGCGTACCCTGAATACCCCTTACGGCATGTACCCTTCCCAACAGCACACAGAGAAGACAGGGAATTTCCTCAGAAAGAAAGAATTCATCATCAACTTAAATTTTAAGATACATAAGGCTGTTTTTCATTTATCTGAAAAATGTCCTTATGTGGTCAAGAAATTCCCAGAAAATGCTGACTAAAGGAAGTACTTATAAACACATGAGAATTTGGATAAGTTTGTATACTGTCAGTCATACAAACAACTGATACAGATTCCTGTATCTAGTATACTTTTAAGAAAGGAATTGACAAAGGAAAATATTTTCTGTTGTAGGAAAATTATTGCTATTCTCCAGGTGCTAATAGCAACAGTTAACATTAAGTCAAAATGTTAACAGACCCTATATAATTATGAATTCTTAAAAAACAAGTATAAAACCTAAATAAGATGTTATTTAACAAAATATATATGCAAAGGAGTACTCGTGAATACAAATAAACTTACACTTTATTCAGACTCAGCTGTTCTGAAGGCGATGGGCTCCCTACTCACCCGAAGGTGTCTGGCTGTGTCCTGCTTGACAGCGTCCTCTGTGCTTTGTCTTCCAGGCCGTGGAAAGTGTCATTGGGGGCAGCGCCTACCAGCACAGCAAGGTCAACCAGTGGACCAACGACGTAGTGGAACAAACTCTGAGCCAACTCAGCAAGCTGGGAAAACCATTTAAATACATTGGTAATGGGACTGGGCTTCTTGTATATGTGGGTGCTGGTTCTGGGAACTGACCAGAGGAGGGTCTGGTGTCAGAAGAGAGGGATGGTGTTAGTGTTAGAGGGATGGGTGTTAGCCCGTCCTCCAAGTTCCTGGTACAGGTGTCCCTTGTGATGTGCACATGATTTTACTTTAGGTCGTACTGCCTTAAACTGGCCTGTGTGGCCGCTGGGACAGCTGCGGGATCTCACGCAGGTGCCTGTAGAACGAGCGCAGGGAAGGAAAGGGACATGCATGAGCTGTCCAAGTCGTAGGACGAGGCGATCTACCCTTAGAACTTTTATCATGAGCCTCAGCCATGAAATCAACATGCACATGCTAAAAGTGGCAGAAGGGAATTTGTGTTGCCATGGAGATTTCGCTAATAAAAGCTGTTTTCATTGAAGTGACATGTGTAATTATGCAGAAGAACGGAGCAGGATTGCACTCGGCGAGTTCTTGCTTCTGGGACAGCTCTACTGACGGTATGGTTCTCATTCACTGGGCGCAAGGGTGTCTGGGTATTTTCCTGAGAGGTTAGCAGTGTCTTCTTGCACTGTCCTGAGATCTAGCTTGTCCAGAGCAGTGTTTTATGACCTGTGTGCTGGGCTGTCGCATGTCTGGGGGTGCATGTGTGTTAGTCATCTTTTAAAGCATTTTGTAGAGAGAGGATTTCCACAGAGGTGGAGACTCGAGCGTGTTGGCCCTGTGGTGAGAACTGGGGACCGGTGGTGCCGTCCTCCTGACCGCTGCCCGTCTGCCCCGCAGGGAGCTGCACCGTGCGGTGGGAGAACAAGACCATGTACTGCATCGTCACCACCTTCGGGCTGTCCATCTGACCTCGTCGTCGCCCGCGCTCTTCTCCTCTGGCACCCTCTCTCCTCCATCTGCTAACCACCAGCCGTGAATTCAGTGAGCACCTTCCCCGTTCTTTGTTTTTGTAGCACTCTCAGAATGGAGAGAAAACACCAAACGACCGCACTGTTCTGCAGTCGGCACACCTCGTCAGAGGAGTCGTTCACCACAGGCAGTAGAAGCCTGGGCCGCCACTTGTCTTAACTCGATTTCTGCTCAAAGGTGCTAAAAGCTCAAATCTGCTAGTGTGAAACTTTCTCTACTCTTTCAAATGATTCAATCACACTAAGTTTTCACACTTTGTACTTTTAAAAGTTAGAATAAATTTAAAGTTTGTGTTTTTCTTCAGAGTCTAAATAGTATCACAGATGAATTCTTCATATTTAGCGGGCTCAGCACCTCTAAAACCATAAAAAGTGAAAAATCAAAGCTGTGATTTGGCTTTGGCCCTCTCCAGTCCTAGGATTTGCTAACATCCCCCATGAGCTTAGCTGTGTTCTGGTTAGACTTCTGTCTGCCCGGGGAATCACACCCTTCATCCTCAAGTCCCCTCCTAGGGAGCCTGGGCGGTGGGAAGCAGGCGAGCTGACTCCGCTAGCCGGGGGTGCTAATTCGCACACGGGCCTGGGGCTGCAGCTCCTGTGTTCTCTATGTACAGGAACAGTCACACCCACAGAAAAATGCTGTAGTCTTTCAGGGTTTGCAGAATGCCTTCCCAGTCATTCACTTTGTGCCTGTCACAATCACCCCATCATTTATGAATCAGAAAGTGTCTGGAGGACATCCGAGGGAGTGAGGAGGTGGGCCTCAAATGCAGGCCTTGGGGCCTCATCGCACTCCTCCAATCACAGGCACGTGGTGATAACGGCACCTCCACTCGCCTGCCGAAGGAAAAGCTCTCTCTTGTCCCTGACGCATTCATGTGTGAGTAGTTCACTTAACTCCATATGCAAAGAGCAAAAAAAAATCAGTATACATAAAAAAGATCAAATATTAAAAATTTATTAACATTTACCCAAAAGGTAGTATCCAAATATCAAAATGGAGCCATTCCCAAAGTTTGCCATAAATAAACATTTATTACCTTTTAATTGATTACAGTGCTCATTGTCACTAGGTTGCCTGTGCTCACGGACAGAGTTCCGGGGTCTAACTCACAGCTCTGTCCTTTGGAGCTTGAACTTCAGTTTGTTTTATTTACAGATATTTATAGTCTTTGTAAAAAGGCAGTTTTCAGTAGCAGACGATCCTGTGTTTCATAGTATGGCATGAGAGTTATCAGGATATCTAAAACAAAATTACAGTGAACAGGACGAGATGTCACAGACGGAAGCAACTTCCCTTTGGCCCGGGGAAAAGATTTTTTTCAAAAGTCTAATCTCTAAGGCAACTGGTTTCTAATACCCTTAAAATACATAAATATACTTTAGTGTTTTAAGTCCAGTCTTCACTAGACATCCCTTTTAATCATCCCTTCCGTAGATCTGTGTTTTTCTCTGTGAAAGGAAGTCCAGGAAGTAAGTTACTGACCACATTATAACCTATTTAACATGACCATACCTTTATTAAATAGTTCATGAAAGACTTGAGGCTGGTGACATTTGTCTTAATTATCTGCCCATGTAGTGGGCTGGGCGTACACAATGGATCTAACCCTACTGCAGTCGGTCCAGGAGCGGCCTGACAAATCTTGAATGTAGTTTATGTGTCCCCTTCTCTAGCCTTTCCAATGGGGCTTGAGAGAGAGACCGCATCCCTTTGCTGCAGTGATGATTTAATAGTAAATCAAGCGGACCGGTTACCCACACGGATAATGCCGCTCTCCCTAGGGAAAAGGAAGCCCCAGTGAGTGCCCTCCAGGTCCCCCAGACGGGACCTGTATACACAGTCATCCCAAAGATGATCTTATTTAAGCTGTTACCATGAAAGAACTAAAGTTAGCCCTTTGATTTTATAATTTCAGTTTGCAAAACTTGATGCTCTCCAAGAAAAAAAAATTTGCTACTGCCTAAGTTTCTGGCAGACTTTAGCATTTTAACCTAACACCAATGGCACATAGAGTACATGCTAAGTATACTTTCAGCAAAATTTTACATGGATTAGGTACTATGTTGATATAGATCATACACCAGGAAGAGAAATTAAAAATGCATGATTTAAGAACCTTTTTTCACCTTTCATACTTTCTCTTGTAATTTTTTCTTATTTCCAACTTTGTTACAAAAAGTAAATAAATATGCCCACATTTTTCATTTCCTTGACTTGATGGCGTGTGAATCAATATATGAAGATATAAACCATCCGTTTATAATGATACTTTTGGACAGAAACAGGTTTTTAAGAGTTCTACATTGTACGGCCAAAGCCCTCAAACATTTTACATTTACTGATAACAGCATTCCTAATTATGGACAATTATTTTTATAATGATTAAAATGTAAACTATATTGCATACTAGAATACATTATTCAGTAAGTTTTTGTCAATTTACATAAAATTATTTATAGTTTTAACAGAGGTTGGGAAATTTGGTAACAAAATTTTACAATACCTCTGAGTACACAATCAAAATAAGTAATCACACCATTGCAAATATAAAAAACCAAAAATTTGACTTACCCTTGCGATAATACAGTTGCTCAATTCAAGCACTCGTATTTATAGCGTTTTAAAAACAAATGGAATCCATATTAAAGGTGTTGTTATTACTATTTAAATTAAAAAAGAAAGTATGGCGTGGTAGTGAGTAGTCTCTCATGAACCTCTGCAAGGTCCCAGCACTACCTAAGTGGAGTCTAGTTTTCGGCTCGGCTGGGATTTGAGAGCTAATGCAGAGGAGAAGATGAAGGTGCTGTTTGCAGGGCAGAACAATCGTCCTAGACCTCTGTACTTGCCAAGAGGGCCTCCCTCAGGACGTCTGCAGGATCCCATGTTAACAGGTGGAGACACTACTGAGCATGTCAAAGCCAAAGCAAAGGAGCATCTGCACAGAGTTCTAAGCTGCCTGACAGAAGGAACGGGAAGGCCCCAGGCCCTGTGATGCCACATTCAGCAGCTCCAGACAGCTTCCCCCAGGGCAATCCAGGGGCTCACTGACCGCGGCCATATGACAGTCCCAGCAGGTACCTTCTACCCAAAGACGTTCTTCCACAAACCATCTAAAATGCTTTACTTTCCTTCATCCAGTCTCCAAATAAGAAACTGCAAAACCTTTTTGGCAGTAAAGAATCTGTAACAAACCAATCGTTTATCTTTCATTTTGAAAAAGCCAACCTACTGGGCGGCAACTGCAGCAGAACTGCAGAAATGCAGGCTTTCTGTAATTGAATGGACACTCTCCTCCCCACCTGGCCACAGGGACACACATGTATCCACATATGGAACGTGCACACGTGTGCGCACAACCACGGGAGCACCACATGGCAAGACCTTTCCCACTGAAGCTGCAGCCTATCTTCCCCTTTCCTTAGAAACCCTATCAGACCCCTCCACGCTCCACAACACTACTGCGTGGGTGGGCAAGGGGCTGGAATCTGCCATCACCACTTCCCCATTTCACATCAACAGGAGTTACGGTCACTTAAGGTGCTCAGTTATCCGGAGCCACAGGCCACTCAGTGGCGGAGGACAGCCCTGGTGAGGCAGCCACACAAACAGGCTTCCCTGGGAGTTGAAAGGGTCGAAGCACTGGAAGCCCTGGGCAGCGGAGGAAAGGAACGGTGCCATGCTGTGGACCTCATTCAGAAGGGCTGTCCACGAACTGGGAGTAAGTTATTTTTAAATAAGTACCTAATTCTTTTTACTATAAACAAGAGTAATTCCCTCCTCACCACTGAAAGCAAGCTAGCTCTCATCTGAAATGTTTGAAAAAGAATTTGGCGACTGACCATGGTCTTTCTTCCCAAATAAACGCAGCCACTCTAACAATCAAGTTGGCCAGATGTTACTGAACATTTGTCCTCGGTTTTGGTTTTCCTTTCAGAAATATGTAAACAAATAAGGACCAGGAACTCTGCTTATAAGAGAGTCTGAGCACGGGCAGGTACGGGGAAGGCGGGGGTGGCCACTGGGTCCGCCGGCCACCCAGCTCAGTCGCTGTCGGAGCCTTCCTTGTACTGGGCCCGGATGGCCTGGCCGTTCTGCAGGGGCATTTCTTCATAGTCACTCCTGTTAGAAAAGGGACTGCTGACACGGGTCCGCCTGGATGGCTCTCAGCCTCCCGCACTGATAGCCACGCTCACAGGCACGCAGCTCACAGCTCCCCCCTTCTCACGCCAGCTGTAGGGCCCCACCCCACCAGGACCATTAGCCCAGATGAAACTGGCCTTTCTGTGGTCACTTGCTGGGCCTGTTCAGCAAAAAGGAAACCACTGAATCTAAGCCTGAAAAACGTAGAAACAAAACCACAAGACACTGCCAGCTAAAGAAATGTTATAATACCTTGTAAATCATTCTGGAACGATTAGCCACCTGCTCAGTAAAGGTGCGAAACCAGGATGAACGCCCGCCCGGGGGGGGGGGGGGCCTTCCAGAGGCGGGACTTACCCGTAGATGACATCGTCGTCAGAGTCGTTGAGCATGGAGAACGCGGGGTTGTCCTTCAGCTGGGACTCTGCAAACCGACAAGAGCGTGTTTCATGTTATCAGCCTGGAAAGACTGTCGGAAAGAGCTGGATTCCGATCCCAGCTGCCACCACTGTCTTTGTGACCGGAACACAACACCTGTCATGCTGCCCTGAGCCTGCTGTGCCGCCTCCCTCACAGGCAGCATCCCTGCTAGGTGCCCGAGGAGTGCGACGCCCCTGCAGGGAGCCACTCACATGGAGATGCCATTTCGGAGGAAAGCAGCCAAGCCAAGCCTGGGCCCACCCTCCATCCCTCGGGCCACAGCAGGTGTTTCTCCATCCCTCAACCGGAGGGGCTGCACCTTTATCCGTGAGGCTCAAGTCAGACTTCTCACAAGGTGCTTTGAGAAGTCACAGATGTAAAAGTCAGAGGGTGGTCCTGACATGCTAGACCCCTGCCCGGGGCCCAGGAAGCTCCCATCCTGTTCGTTCCCTGTGCGACTGAGCTGTTCTGTTTCTGGTCTTGCTTCCTGGGGAGGGGGGGGGGGACAGGACATTCTGACATTCTTCTGCGTGGTCACAGCACTAGTATTCAACACTCTCTCATGTGGCTGATGGCCATCCTTGTGCTGGGACCCCCTCACGGTTTTTTCATCCTGAGCTGTCATGACACATGCTGTGTTCTGAAACTTGGGATCGCTATTTAAAGTGAAGTGTCAGGGCCCTGGCTGGCTGGCTGGCTCAGCAGTCGAGCATCAGCCAGGCATATGGAAGCCCCAGATTTGATTCCCAGTCAGGGCACACAGGAGAAGTGACCATCTGCTTCTCCATCCCTCCCTACCTCTTCTTCTACAGTCATGACTCGAACAGTCGAGCAAAGTAGCCCTGGGCATTGAGGATGGCTCCATGGCTTCACCTTAGGCACTAAAATAAATTGGTTGCTGAGTAACAGAGCAGTGGCCCCAAATGGGCAGAGCATCGCCTGGTAGGGGGCTTGCCAGGTGGTTCCCAGTCGGAGTGTATAAAGGAGCCTGTCTCTCTGCCTCCCTGCCTCTCACTTAATAAGGAAAATAAAAAATAAACTGGGTCTGACCAGGCGGTGGCGCAGTGAACGGAGCATCGGACTGGGATGCAGAGGGCTCAGGTTCGAGACCTCAAGGTCACTATGAGCACGGGCTCATCTGGTTTGAGCAAAGCTCGCCAGCTTGGACCCAAGGTCGCTGGCTTGAGCAAGGGGTTACTCTGTTTGCTGTAGCTCCATGGTCAGGGCATATATGAGAAATCAATCAATGAACAACTAAGGTGTCACAACAAAAAACTAGTGATTGATGCTTCTCATCTCTCTCCATTCCTGTCTGTCCATATCAATCTCTCTCTGACTCTGTGTAAAAAAAATAAAATAAATAAATAAATAAATAACGTGACCGTGTCTCTCTGCGAGGGAAGGAAGACACAGAGTCACGGGCCTGGCACCAACGGGAAACCCAGGAGGCGGGTCCTGAACTTCCGAGCTGTCTGACCCCGGGGCGGCTTACCATACAGGGCAGTCTTCGATGGAGAGTACACAAACGCCAAGGTGTAGAGGTAAAAGTTCAGCAAGCCATAGAAAGATAAGAATTCAGCTGGTGACACTGTCAAGGAAAGCAAGCCGTCCTGGACACTCCACATCCAATACTGGTCAGCATCTCTGCTTCCCGCCTGTTGGCTCCTTCTCACCACCACGGCCCTTCCTACTACTGCTGACCGCCGCAGACCTCGGGGCCCCAAAGCCAGGCCTTGGGACACCACAGGGCAAGCTCACGGCCAGAGGCTGCAGTAACCTTTCACGGTTCCCTGCAAGTCAGGTTAACTGCTCTCTGCTACCCATGGGACCTCTCAAGGGGGCTGGACCCAGCGTGATTCAGCAAAGGACAGGAAGGCTGCCCACGTAGGGGTGAATCAAGAATGAGGTGAAGAACTGGACACAGACCCCAAACCAGTCATTCCTACCCATTTTCTGGATTACAAAACCCTTTGAGAATCAGACAAAAGGTTAGTGTGACATTCACGAAACTTTGAAAAATCATGCATTAATTCTAAGGATGCAAGAGGCCCCAGGGAAAGAACGCAAGATGTAAAGGAGTAACCCCCAAGCCTCCCTGGGTGGCCCTCGCTCACAGGGCGAGTGGACACACACCCTTACCCTACCACGTGCCCAACAGTGTCCCGTGCAGGCTCCGGCCACAGGCGCCCACGCAGACACATGGAGGGCCCGCTGGGTCATGAGCCTTTCCTGCAGACAGGCTCCGGCTTAACTGCCACAACCCGGGGCACTGGTCAGACAGGCCGAGAATGGCCACAGACACTAGGTCCCTGGGCCTGAATCTACCTGGTCACGGACCAGGGGGCCGGGCTACCGCCTGTGGAGGAACAACAGGTCTCGGGGCTGAGTGTGTGTGAGTGTGTGTCGGGGAAAGTGAGCACACCTCTCTGCAGACAGGTGTGGGGGCCGCTGGGGGCTCTGCAGTACAGGCCACAGGAGGGCACGTGCCTCTTCTCGAGGCTGAGAGACCTAACACACTAACCACTCCATCTAGAAGGCGTTCCTGAGGCCTGATGTCTTCTCATGAAAAGGATATAATTCTGGTAGTGAGTTGACAGTTCAGCTACAAAATTGTCTTGCAATACTTGTGCTCCAAACCTTAAATAAAGGATGACGATGCTGAAAAAAGGGGGAGAAATATGTGAAATACACAGAAATAGCACTGGCTCCCGAAGTTGTTACATTCACCCTATTAACAGTTAGTCTTGTTACTATTCTTGCTGCATGGAAACGTGTCCAGGCACACACACACCCAATCTCTGCCGCTAGGGGGCCTGCCGCTGGGACAGTCAGCTAGTCCTGATGTCGGACACGTCACAATCTCAAACTGGGGGCCTTGGCACCCACCTTGGCTGACCCCTCTCTCTCACTCGCTTAGTTCCCATCATCAAAGCCTTCTCCAACAGCTCCCAGCTCCCGAGGAAAGCCTGCTTCTCCACAACCACCGCACCCACCCCCGCCCGGCCCAGTGACCACATGCCTCTGTTCAGACACCTGAGCCAACACAGAATGGCAGAGGCCTGTGAAGGGGAGCTGGCAGCCAGGCTCTGCCCCGAGCCGCCCTGACTCTCCACCCCACACTGGCTTTCCTGTCCCTCCCCGCGGTCCATTCTCCACAAACACAGACAAAAGTGTACACTGGCTCCTTCACCTGCGGCCTAACACCCTCAGTGGGTTCCTGTCACTGAGAGTCACAGCCTGGCCCCTGCCGGCGGCCTGTGGGTCTCCCCAGCCTCTCCTGACCTCTCCAGCGACCAGCCTCCCTCGTATCTTCACTTGCTGGGGTGCTGCTGTTCCTCCTGCTCCCCGGCCACCTGCTGTCTCCTCTGCCTGGGCAGCCAGCCCTGTATTTCCAGGGATCCTCCTTCAGGCCCTGGCCCAACGTTACCTCCGAAGAGCCATCCCCTCCCCACCACCTACGGCAGCCCCGTCCCGCCTGCTGCCGTCACCTCTGCTGTGTCTGCGTCACAGCACTCAGACTGCCCGTCTCCTTGTTCTCACTGTCCTCCTGCCGCTCCCCTCTGCTGTGTCTGCGTCACAGCACTCAGACTGCCCGTCTCCTTGTTCTCACTGTTCTCCTCCTGCCGCTGTCCCCTCTGCTGTGTCTGCGTCACAGCACTCAGACTACCCGTCTCCTTGTTCGTCACTGTCCTCCTCCTGCCGCTCCCCTCTGCTGTGTCTGCGTCACAGCACTCAGACTACCCGTCTCCTTGTTCGTCACTGTCTTCCTCAACAGGAACACAAACGCCACGACGGGGAGGCCATCTGCCTGGTGCCACGTTGGCACTCAATAAGTGTTTGTCGGGTACATGAATGAACCCCCTTGAAATGTATGTGACAAAGAGCACAGAAATATAACAACTTCTGAGACAGACTGCACAGAGGTCACAAGTAGATATTAGCTCCCAACCTGTGGCCGGGGGTAGCTCAGGCATAGATGTGTGAGGGCTGTGAGGAGTGTATAATAGGGTGTGAGAGTGTGTGTAATGGGCTGTGAGGAGTGTGTGTGTAATGGCGTATGAGAGTATATAACAGGCTGTGAGAAGTGTAAGTAATAATGTGTGTGAGTGTGTGTATAATGGGCTGCAGGAAGTGTGTAACGGGCTGCAAGGAGCGTGTGTGTAATGGCGTGTGAGTTTAACAGGCTGCGAGGAGTGTGTGTGTAATGGTGTAATGGCTGTGAGAAAGTGTGTGTAATGGCGTGAGTGTGTAAGAAGCTCAGAGACTGCCTGACCAGTGGTGGCGCAGTGGATAAAGTGTCGACCTGGAAATGCTGAGGTCGCCGGTTCGAAACCCTGGGCTTGCCTGGTCAAGGCACATATGGGAGTTGATGCTTCCTGCTCCTCCCCCTTTCTCTCTCTATCTCTCTCCTCTCTCTCTCTCTCTCTCCCTCTCCTTTCTAAAATGAATAAATAAAATTAAAAAAAAAAAAAAAGAAATGGTTTAGAAGCTCAGAGACAATGTGGCTCAGAGCCACGCTGCAGGGACCACATGTAATACACGCTCTACACTTCCAGGTGAAGTCAGATGCTGAGCACATCTCCAGCTCATTCCCAAGCCCACGGAGTTCTCCCACTCGGGTGAGCACGGCGCGCCTCCTGGTGGGATGCCCTCAGGAGTCCCCACTCAACCGGGGAAACCAGCCTCTCAGAGTCCCCGCGTGGCTCCCACCCAGGGAAGGGGCTGATGGCCACTTACTTGCCATCCAAACAACCAAGGGAGAAATGCAGAGAACTAGCTTTCCCCCCTCTGGATTTTGATTTTAGGAGAAGGAGAAACCAAAAACCACCAAACAATGACATGGAACGCATTCAAAGACACAACCTCCCGGGTGCCTCTGCGGCCCCTGCCACCCCGGGCACCTCCGCGGCCCCCGCTGCAGCTCTCTCAGGCCCTGTTCTCTGGGCTGTGCTCAGCTCAGTGATGTCTGCTGTGCGGAATTTAAACAGAAACAGCTCTCGCTCAGAGTCCTGTCCTCAGAGCATCAGCAGGATGCCAGTGCTAAGGACATCGCACGGCGTTCTCATCTCAGACGTGTGTTCCATTGTCTGCTCCCTGCGTGGCCAGCGTCAGAGCAGGTCAGTAACTCCACCAGCGCCGGGCAGCACGCTGCAGTCACGCTCTGCACTCCTCCGGGCACTTCCACAAACCGTGTGCCCTCTCTGACTCACTGAACACATCTGACTGCAAAGACCCAACACTTAACTCCGTGAAAGAGAAAGGGCGATCGTGAGAGTATAATAAAAATGCAGTCTTGCTTCTTTTCGGAATAAAGTTCTCTTACCTAATGATAAGCACTGCAAAAGTCAATGCAGTCAGAAATTTTAACCTGAGATCTGAAAGAGAAAGAAATGCTCCCATTACACCACCACGGATGGTGCGTTCCACTTACACCTCAGACAAAAATAAAGCAACCCCCCCGAACAAACCGTCTTCTCTCTGGATTTGAAACCCGTCTGTACCTGAAGCCCAGGAGAAATGCTCCCACATCCCCAGAAGCCAGAGGGGAGGGACCCATAGAGGCCATGCCATTGTGATTTGTTGAGACAGACTGGGGGAGAGGACCCCACGACATCGTGTGATGTTTCCTGACTCAAGGACTAAGAAAAGCACCCAGCCAGCCCTTCCACAAGGTGTGATGCTGGAAGGATCCAGGCAGGCCCATTGGCCACACTGGTACCCAGGGCCCAGCTGGCTTCCTGCCCATAGGCCTCCCTCCTGCGCTGGCCCGAGGTTCTGTCCATATGGCTCAAAGTTATCCCGTTGTGGCTCACCAGGGACAACAGTGCTGGTCCTGGCCTGTGGGAGAGGGGCAAGTCCTTGGGTCCCCCCTTCCAGGTCGGGCCACTAGCCTGGTGGCCTGCAGCCGCTCCTCCCACATGTGAATTGAGCCTGACCCACCTGACACCGGGCATTTGTGATGTGGCGCTTACCCACATAAGGCATGTGCCGGAGCTCAGAACAGGCCCGCACGACCAGGAACAGCAGGTACAGAACGTAGGCAGCCGCCACCACCATGAAGAAGACCTTCATTCCCTGCAATAGAGCCACATGGGCACCTGAGTAGGAATGGGGCCTCGAGGTGGCCTCGCCTTCCCACGCCACACCGCAAAGGGGAAAGGCAAGCATTTTGAAAAGGGGCGTAGAGCCTGAAGGTGCCCACAAAACAGAACGAGAATGCACTCCCACCGCGAACTGTCTTTGTCCAGGCTCAGCCCTGCACCCTCTCTGTCAGTGCAGGTGGCCCGCCCAGTGAGGGTGCCAGCTCATGGGCTGGGAAGAGTCCGAACTCCTTCCCCTCCAGACGGAAGCCCAGCCCACGCAGGGCCAGGAGTGCTGTGGGTGACAGGAAACGGCAGTGGCTTCTGCTCGCTCCCCCTGGGGGGCCCCCTGGGTGGGCCCAGCTCCCCGCCCTGCCCCCCCATGAAGGTTGTGGCACATGTCAGAGACAGACTCCACAACCTGATCCTGAGAATTCCTCAGGCAGGTCTCAACTTTCTGGAGCTCGGCTTTCTTATCGTAAAATTAGGGGACTAAAGTCACTGCTCTAGATTAGAGGATGGTGGGTCTGTAACTCTGTTGCAGAAAAGACAAGAACACTTTGTCCTGAGGTTAGGGGCTGTTTCACGCCACAGGACCAGCTCCGCATGGCGCGTGGCACACCCTCTGCTGTTCGAGCTCCCAGCCGCCCCCATCCGTGCCCTCTTCTCCGAGCCAGCACCCCTCCACGTCACGGGCCTGCCGGCCATGGCCATGGGCCGGGCAGCTGCTCTGCCTGGGCAGAGCCTGTGACTCTGTCTGGGCTGCCTCTTCCTGCCTGGAAGACCAGAGGGCTTCACCACACCAGCTGTGGGTCTCGAGCGTCCTTCAGCTCCCAGAAGTCTCCTTCCGTGTTTCCTCCGGGGACAGACCAGGCCACGCTGTTCTTCCCAGGGGCTGCGACGACTCCTGAGCCCGGAGCGGCTGCTTCGCCACCGCCTGAGGGGGACGGCCGGTGGCCGTGGTGACAGATGCCTTCCCAGGTACTCCTTAGCGGACATTCCACTGTTGCCCCATCGTACAGATGAATACGAGAGGCCTAAGTGGGGACTGCCCTCCAGGATGGCTCCCAATTCAGGCGTCTGGGAGCGCTGGTGGCCGGGGACCCAGGACAAGCACCTTCGACCCCGCCCCGTTTCCTCACACGGACAATGAGGGGACCGTACCAGACAGAAGCCCTGGAAACAGCCGAGGAGTGTGAATCTGTATCATTTTATCTACATCTAGGGTTACACCCAACCAGTACCTCAGAGTATCTGTCACCAAGGCCTGCAGGCCTGCCTTAGGAACGTGTCACAGCAGTCCTTCCTCTCCCTTCCTTCAGTGTCCCCGTTCCCAACTAGAGAAGCCCCCTCTGGGGCCCTGCCCCTCACATGACGTGGCCTCTGCCTTCCTAGGGCGCGCGATTCCTTCTGCAGCACGGCCCCACGCGCCCGCCTGCCTGGGCCTCCCTGCCAGGCGCGGGCGGACTGACCCGCCCCGGCCGTCCACACGTCCTGGACCAGTGTCTCTTCCCCGGCCCTGAAGGCCTCCCCCTCCTCTCCGGCTCAAGCTGCTCTTCCCTCCCCCCTTAAAACTTACTGAAGCATTCTAAGGTGAAGAGTCAAAGAAAAGGGACAAAACACAAAGATGCCAGTCACTTGGGCCCTCTGTCCACGGGATGCTCTGGCTGGGCACTGCACACTTGGTGGTCCTGGCCTGTTTTCTGTGCCTTTTCTCCCTCACAAGGTCAGACCTTATTTGAGGGCAACGGTCATGGAATGTTGTCCGTAAGGCATACATACATTCAGTGACCTTCACAACTCCTCCAACGGGTAAGTCATCGACTGGAAAGGCTCCGGCAACCCTAGCGGATGCCAGTCAAGAATCAAGGCGCTGACGCTGTTTCCTGTGGCACTCACAGTCTCAGCACCCGTTCAAGATTTTTCAACATCATCACCCATGATACCACCCTCTTTCTCAGGGGCCATTCCCCAGATTTCACTTCACAGGAAGCTCTGCAAAGTCACTCAGAGAATAGCTGGACGTCACCCAAGGTCAGGATTCACCTCTGTGCATCTGCGGCTGCCTGGCCTTGGGGGCCAGAGGGCTAACTGGTCCCGGGCACCGGCTACATGCAGTAGAGAGAGAGCCACACTCAGGGCTGACTGTATCGAAGGAAACGCTTGGACCCCTTGTTTAAAAAGGACAGGGACTGCAGGAGAGAGATGGTGCAGCACCTCACGGGGCAGCAGCCTGGCCATGCTGTCCACTTGCTGGAAACCTCCTGCTACTTTACAGAATTAAATGAGCAAAAATGTGTTCTTAATGCTACATGTTCCCAACCTCTAACACACCTTCTGGCCCTGGCGCTTCAACCATAAGCCAAGACCTGGGAGTAACAATGGATTTTTTAAAAATTTAGTTTTCATACAATTCAAACACGTTGTTCTAAGATCTCCATGTGAAGTTTCTATACTCCTTCCCAAATAGCCAGTTAGCAAATTCTTGTCTACAGCACGGTTTGTTACAAAATTCATTTTTTAAACCAGCATTGAAAAAACAACCCTCACTGGTCATGAACAGTTCTTACCTGAAAATTTCCCGTGTCCACTCGATACTGGTACATTGGATCGTGTAATTCATTAATTCTAAAAATATATTATTTAAAAAAACACAGATTAAAAACTAGTTTGCTTTTTACCTTACCTTTATACTTTCACTTGGATTTTTTTTTTTGCATTTTTCTGAAGCTGGAAACAGGGAGAGACAGTCAGACAGACTCCCGCATGCGCCCGACTGGGATCCACCCGGCACGCCCACCAGAGGGCAACGCTCTGCCCACCAGGGGGTGATGCTCTGCCCATCCTGGGCGTCGCCATGTTGCGACCGGAGCCACTCTAGCGCCTGAGGCAGAGGCCACAGAGCCATCCCCAGCGCTCGGGCCATTTTTGCTCCAATGGAGCCTTGGCTGCGGGAGGGGTAGAGAGAGACAGAGAGGAAGGTGCGACGGAGGGGTGGAGAAGCAAATGGGCTCTTCTCCTGTGTGCCCTGGCCAGGAATCGAACCCGGGTCCTCCACACGCTAGGCCGACGCTCTACCGCTGAGCCAACCGGCCATGGCTTCACTTGGATTTTAAAAAACTTATTAACATAAACTACTTGCTAACCAACAATAAAGGACTTGTAAAAAGTAACCGAAATTTAGAAGACTTAAACTTCATACTGACGACACATACGAAGCTATGAATGTAACTGTCCACAGTCAATATTGGGAAGCGAAGTATTTTCATTATGAAAACCCCTCTAACTGTTACTCTTGCAATTTTCAGTGCTGTGTCTCAAGCACCTGTCAGTGACATATGTGGGCACTAGCAAACAGATGAGGACACATAAAAAGCAGTAAAAGGAAATATAAACTTCCGTGACCCTTGCTGCAAAGTGAGACCGGTTGGCCGAGAGGACAGTAGGCGGGGAGAGGAGCAGAGAAGGTGTGAGCTCAGTCCTGTCATTACTGTGCCACGAAGTTCATGTGCCAGGTACCGAAATCAGGCCCCTAACAGGGAGCTAGTTCCCCAGAAAGTCCAGGCTGCTGCGGCGGTACCATTTTACAGGAGCCCAGGGATGTGGAAAAGGTAAGCCCCAGAGGGTGGTGCACGGACGGGAAGTTTATGGACGCACGACAGAGGAGCAGCACAAGCGTCTGGTGGCCAGTGGCAGGCCAGGAGCGACTGAGCGTCACTGCTACAGATAAACGAAGGCGTCTTCGCCTTCCTGCAGGAGGCCTCCGAGACGACACGGCCTTTCCGTTTTCCACCGCAGGTTAGGAGGATCGTGTGCATCCCCACATGCCATTCTGGCAGAGATGACACCTCAGTTCAAGTCACACTGCCCAGTCGTGAAACTCGGTGACAGAGCTTCTCTGATGAGCACACAACACACAGCCTTCAGATCTGTCCACAGCACTAAATGCTTTCCAGGACAAGTCTCACACACGATAAAGTACTCACGTCTGCCATATTCCTAGGGTCACAGAAGCCAACCACAACAGTCCAACAATGAGGAATTTAGGCAAATAGAAAGTCAAACACTTCCTTTCTCCCTAAGAAGCAAAAAGAGTAAGAAATCGAGGTTAGTAATTCTAGCAAACCACTAGCCCCTAACATACCAGCTGGACCACAGACCCTGACGTCATTTCCGCATGGCATGCAGTCTTCTCTCAACTACGAGGTCAATGAAGACAGGCTCTCTGGGACAAGCTCACCCCAGGCCGACCGGTGGAGACGGGCCCAGAGGGACAGGGTCCCGCTCCCTCGGTGGTGCGGTGCCAAGGGCTGGCACTTACCTGCACCCGGATCCCGTGGTACACACACAGCCAGAAGAGCAGCAGGGCGCACAGGAACACGGACTGGAAGAGGTCGTCCAGCATGCCCAGGGCCCAGCTGTTCACCAGGAAGGAGAGTGGGAAGAACGGATCTGGAAGGCAGAGCCAGAGGGCCTGGTGAAGCCGGTGCACTGAAGGCTGTTTTGTTTTTCAAAACACCTAAAAGCCAGTGAACAGATGGCCCAGTGGTGGTTACAGAACGGCGTCTGCTCCCGCCATCCGAGCCTCTGCGGGCCGGGAACCCTGAGGCTGCAGCTCCGGAGCCCGGGAAGAGGAACAGACGGCACGCTCGCGGCCTTCAGCCAAGTTCCCAGGAGGCTGTGTCTGCGGCCTTCCAAGTTTCTGCCTGCAGAGCAGTCTCTCGTTTGTGAATGCTCCGGGCGTCCTCCGATCCCGGTACAGCACACCCCTCCCACGCTGGGGGGCACTCTACCTGCTCCTCCAGGGGCCCTGGCACTTCTGGAGGCAGGGTCAGCCCCCCTTTCGGGTGCCTCCCAGCTTTCACTCCTACAGGGGACAGCTCCACAATAATAATGGCACCTACCGTTGTAAAGCAGTAGCAGAGGCAAAAGAATGGCCATCCACTTGTGCTCGATGCCCCAGTCCCGCATGGAGAACTTGCGGAGGGAATGCGCAAACAGACACTGCAAAGCAGAGCAGGCAGTCACCGAGGGCTCGCCTGGCTGGGTGCCGGGCGGCTCTCCCCAGACATGCGGAGAACGCCGCATTAACCCCTTGCAGTGCCAACTGAGACGAGATGGTAAACTGCTGCATAGGGGCCAGGTCAGGGGGCAGGAGGGGACCAGAGCCACATGGAGAACTCCCAGGGCACAGGCCACACAGTCCCATCAGGATCCCAGCAGGACAATGCTGCCAGACGGCACAGGACTCCCAGAGGAGAAGCCAGGGGAACAAGTCCTACAGCCAGGATCAGAGGATACGTTTCTTTCTAAAAAACCTCGAAGAAGGTGTGGTGGCTTATGGGAGATGTTTCTTTAAACTGCTTTAAAACATTATATAATTTGGGATTGGGGGGGGTTGGGGTTAGTTTTTGCTTTATCTTTTCTATAACATGATACAAACCAATCATTTCTCAGCAGTGTGGACTTCCTGAGCAGATGGCCGTTTCCGCTAGTCTATTTGTTAGGCCGTCTCCCTGTGTATGAACGCGGGGCCCTCGGTGCCCGTGCTCCGGGCCCGACTGCGGGAGCAGAATCCCAGGCACCAGGAGCGCTTCCAGAGACAGCGAGGATTGCTGGCTGACCAGCCACAGATGGCGGTTCTCCATCATCCTGTGGTCAGGTCACGAGGGAAGCCCTGGGTCTGGCCCGAGCCCCAGCTCTCTGCGTGTTCCAGTGGCTGTGTCCTGCCCTCCGTGCAGCAGGACCCAGGCCACCATCGCCTGGCACCTCTCTCATGTCCCCCTGAGCTGTGTCCTTCTGTTTATGGCCAGTCTGCAAAGCACTAAGCATTCCTCAGGTGGCAACTAGAGTGGACACAGCTCCTAAATGGCATGCCCTCTGCGTCCGCACGGGCCAGGCAGCGGGTGCAGTCGGAATGCCACCCTTCAGATGGGGGTCAGCCACCCCGTGAGGCAAGCTTCCCCCTCCTCCAGTTCATAAACCCCGTCTCCACGGATGGGGCTGCTGTAGGGGCTGCTGGGCAGCAGGGAGGGGTAAGCATTTCCCCAAGTCACAATGCGCCTGTGGACACTGAGCGCAGATCCTACAGCCGCCCGTCTGGGCCTCACTCCCAAAAGGCCAGACGGAGCGGTGCCGTACAATTCTCCAAACGCGAGAGCCCAGGAATTGAGCCTCCTCCGCGTGCAAAGGGCACTCAAACAGGGCGGCCTCCCTGACACTTGGGGTCAGGGCACTGTCACTGCACACTGACGAGTTTACCCGCAAGTCGGTGGTCTGCGATTACTCTCACATAACACAGAAGTCCTTGCTAACGTCACCACATGGCCATGCGCACTGCGGCATCCGGCGGACACGCGGAATATTCGGTAACACCAGGCCAGCCGCCAGATGGGGTGCCTCAGAGCTCAGATCACGCTACCCTGCGGGGCGCACTGTGTGGATCACACACCGACGTTGCCCTGTCAGGAACCTGGCGTGTCTGTCAGGTGAACGGTACTCACAGTGACAATGAAGGTGAGCACCACGAACACGAACCGAAGCCAAATCTCCAACTGGGAAAATGCAGGGTTGTAAGTCTTCCACTGAAACGGAAAAAGGGGAAACCATTTGAGAAAAACAAAAAAGGCATCTATAAGAAGTACACCACGGCATAGGGAATGGTCAAGAATACCGTAAAAACTATGCATGAAGCCAGGTGGGCAGGGGAGGGGAGACCACTTGTAAGTACATTTGTCTAACCCACGCGCTGTACACTTGAAACACAAAATAATACTCAGTGTCAACTGTAATTGAAAACTAAAACTAAAATAAAAAGCAAAAAAAAAAAGAACAGTATACCAGATTATTAATAGTAATCTATAGATACAAAACTGCACATAATTTAAAATGTTCTCCTTTCTTATAACTTTCTTATATGTCCTAAAATTTTAACACTTAGTACATTTTATTTTTATATTAAAGAACACAGACATTGAAAATATTAATTACCTAGAGCTAAAAAGTTTTTTTCCTAATCATTTTTCATTTTTCAAATACAGTTGACATACAATATTATATTAGTTGCAGTTGCACACCGCAGTGGTTAGAGATTATATAACTTACTAAGTGCTCATCCTGACGAGTCTAGTACCCACTGGGCACCATACACAGTGTTCCTAGCACTATCGCCTGTGCCCGTGCTGTACCGCACACCCCGGCACTGTTCTGCGACCTCCGGTTTGTACCTCTTAATCCCTTCACCTTCCTCACCGAGCCCCCCCCCCCCAGCCCCCTCCCATCCGGGAACAGTCAAAATGTTCTCTGTATCTGAATAGTTTCCAATGGCATTACACTAATGATGCATCTGGCAGCTAAATTAGTCTATAATCATAATAAGGACACTGGGCTTTTAAATCTTATAAGAAAATCTACACTGTCAATCGCTTTATTAGAGATTGCCAGGCTTTCTATTAAAAGAAACAGATTTTTTAAAAGATGTAAACTGTGAGTAGGTAGGATGTTCTAAAAAAAGATGAAGTGAAAGGTAAACATATCCACCTAAAAAGCACAGTGGAGTCGGTTGTCGGACCGCATGCTGACTGAGCCGTTTCTATGGAACTAGGGGGCGTGGTTTCTACAGATATTTTTAAGCACCAAAATGTATATTAGAAATTAAAAAGTAAAATAAGTAAAAGGAAATAGAGTAAAACCCCAGCAAACACGCAGGTTTTAGACTTTACTTGAACATCTTACGAGCTTACTGATCCCTTCTTGGCTTTTGTGTCAAGATTCTTTGCGTCCACAAAGCTGTCTTTGTCCTTTCAGAGACTGGGCTCACCGTGTCATACTGTGAACTGACATTTGGAATGAGACTTGATTTTATGACCTGGGTCACTTCACCCTCAGTAAAATCTCCAGGTTCTGGTCCAGTTCCTCTGTTCAACACTTGCTGAGCACCTACTCTGACTATAACGGGCACATATGACGTTGAATCTTGTGCGGACATGTAACGATTAAACTTAAAAAAAAGTAATGGGAAAAATGCCTCCAGGAGCTAATGTTTTGGCAGAGAACACAGATGTTATGACACGCTCAGACTCCTCCGACAGGGAAGGCTCAGGAGCCCAGGCGAGAAGGGTTGGGCGGACGCACACACCCGGGAGACCCGTGCTGCTCCCGGCCGCCTGTGCAGCGGTCAGCAACGCCCCGGGAGCCGTTCCCATGCTCAGATGCAAGTCCTGAACACCGAAGTGAATGATACGACACAGAACCATTTGGGGGAAAGCCCAGCACGTGCGTTTGTAATCTGTCCCATGAGAACATTGTCGAGTGTGGTCCCAGCAGTCAGTCGGTGCTCATCAAGCCAGTCTTCCCAATCACAGGGAGCCCAGAGTGTCCACTGGACAGGAAACTGAAGTACTAGGGAACACGGGTGTTTCCGTCTCACCCCCCAGTGGAAGGTCGTGGCTCAGGAAGAGAGCAGAGGAAACAAGCTGTGAACAGCTGCCAGAGTCACTCAAGAAGCCACCTGAAGAGCATTTAACCAGAGGGGTAAGAGGCCAGCGTAGCTGTGAGGACACAGGAACTGATGTGATGTGTGCAAAGCAGATTCTCACAAGATTTAGGACAAAATGACAGAAAAAAGAGTAGAAGCAACCTGCATGGCCTAAAGTCTACATTCCATTGCATATGCAGAGTGTGGCCAATGAAACAAACTTTTTTTTTTAAATCAGTTGTATTTTTTAAATACTTTATTTATTGATTTTACAGAGACAAGAGAGAGAGAAGGGAGCACGGAATGAGAAGTACTAACTCATACTTGCTTCATGTTAGTTGTTCATTGCTTGTTTGTGGCACATGCCTTGACCAGGCAAGCCCAGGGTTTCAAACCGGCAACCTTGGAATTCCAGGCTGAAGGTTTACCCACTGCGCCACCACAGGCCAGATGAAACAAACTTTTAAAAAAACACAAAAGACAAACAGTATCTCCTAAGTACCTGCAAGACCTGGAGGGTGGTCTTGACTTGCAAGTGGCAATGGAGGTGGGCAGGACGCATTCAGAAGACTAAGAGCCGATAAAACAGGCAGAATGAACCAAATGATCACAGAACTGCGGTTCAAGACAAAAGGAGAGAAATCAAGCTTCTCAAGTTCAGGCGAGGTGGCGACAACAAGGCCAGACAAACCTCGATGCCTACACGCAGGCTGAGACAGGAAGGGGGTGTCAGCCATCCAGACTGAGCTGCAGGGCAGACGCGCTGTGCTGAACACAAAGCATCGGCCGGCCGCGGTGGGCTTGCCCGGTGAGGATCCCCCCACAGGGTACAGAGACAACTAGGGTCATTTTCACTCGGAACTTGACCTTCCTCGAGGAGGAAGAACTGGCAAGTGAAACAACTGCTGAGCCCAGAGGAAGGTGACCCTTGGCCCTGGTGTCTTACGGAAGAGCCCAGGACACCACGACGCACAGTGGGAATGGACCCTAGACTCTGAGAACTCAGAACTCAAAACTCCAGTTGCCAAAAGTTTCCAAAATAACGCCAAGAAAAGGAACAGACACTCTCCTGATGAGCTCTGGTTCTTACAGTGCGGGATGTATTTTGTTAAGTTTTCACTGAAAGATAATACATTTACCAAAAACGGTACACATCTCCTATACGTACAGTTCAGTGAACTGTCACAAACTGAACACACCAGTGCCAACATTTCTTTTTTTTTTTTATGTATTTTTCTGAAGCTGGAAACGGGGAGAGACAGACAGACTCCCGCATGCGCCCAACTGGGATCCACCCGGCACGCCCACCAGGGGCGACGCTCTGCCCACCAGGGGGCGATGCTCTGCCCCTCCGGGGCGTCGCTCTGTTGCGACCAGAGCCACTCCAGCACCTGGGGCAGAGGCCAAGGAGCCATCCCCAGCACCTGGACCATCTTTGCTCCAATGGAGCCTTGGCTGCGGGAGGGGAAGAGAGAGACAGAGAGGAAGGAGAGAGGGAGGGGTGGAGAAGCAGATGGGCGATTCTCCTGTGTGCCCTGACCGGGAATTGAACCCGGGACTTCTGCATGCCAGGCTGACGCTCTACCACTGAGCCAACTGGCCAGGGCCTACCAGTGTCAACATTTCTGATCAGAAAACATAGCCCCTTTGAGTCACTCGCCTGCCAAGAGAAACACAATTCTGATTTAACCACACAGATTCGTTTTGCCTGCCTCTGTCATCTATATGAATGGAATCGTCCACTCTGTACTAGTATTGCTGTTTGGGTTGTTTCATTTGACAGGATGCTTACGAAAGTCACCGGCAATGCTGCATGTCATTGCACGCATCGTTTGGATGCTGTGTAGTACTCCGTTTCGGGGACAAACCACTCTGTGTGCTCCTAGTGTGCTGAGCAATGACGGTCAGCAGCGACTGAGGACTGTGCCACCGAGACGGATGGGTAATGCATGTCTTATGGCCGGTCCGCGCCCGTGCTCCCAGGCGGCCGGTCCGCGCCCGTGCTCCCAGGCGGCCGGTCCGCGCCCGAGCTCCCAGGTGGCTAGTCTCACTCGCCCCAGCAAGGCAGGAGATTTGACACCTGCACCCCTGCCAGCTCAGGCCTTGTCTCGTCATTGTCAGTCAGCCATTCTGGCATGTGTTTACTAGTGTCACAACATACTTTTAAGATGCATTTTATTGCTTATACATTGTTTACTTCCAAAAGGAATAAAGGCAGCTTATAATACAAAAATGGTTTTGATTCAACAGAAAAAATTTTTAGTTTTTTGAATGGTAAGAATATAAATAAAGAGGGTAAATAACTACACCTGAAACCTATGCCAGAATGATAGTAGTTACTCCAATTCAGCATAAAACTCACTTCTGAGCCCTGGCCGGTTGGCTCAGCGGTAGAGCGTCGGCCTACCGTGCAGAGGACCCGGGTTCGATTCCCGGCCAGGGCACACAGGAGAAGCGCCCATTTGCTTCTCCACCCCTCCGCCACGTTTTCCTCTCTCTCTCTTCCCCTCCCGCAGCCAAGGCTCCATTGGAGCAAAGATGGCCTGGGCGCTGAGGATGGCTGTGTGGCCTCTGCCTCAGGCGCTAGAGTGGCTCTGGTCGCAACATGGCGACGCCCAGGATGGGCAGAGCATCGCCCCCTGGTGGGCAGAGTGTTGCCCTGGTGGGCGTGCCGGGTGGAACCTGGTCGGGCGCATGCGGGATTCTCTCTGACTGTCTCTCCCTATTTCCAGCTTCAGAAAAATGAAAAAAAAAAAAAACTCCTGAAATGTCAGCAGCTGACACCGCACTGGCTGTGTGACGGGCCCACGGCTCCATTCCTTCACTAACGGGGTCCCGACAAACGAGCAAGAGGAGCTCCGTTTGGAGGGTCAGGTCACGCTTCTCACCGGGACGCGTGCTGTCTTCAAGGAGAACTTCATCAACGAGACAGGCAGGCATTGCTGAGGTTCTCTAACTGCTGAACGGGGCTGTACAAGCTGCAGACACAATGTTATCCATGATTCTGAGGTAGCTTTCCAGTAACTGAGCTTTTTAGAGTGAATGGCCAGAGTGTATCCTGGACTTCCCCTTCAAGTTTTGCCTTAGGAGCCTTTTTAAAAAAATAATTCTCTCCTCTGATTGTACAGATAATAAGAGCTCATTATAAAAAAGAAAGACAGAAAAATAAACATTAAACCCACCACCCGGAGACATCCTTCTGGGCAGTTTATTACAATATTTACAGCAATTATTCCTAACAGCCAAAACAGGAAACAGCCCAGATGCCACTAACTGATGGTGGGACACACAAAACGTACGAGACACACCCCGCGTGAAATATTTTTCGGCCAACAGAGCAATGCGGTACGGACACCCACAACAGCACAGGTGAACTCTGACAATGTTACACTGAGTGAAAAGAGTCGTTCACAGAAGACCACACACTGACGACATTCACCGGAGATGTCCCAGCAAGCAAGCCCACAGGGACAGACAGAGGAGCAGGGACTGCGGGGCCGGGGGAGGAGTGGGAACAACCACTGACAGACACGCAGCGGGGTGGGAAGACACTCCGCTCAGCATCAGGCAGCGGGGCAGGCGCGCGGCTCAGTGAGTGCACCGGAAACCACTGAAGAGTCCACTTTAAAGGGAACGATCTCAGGTTCTGTGAGTTCAATAATGGAGCATTATTTTAAAGAAGGAACCCATCAGAGCAGTCACAGCTTTACGAGGTAGCCATTTTACAGATAAGGAAGTGGTGGCTTACCAATGTCCAACTATAAAGGGCGGTGCCAGGGTGGGACCCCAGTTCGCCTGTCCAATCTGAAATCTGTATTCCCAGTCACTGTGCTGGTTATACTGAGTCCCAGTGAGTGGAAGAAATAAGGAGGTTGCCTTCAGGGGACACGAGAAGAAGGTCTAATAGAACTGCCACGTCAGAGCAATGCCGTGGCTCCCAGGGGTTCCGGCAGGGCCCACTCATGGGGCTGGAGAAGGGAGCCCTGCCTTCCTAGGAAGGTTCACCTGGTGACCTCTTAACCACCCTTCACCTGAAAGCACACCGCTCTACTCTCTCGTTCTAAATCTCAGAACACTACAAAGATTTTCCAATTTCATGTTGTTTCTTTAAGCTACTCTTGGTTCCAAATCCTTAAAATACAATGGTTTTCACAGGTTAAAAAGATGTTCAGCCTGCCAGGCAGTGGCGCAATGGATAGAGCATTGGACTGGGATGCGTAGGACCCAGGTTCGAAACCTCAAGGTTGCTGGCTTGAGCGCAGGCTCATCTGGTTTGAGCAAGGCTCACCAGCTTGAGCCCAAGGTTGCTGTCTTGAGCAAGGAGTCACTCGGTCTGTTGCAGCCCCCCAGTCAGGGCGTGTATGAGAAAGCAATCAATGAATAACTAAGGTGCCGCAACAAAGAATTGATGCTTATCATCTCTCTCCCTATCTGTCTCTGTCTCTGTCCCCCCCCCAAAAAAAAGAAAAAATAAATATGCTCAATCTCAAAACATCAACAAAGATGTATGAAACAAAAACAGAAACAGAACACATTAATTTTAAAAAGCCCAGTCACAAATGAGTACAGTAACTGAACTAAGGGCTACATTACAGAGAATCAACAGTAGAGCAGATAAAGCAGAGGATCAAATCAGCAATTCAGAACATAAGGAAGCAGAAAACACCCAATCAGAACAGCAAAATTAATCCAAAAAAGTGACAGTATAAGAAGCCTCTGGGACAACTTTAGGCATACCAACATTCACATGGGGGGGGGGGAGGGTTACTGGAAGGAAGAAGAGAGAGCAAGAAACTGAGAACCTAATTGAATAAATGACAGAAAACTTCCCTAACCTGGTGAAGGAAAGAGACACAAGCCCAGGAAGCACAGAGTCCCAGACAAGGCAAACCCAAGAGGTCCCACCAAGAGACATCATAATTAAAATGCCAAAGGTTGAAGGAGAAGAGAGAATCTTCAAAGCAGCAAGAGAAACATAGTTACCTACAAGGCAGCTCCCATAAGACTGTGAGCTGCCTTCGTAACAGAAACTTTGCAGGCCAGAAGGGACTGGCATGAAATCTTCAAGTTGGTGAAAAGCAAGGAGTATAACTAAGATAATTCGACCCAGCAAAGCTATCATTTAGAATTGAAGGACAGGTAAGGGGCTTCATAGACAAGAAAAAGCTAAAGGAGTTCATTACTACCAAACCAGTATTACAAGAAATGTAAAAAGTCTTAAGAACTAGAAAGCCTGACCAGGTGGTGGCACAGTGAATGGAGCGTTGGACTGGGATGCAGAGGACCCAGGTTTGAAACCCTGAGGTTACTGGCTTGAGCGTAGACTCATCAAACCTGAGCATGGGTTCATCCGGCTTGAGCGTGGGGTCTCCAGCGTGAGTTTGGGATCATAGACATGACCCCATGGTTGCTGGCTTGAACCCAAAGATCGCTGGCTTTGAGCAAGGGGTCACTCACTCTGCTGTAGCCCCCTGGTCAAGGCACATATGAGAAAGCAATCAATGAACAACCAAGGTGACGCAATGAAGGCTTGATGCTTCTCATCTCCCTTCCTGTATGTCTGTCCCTATTTGTCCCTTTCTCTGTCTCTATAGCAAAAAAAAAAAAAGAACTAGAAGAAAAAAAAGATTAAAAGTATGAATAATTGGCAATAACTATGTATCTATCAATAATTACTTTAAATATAAATGGACAAAATGCTTCAATCAAAAGATATATGATGGTTAAATGGGTAACAAAAAAAGACCCTTACATATGCTGCCTACAAGAAACTCACTTCAGACTTAAAGACACACAGACTGGAAGAAAAGGGATGGGAAAAGATATTTCATGAAAATGTAAAAAGAAAAAAAGAATAGGAAAAAAAAAAGCTTGGGTAGTAATACTTATGTCAAATAAAATAGTCTTTAGAACAAAGGCTACATAATGAGACAGAAAGGACCCAACAATTCTGTTTCTGGGTGTGTACCTGGAGAAACCCAAAACACTACGTAGAAAAGACGTAGACATCCGTATGTGCATAGCAGCACTGTTTCCAATGGCCAACATAGGGAAGCACCCTACGTGTCGCTCAACAGATGAGTGAATAAAGAAGACGTGGTGCAGATACAGTGAAATAGGACTCAGCTATAAAAAAGAATGAAATTTTGTCATCTGCAACAACACAGATGGACCTAGAGGGCACAATGCTGAGTGAAATAAATCACAGACAAATGCCAGACGATTTCACTCAGGTGTGGAATCTAAAAACCAAAATAAGCAAACAAGCAGAACAGAAGTACATTCGGATAAAGAGAATTTAACGGCTGCCAGAGGGGAGTGGGGTGCGGCGAGGGGTGAAAGGGTGAGGGGATTAAGAATCACGAATTGGTAATGACTAAGTAGTCACAAGGAAGTAAAGTACAGCGCAGGGAATATGGTCAATAACAGTAATAACTATGTACAGTGCCAGATGTGTATCAGAGTTACCAGGGTAAGCACTGTATAAGTAATATAAATGTCTAATCACTGGGTTGTACGCCTAAAACTACTATAATATTGTACATCAGATGTAACTGAAAAACAAAAATATTATTTAAAAAAAGAAACTGTAGTTTTCCTATAACTTTTTTTAAACTGTCCACGTTTCCCACTATCCAAAGTAACCTGACTTCGATGCTGTTATTTCACTCACTCAGCAGAACGGGAGCTAAACAAATAAGCCATGAAAACAAGGTCAGCTGCCATACTCACTGTGAAGATCACCTCCTTGATGGGCAGCTTTAGGTGTTCAAATCCTACAATCACTGCATACTGAGTGTAATTCAAGTAGCCAAGGTGAGCCACAATCATTTCTGCACACTTCTGCAAATGCACAAGGAAGAACTGTGTCTTTAAAGCGAGCAAGACTCACTCTCCCACCAAGTGACCCACGAAGTGACACATTTCAGCAACACATGATGTGAACAGATCATCTCTAGGAAGCTTGTCAGAAGCCCAGAAAACTTCAGATGCCAGCCAAGAATAATTCTTAGAAAGAAAGACCCAAATGGGTATTTTTGGAAACCAACAAAAATAATTTATAGTCTTTAGCCTCTACTTTGGATGATTCAAAATAATGTGCACCTGCATGAAAAAGTGAACAGTTAAGACAAACCCGACATTTCCACAAACACACCTGCGCAGGGGGATGTAAGCTGAGACACCACCGAGCAGACCCTCCCCCCACACCCTCACCCCTGGCCCACTTCTGCAATCGCTGTAATGACATAGGGAAGCAGAGTGGGTTTTTCTCTCTCTCTCCTATTGGCCTGTCACCCCGACAGGGAGTCCCCTGCAGTCTTTGTCAGGAGGTCAGGACCCATCCAAGGTAGAGGCTGTGAGAAGCGCTAGTGTAACTATGCTGGTGAGGGTGCCCAGTTCCCACAGAGCCCCTTTCTTTGTCCTTTAGAATTAAGAACTGGGTCTCCTCTTTCAGAGTGGCAGGGGGACCCAGATGTGTACTCGTTGCCAGGTGATGAGGGATTCTGCCCACAGTCCTCTGCCCAGTCTCGCTGGCCCTGGCCTGGCCAGCAAGCTGCCCCAGAACTTCTCTCAGTATCTGACACAAGGCGCCATGTATGCCCCAAACAAACAGGTACTCTGTGGCTTTCTGGTGGCATTTGCTAGAGGGGTGGCTCTAAACAGGCAGGATCACCCTTCATGTTAATCAAAGGCTTCCCAAGCCAGGGATGTCCAAGCCCAAGGTAGGAAAACAGATCTGGGTGATCCATAAGAAACCCTACAGAGAGAGGATGACAATCAGCAGGGGGGTGCCGACCTAAAGACCATCGATCAGTGGGACCATTTGTGGGGGCGGGTGGTGCTGACCTTAAGAGACCATTGGCCGGGGAGCTGACCTAAGAGACCATCGGGGGGTGGGGGCTGACCTAAGAGACCATCGGGGGAGGGGGAGCTGACCTAAGAGACCATCGGGGGAGGGGGAGCTGACCTAAGAGACCACCAGCAGGGGGTGCTGACCTAAGAGACCATCGGGGAAAGGGGAGCTGACCTGAGAGACCACCAGCGGGGGGTGCTGACCTAAGAGACCATCGGGGGGGGGGCTGACCTGAGAGACCCAGGGGGGAGCCGACCTGAGAGACCTGGGGGGGAGCTGACCTGAGAGACCTGGGGGGGAGCTGACCTATGAGACCATTGGGGGGGAGCTGACCTGAGAGACCTGGGGGGGAGCCCACCTGAGAGACCTGGGGGGGAACCGACCTGAGAGACCTGGGGGGGAGCCGACCTGAGAGACTTGGGGGGGAGCTGACCTGAGAGACCTGGGGGGGAAGCTGACCTGAGAGACCTGGGGGGGAGCCCACCTGAGAGACCTGGGGGGAGCCCACCTGAGAGACCTGGGGGGGAGCCCACCTGAGAGACCTGGGGGGGAACCGACCTGAGAGACCTGGGGGGGAGCCGACCTGAGAGACTTAGGGGGAGCTGACCTGAGAGACCTGGGGGGGGAGCTGACCTGAGAGACCTGGGGGGAGCCCACCTGAGAGACCTGGGGGGGAGCCCACCTGAGAGACCTGGGGGGAGCCCACCTGAGAGACCTGGGGGGGAGCCGACCTGAGAGACCTGGGGGGGAGCTGACCTGAGAGACCTGGGGGGGAGCTGACCTGAGAGACCTGGGGGGAGCTGACCTGAGAGACCTGGGGGGGAGTTGACCTGAGAGACCTGGGGGGGGGCTGACCTAAAAGACTATCGGGGGGGAGCTGACCTGAGAGACCTGGGGGGGGAGCTGACCTGAGAGGCCTGGGTGGGAGCTGACCTGATGACCTGGGGGGGAGCTGACCTAAAAGACCATCGTGGGGGAGCTGACCTTAGAGACCTGGGGGGGGCCACCTGAGAGACCTGAGGGGGGAGCTGACCTAAGAGAGCATCGGGGGGGAGCTGACCTGAGAGACCTGGGGGGGGTCCACCTGAGAGACCTGAGGGGGGAGCTGACCTAAGAGACCATCGGGGGGGGAGCTGACCTGAGAGACCATGGGGGGGGAGCTGACCTGAGAGACCTGGGGGGGAGCCCACCTGAGAGACCTGGGGGGGAGCTGACCTGAGAGACCTGGGGGGGAGCCCACCTGAGAGACCTGGGGGGGTATCTGACCTGAGAGATAGGAAAGGCAGAGAAAGGCACGTGTGTGTGCTGTGAAGACAACATGATGGTACCAGTCACACGTCTCAAAACCCTCAGGGGACCGGGTGACGTGGGACTCATGAAGCCCACACGGCGGGCCTGGGAGGCACAGGAGCTCTCGATGCCCTGGGCCTGCTCGCCCACAGTGGATGCCCAGCCAGGTGCTGTTCATATTGTGTCTGAGCTGTAAGTTCTCGCCCACCCAGTCCACGTCCCTTTGTGTACTGGCCCCCTGTTCTCAGGGCGTGAGTGTGGGGCCCTGGTCTCAGAGAAACCAAACCCACCTTTCATCTGCAACACTCGGGCCCAGGATGGTGGGGAGGGCAGTGAGGACTCCGCAGGATGAAGGTTTGCATTAGTGCACATATATATTTGTGCTGCGTAGACAGCGACTCTGACGGTGAAGAACCGTCTGGATTTAGAGGGGATGTTTCAGCTAACAAGAGTCCTATCTCAGGCTGTATGTCTCTCCATGTTTACGGCCCTCCAGTGAAACCACCTGAGGATCTGGGGGCCCCGAGTTCAAGCCGTGGTGAGTGCGCTGATTACAAGCCCCTCTGAAACTCGTCGTGAGAGCACTGCAACCTTCTCACCTGCGGGGTGCAGACCTCCTTGTTACCTTAGGTCGACCATGTTTTTCTTTACATCAAAAAAGGTAATATGAAAAAATGTGGCCAATGTCTCTGTGACATAAAAATTCCATCTTTTTTTAAGTCAGGGCAATGTTCCTGGCAGGGTTAGGGGAGACCTGAGCAGAGAATAACCACGGAAAGGGAAGTCCCCAACGCTGACACAGTGTCAACTGTTGCAGGCCACCAACAGGGAGGGGACCACGGGGAGGACCACCGTCAGGTGCACAGCATGGCAGGTGCTTCCAAGCAGCAGCAGGGGAGACAAGTGGCCTCTGGGCAGCCTGGTTCTAGTCAAAGCCCAGGCTTCGGGGGGCAGGGCGGCCGAGTCACCCCAGGGGGCCCGAGACTTTCCCATTTAAAACAGGAAGTCCTGGGCAACCCTTTGGTTTCAGATAAACCAGCAAGATCAGTCACACCAGACTTAGGACAAAGTCACTGACTGCCTGTTCATCACCCACTCAGTCCAAGAAGCAGCAAGCCCAGGTACTGAGGCCAGACTCCAGGCGGCTGCTTGGGCAGTGGTCCTTTCAGACTCCACACCCGCAGTCCCTCCTGCTGATTCAGCAGCCCTGATGCACACCTACTGTGCGCAGGCACGGTGGGGATCGGGGGATGCCTCCTGCAGGCGCCAACACTGCCCGCTCTCAGGCGACATGCGACCTGAGCCCTGTCCACACACAGGCAGAGGTGCAGTCCCGCTTTCTTCGCTGAGCTGCAGTTCAGCACCGTCCCGCACCGCCCCGCCCGTCACAGTGGTAAGTGGAGGCAGGCGTGAGCAGTGCTTCCCCAGGCAGCACCCACCTGTGCACCTGCGGGCCCAGCGCAGCAGAGCCGCTGCTCAGGTCTGGGAAGGGACACGGCCATGATTCGGCCAGGAGAGGGTAGCACTGCTCCTCCTCAATGACCCAGCCCCTTCAGGCAGTGGTTCTGTCCCACCTCAGGGTGTCCTAGAGCCGTCAGCAGAGAGAGACCACAGCCCGGCCCACCACTGAGCAGCAGTCCTCCCTACCCGCACCCTGCTGGCCAGGACGAGCAGGCTGCGTCTCCATGCTGTCAACGAGGTGCCTGCGTGCGTGCGTGCTGCGGCCGCCATCTGCAGAAGGAAGGAGCATGGCCTGAAGCCCTGGCCCCGCCCTCACCATCTGGGTCGCTCGAGGCCAGTGTTCTGACTCCCTGAGTCTTGGGTCCTTCCTATAGGAAATGGGCTCTAATAACAGCCCTGCCCTGCAGCCCGCTGGGAGGGATGAAGGCAGTGCCGTCCGGCGAGCACCTGGCACGAGGTCCAGCAGGGGAAGCACCGTCCTGACCCTGGGCTGAAACGCAAGCTCTGCCCGGTGCTCCCCACCGCCCCCGCCACCACGCAGTCCTGACGGCTACTGCAGGGACCTGGCCTGCTTCTCCCAGTTCTGACGACAGCAGGTGCTGACGAAATCGAGAGTGAAGGTTCCTTTACTGCTCTGGGTAGCGGGTCTCCCGCCCACTGCACACGCTGCCCGTGAAGTACACGCTCAACAGCAGGCCACTCTTCCCGCCGCCTGGGTTTCAGCCCAGACGGGCCAGGGCATTCATCCCACAGCGGAAAACGCAGAGCCCACGATCAAACTGACCACGGGACGGTGGCAGGCCTTCGTATGCGACAGTGGCCTGTCGACAGTCATCCACGGACACCGCAGGGGATAAGTTACACAAACAGTGAAAGCAGATATCCATGTACTCGGGGGGGTGTTCATGTGTCTGTTGTCTGTGCATGTAGTAGGTGTGCATGTGTCTGTGTACATGTTTATGTGTGTGCTTGTGCATGTGTCTATCATGTGTGTACGTTACTAAGTGTGTCAGTGGTTAGATGAGTTTTCCATACCAACAGTGGCAAGAATTCTTTTACTTAAGAAAGCAAGTCTGTGATCAAGCAGCACGGTAGGTAATCACGGACCACGCGAGCACACTCACCCCTGCACATGTGAGGGTCCTGGTCCGATTGTGAACTTTGTTGTGAATGAACATGATGGTTCCATCTTTACCTACACCATCAACTTTTACAGTCATGGGAAAACTTGTCTGAATAGACGTCTCTACAAAAGAAAGAAATTCAGTGTCAGGGACCACGTCCCACAGGAAAAGGAGCCTGCCTGGCTCTGCGACAACCCAGGAGGGTCGTGAGCGCCTCAGCACCTTCGAGAACCCCCACGTGCTGCAAAGGGAACCCTTTCTGTCTCCAGTCCTTCCCCAGGGCCTGTGTCAAAGCCTACACTCCAGGTCCATCAGTTCCATTCACAAAAGGACAGATATTTCATGGCTAATGAATTATTTTTCATTTTGCACATACATTTTTTTTTTTTTTTGTATTTTTCTGAAGCTGGAAACGGGAGAGACAGTCAGACAGACTCCCGCTTGCGCCCGACCGGGATCCACCCGGCACGCCCACCAGGGGGCGACGCTCTGCCCACCAGGGGGTGATGCTCTGCCCCTCCAGGGATTCGCTCTGCTGCAACCAGAGCCACTCTAGCGCCTGGGGCAGAGGCCAAGGAGCCATCCCCAGCGCCTGGGCCATCTTTGCTCCAATGGAGCCTTGGCTGCGGGAGGGGAAGAGAGAGACAGAGAGGAAGGAGAGGGGGAGGGGTGGAGAAGCAAATGGGCGCTTCTCCTGTGTGCCCTGGCTGGGAATCGAACCCGGCACTTCTGCACGCCAGGCCGACGCTCTACCGCTGAGCCAACCGGCTAGGGCTTCCACATATATTTTTAATATAATTTTATACCAACATAAAAACAGATTTTTTTTCTAATTAGACAATACTTTTTTCTGATTACATGCTCATTGTTTTAAGAAATCAGAACAAAACCTGCACAGATGGCATTAAACACTACACTTCCACCACCGAGAGACAACCAGTTACCAGGAATGTGGCCAGCCTCCCAGACCACTTTCTAGGCATACAGACTGCCCACAAAAATTAGGGCTATTTTATCACTTCATTTCTGAAATATCCCTCATTTTTGTGAGCAGTGTGAATACATGGCAATATCAAATCTATCTTCTTAAAATGTTACCAAAAAGAGGATTGTTTTTTTCTCATGTGCATTTTTTTCACTTAATTTACTGTGGCTAAGGGTTCTTTTCAAATTCTTTCCCAACCAGAGCACCTCCTGTGAAAGACAACGCAGAAACCGGCGTGGGTGACGCCGCTTGGTCTCCCGGCGTGCACAGCTAGTGCCCATCCGGGCGGGCAGAGCTCACCCAACAGAAGCCACGGCTGCTCTGGGCAGGCTCTCAGCCCCGGCACCACTGCTACCGGAGGCCAGGGGAGTCTTTGCTGTGGGGCTCTGTCCTGTGCACTGTGGGGTATCTAGCAGCCTCCCTGGCCTCCACCCACTAGCCACCTCCTTCTTCTCCCAGTTGTGACAATCAAAATGTCACAGTGTCTCCAGACACGTCCAAGTGTCTCGGGGAACAGAGCCTCAGCCTTGGGACACCAGGACTTAGTTTTCTCCCAGAACCCCCGACAAAAGCTGCAGCAGCAGCACCTGCCCTGTGCGGTCGCCGAGCTGAACGATCTAAGCTGACCGGCACTCCCTGGAGGTGGGGGACTCCCCGGGGGAGGACCGGAACTCCCTGAGGGGGCCAGCACTCCGAGGGCTGCATCATAACTCACTCTGGAGGACATGAGGGCATCTGAAGGACTTCCAATCTGTTACTATTATAAGGAATAAAGACCATCCTTGTAATCCACCTTAAAACACCTTTTAAAAGATTTCAAAGCTCTTTCAACTTTTAAAATTCTGTATGGTGCTTTGTACAAATAAACATCAGACCAAATGTCAGGCTTCTTACCTTTTGATTGATTCAACTCAATAACACATGTCAGCCACAGTTGCTGATTATACGTAGACAGTGGATTTGAATACACTTTAATTGGCTTTAGCTGAGGGAAAAGAAAAAAAAGTTAAGTAACCCATGTGACCTTGTCATTGCACCGACCAAATACCTCATCTCAACATCCAAAATCTACATTTAGCAAAATAATTTGAGCGTTAGTGCTGAAATAGAAACAGCGTGCAGTTTTCCTTTTGACAATGTGAGTAAAATTCTACCTTTCAGGAAGAGAAAGAACTAACGTGCTGCTGCAGTTCACTTCTGTGCCTCATGAGAATCTCTAGGCAGGCGGTTTCTACCGCCCGCTGCCCTGGGACAATACCCTACTTACATAGCAAGAGCAGGCCAGCTTGGAGAGAAATTCAAAGTGCGTATAATGAGAGGTATAATAAGATAATATGGATACCAAAGAAATATATTTGCAAGAATCACTGATTTAGTATCACTATGCCAGACATGTCGCTGTTTGATGTCTGTTACTCTCAACTTTAGAAAAGTCTTAACACCCGTGGGGATAAAAATTAGAGGGGACTGCCAGTGAGACTTCTGCAATTGTCTGTTAAAAAACGCAACAGTGCCAGTGTCCACGGCAGAGGGGAGGGAGAGAGTTGCTTAAGCAGCTCACCCACGGTTCCAGAGAAAAGCCCTGTTGAAATGCAGTCTTTGAACAGGAATGCGTGCTTTTTGTGTTTTCGTACTTCCAAGGGATAATCTATCACCTTTTAGAAGTGAGGATGATCCTTAGGAAGCAAGTCAGTTCTGTGGGACTGCTGCTCATTTCAGTGTCAAAAAAAAGGATTGACATCTTGAGAGACAGAAAATGCAAAAGACCAAACTACAGTCAGGAAACCATGGCTGCACCTCTTCAAATCCCCTTCTTGGACTGAGCATTAAAGAAAACGAGGAGGAGATGACAAGAAAATAGGCTACGCAGGGGACCCTTCCAAGCTAGCAGCAGCAAAGAGGGGAATTAAAAGGTGTATGTTTCAGGCCATCTCTCCTTTTGCCTATTTGATAATTGGAAGGGTGGAACCACAGCAGGGAGCACACACCACACAAGGGGATATTTGGGGTCAGATAATCAGATTTAAGCCACACAGTTATGGTGCCATGAGAAGGCAAGTATGTTCAGTTTACAGAGAAACAGTATGTTTGATATGCAGAAAAATAAAAGGGTTTAGTTGTTTGAGCTCTCACAAGTTGGTGTTTGTAAAAAAATAACAAAATTCCCTGGTTGGGAGACCTTTTTTTTTTTTTTTTTTTTTTTTTGTATTTTTCTGAAGTGAGAAGCAGGGAGGCAGAGAGACAGATTCCCGCATGCACCCAACTGGGATCCACCCGGCATGCCCACCAGGGGGCAATGCTCTGCCAATCTGGGGTGTCGCTCCGTTGCAACCAGAGCCATTCTAGCGCCTGAGGCGGAGGCCATGGAGCCATCCTCAGGGCCCGGGCCAACTTTGCTCTAATGGAGCCTTGGCTGTGGGAGGGGAAGAGAGAAATAGAGAGGAAGGAGAGGGGGAGGGGTAAAGAAGCAAATGGGCGCTTCTCCTGTGTGCCCTGGCTGGGAATTGAACCCTGGACTTCCATATGCTGGGCCGACGCTCTACCACTGAGCCAACCAGCCAGAGCCCTGGTTGGAAGGACTTTTGTTTTTCCCTAAAGATGGTGAAGAATGGAGGAATATTAAAAAGGAAAAAGGATATTTCATTGGAATTGAGTTCGTGTAAGGAAGAACTGTTACTGTTAGACACTGGACAGGGAGATGACGTCTTCACTTGGGCACATACAAAGTGAGCGCTGTCAGAACTGAGCCTAGTGAGACAGGACGTGAGCGAGCCGGGTGAGTTTATCCACCCTCCGAGCTGAACGGCTGCACCCAGCATGACCCACGACCTCTGCAGTGCTGAGGCCCCTCCTCCAGCAGAAAGGCAGTCTGCGCCAGGCCAGTGGGGACCCGGAGACGGCTGCCAGAGAAGCACCCTGCAGGGCACAGCGGGCCCTCCCAGGCAGGTCCATTTCCCGGTGACCTGAGAGTTTACACGCCCCACCGTCTGCCACTCACACCCAGTCTTACCTTGTTGCTATTATTCAGTGAAAAATTAGCTTCAGAAGTCTGGATCACTTTGGGCCCTGAAGTGTAAACAGAGAAGGAAAAAAGCAGGTTATATCCCACATTGGTAATAAATTTATTAATATTGTTTTTCTCAAATGCCAGGAAAGACATACATTCTATGGAGGTGATCTTATTTTTCTGGCCGGCCTTTAGAGGTTTCATCCATATGTAAAACCCCGACACACAAGCACAGACACACAGCACCACTGGGTGAGCCCAGCACTACCACCACACAATGCCGAGAATCTCCATGCTTCCATCCGTGCAAGAGCCTCTCTGCTTGCGCCGAGGGCTCTCTGCACTCTGGGTCCAAGAAGCATTTGTGAGCAGCTTTCTACTTTATAAGGCATAAAGATTTCTGCTAAAAAACTAAGACACTTACCTATTCATCTAGTTAATCCAGTCCTCAAAAAATATTAAGTAGCGCCCTGGCCGGTTGGCTCAGCGGTAGAGCGTCGGCCTGGCGTGCGGAAGACCCGGGTTTGATTCCCAGCCAGGGCACATAGGAGAAGCGCCCATTTGCTTCTCCACCTCCCCCCTCCTTCCTCTCTGTCTCTCTCTTCCCCTCCCGCAGCCAAGGCTCCATTGGAGCAAAGATGGCCCGGGCGCTGGGGATGGCTCCTTGGCCTCTGCCCCAGGCACTAGAGTGGCTCTGGTCGCGGCAGAGCAACGCCCCGGAGGGGCAGAGCATCGCCCCCTGGTGGGCAGAGCGTCGCCCCTGGTAGGTGTGCCGGGTGGATCCCGGTCGGGCGCATGCGGGAGTCTGTCTGACTGTCTCTCCCCGTTTCCAGCTTCAGAAAAATACAAAGAAAAAAAAAATTTAAGTAGCGTATATAGAAAAGCATAACGGCTAATATGTACTCAAGGTCTTTCCCGAAATAACTGATAAAGAAGCTTCATAGAATCTTACATGGCAGTTTTTCTAAGCTTTGTTCTTCAAAGGAGAGCTCAAAGGAAACACTGTGACTGACTTCATCCAGTTTAGAGCTGCATTTGCCCGGAGACAAACAGCCTGATGCCAGTTTCCAGAGCGGCCTCAGTGACCACCCCCCCAGCCTGCCGCTGGCCCCGTCTCTGGACGCCCTGAATACCACAGAGTTGGTTGGGTTCTAGAGGATTAAATTATTAAGGGTGGGTTTCCCATATATTGGTTCTGGGGTTTCTGGGATTGGGTCTCTAACCTGCTCCAATTTAAAGATGCCAATGACTCTGCCCAGCAGTAAAGAGAGCGCTGACAGTCCATGCAAATATGCTAAAGATCTCTGTCGGACGTTTTCAATTAACCCTGATGGAAGCAAGGAGTTCAGAGACTGTTGATGACACTTGGGAACATGTATGCTCAGCTCACAAGTGTAATGAGGTTGTCCGGTGGCTCCCGATGTTACTGGACGGCGTGGTGGAAGAGACGGGTGAGCAGGGGCTGCATTCCCAGCTCAAGGGCAGCATCAGTGACCTGCCAGCTCCTGTGTGCCCTGAGAGCCCCGTGCCTCCGCGCCACGGCCGAGGCTGCTGACAACCGACCCGACCCGCACTGCCGCTGGCTGACCGCACCTCCCCGGGAGCTCCCCACCTCGCAAGGTGTCCCACGGGCCAAGCGAGGGCTCTGACTGGGAAGATCCTGACAAACCAGGGGAGGGAGGACCCTGAGCCACGACATTCTGACGCGTCCTCTTCGTCAGTGACAGAGTCCCCACTTCCAGAGGAAGCAGCCTTGCCCCTCCGTGAAATTAACCCTGCACTGCCTACAAAAATGGTAGCGGCCTCGGCCTCGGCCACTGCCTATGGGACAGTTCTGAGTCTTCTCAGGACCTCACTCTTTGCTTCCATAACTCTAACTGGACTCAAGTCCCCTGGCCCCTAGGAGAGGTACAAAGGGTGACCTGTGAGGAGGTGTGCTATACCCAAAAAAAACTCCCTGACTTTCCTGACTTCCACAGACAGACATCAGAGAACGTGCGGTGGAAGGAACGGAAGGCGGGGGCAGGCCGAACTGGGGGACACGGCTCACCTAGCAGAGGCTCTGCACTGAGCGCTGTAGCTCGGGGAGTTAGGAAGGACCCGAACAATTTGTTTGGTTGGTTGGCTAAACCATGGTCCCCAGTGAGCCGATCAGAAATGTGGCACCTGCCTCGCTTTAATGTGGAGGGAGGGATTCAGAGGCTTGGGGGATTTGCCATTTAAGACCTACTGTGAGGTTCAGAGACATCTCTTTTACCATTCTGCAGATTAGTGAGGGGAGCCCTGCATCCTTAAAGCCCGTGACTGCCTTCTCTGTAGCCAGACCTCACTTACAGTGGGCACTGCGGCCACCGAGTTGGGAAAACAAACTCCACTGGTAAAGTGGAGTTACAAAAGTAACTGGTAAAACTGGGAGTGGCACCACCACTCACTCTTACCTCTAGTGACCCCTAGGGACCCCACAGCACCATGCTTGCTTCTGTTCCCTGGAGGCCTTACTTCTACCAGGAGACACGACGATGATTCCGCTGAAGGAGGCTAAGACTGCCATGCGGGCACTTGGGGCTCCTTGTGCTTCTAGATAAACAAAGGGAGTTCCTGTGCGGGTGGGGCGGTCCTGACCGCCAGGGGACACTGGGCTCCTGGCGCGGTCTCTTCGGATTCCCACGTCCTGTGACTGCAGTCAGTGGGCTAGGACCATTCAGGAAGGAAGGTCTGGGTCACCCCACCAGGTAAAGAGCCATGACCACCGGAGATGCCTGCTGAAGGCAGCGGGATAGGGAAAGGGTAGTGGGACAGGCAGTTAGGAGTCCAGCCAGGACCACGTAACTAGTAACAGAAACAAGGACTTGGACTGTCCTAAGTATTTCCTGGGACAGGTAGTTAGGAGTCCAGCCAGGACCACGTAACGAGTAACAGAAACAAGGACTTGGACTGTCCTAAGTATTTCCTGGGACAGGCAGTTAGGAGTCCAGCCAGGACCACGTAACTAGTAACAGAAACAAGGACTTGGACTGTCCTAAGTATTTCCTGGGACAGGTAGTTAGGAGTCCAGCCAGGACCACGTAACGAGTAACAGAAACAAGGACTTGGACTGTCCTAAGTATTTCCTCCTTATTTTGTTACACATGTCTGTTGTATGCATAAATATATATAAAGCAAACATCTGTTTTCATACCTTGCTTATTCCCTAATCAAGTAACACAAGATGTATTATTTTTATAACACAGTATTTAAGTACCATTAACTTTACATCACAGTATTTAAGTTACAGGATATGCGAAGAGTGAACATCACTCAAGGACTTATTCTCTTCTGGGGAAAGGGTTTGTGTGTTTTTGGTTGTATGCAGGGTGCTTGTGCCACATCAGGTGGGATTATGCCTTGTTATTTTCTTTTATCTGGAGATTGATTATGATTTAAACGAGATGCATATGGATGCCAGGCAGACAAGGGGTAGACTTGTGATGGTTAATTTTATATGTTAACCTGACGAGGCCACAGGGTGCCCACGTATTAGGTTAAACGTCACTCTTAAGTGTGTGGGGGGCTGTTTGTGGATGGGGCTGACACTTGAAGGGGCAGGTGAATAAAGCAGTCTGCCTTCCCCAAGAGGCTGGACCCCATCCAATTAACTGGAGGCCGGGTTAGAAGGAGAAAGGCTGAGTAGGGGAGAATCTGCGCTCTCTGTCTTCGAGTGGGGACATCGGTCTCTCTGGTCTTTGGACTTGGACTTAGATCGGAACTTACAGCACCAGCCTTCCTCCTCTCAGGCCTTAGGACACAGGTTGCAACTCCACCGTCCACCTTCCTAGGCCTCCATCGTCACATGGGCTACTCCTTATACTAGATCTGGACCTCCAGACAGCCTCTGGGTCTGTTTCAAACTATTGGTCCGTTTCTCTGGAGAACCCTGACCAATTCTAGTGCTCTATGGAAAAGGGAAAGGATGAGAAAATCCAGACAATTGTTTTTCTTATCTCAGCCTGGAAGCACTGCCTTTCACTTCTGCAAGAGAGAAGGTGGACGCAGTTCCGGATGTCTGAGAGGTGGCTGAAGGAAACAAGGTGTCTGAGGTCCCGTGAGACGGCAGACCTCAAGAATACTAATGCTCCCCTACCCATCTTAAGGGACAGCTGTGAAAATCAAGTAAGATGATGACTGTTGTCTTGAGCTGTGATTAATGGAATTGCTATTCCTTGGTGACTTCGGGGGAAGGAAAATGAGGTTGGCTATAGTCGCCGTTGTCACCATCATCATCATTTTCATCAGCAGCAGGAAAATGGCACTGAAATGATACCCTCTCCCCAGTTTCCTCAGTCTGTCCACCAACCCAGGTCTCAGTGTAGCCTAAGGAACTAGTTTTTTGAGGCACAGACCATAACAATTTTAGCTTCAAAAATGCCCTTTAAATGGTCCTGTTCAACCCCCTCTCCCAGAGATGAAAAACTGAGGACCAGAGAAGTCGGCTGGTTTCACGAGGTTCTCAGAAATCCATTTCTCTTCTGCTCAAACAGCACACTAAGGGTCCACGGGGCACCTGGGGCCCTGACAAGGCCAAAGCCACTCACAGGCTCCTTCCTGCCAGGAGCTGGGGTGTCACCAGAGCGGCCTCCCTGCGCCCCTGCAGCCACGCAGCCGCATGCTCCCCCATCTCGGGCCCTCCCCCCACTCGCGCACTGGACGCTCACACGGCCTGTCTCCTGCGTCAGCCAGCATGCCCCGGGTTCCCTGCGCCCAAACACAATCCTGGCACACAAGAGACTCTCCAGAAATGTTTGTCCAGTCAAACGTACACAGTGAAAGCCGCCCAGGGCTGCCACACTGGACTTAGGCCCTGGCTGCTGTGCGGGGCGGGACAAGGGTCACTCCACCCAGCAGGTGCGGAGAGAAATGGCTTCACCCCCCAAGATGGGCCTCGGTGGAGGAGAACAGGGCTCAGCTGGGCCAGGCTGGGCCAGGGTAACAGTACATGAGAAGATGATCAAAATCTGCAGCTTACCTCTGATCCCGACAATGACGGTGAGGCCAAAACAGACGAAGAAGACGACGAACACAAGGACAAAGTGGCGCTTGGACAGCGTGTACAGCCGCATGGGCGCCAGCCTGCGGGGCAGAAGCCAGGGTGAGGGGCAGCAGGGGCAGCTCAGCCCACGGGAGGCCCTCCCCACCGGCCACCCCTCCCCTCAGAATCGGGCCTACTCTGAAACCAGGTGACCCACCTGACAACACAGTCTCAGTGACCTCGTGGCCCCTGCAGGGAGTGGGTGACATTCCGGCATGCTCATGAAAAGGGCCTTTGCCACCTGGCAGCGCCAGCCAAACCCCACCCCTTGTGGCAGGACGACAGGCTGTCTTCCAGGCCCACACAGGGCACATTCCTCCACACCACATACGGAGGGCCGGGCCCTCTACACACATCCCACCTCCAGCCGCCAGAGCAGAGCAGAGCAGAGCCGTGGTGGAGGCCCGAGTCACTCCCGTGCAAGCACACAGCTCTCCCTGCCAGCTGTCACACTCAGGCCCAGACTGGGGACTCCCGGTGCCGCCAGCACCACCTTTCCTCCCTGGTCTTCCCATGGACCCGCAGGGTTCTGTTCCCTGACCTCCACTGTGAGGGTCTGGTTTCGGTGCAACTAAGCAGGCTGCCTGCAGTTTTCCGTAACTGAGCACCAACACGGAAACCTATCTAAGACTAACCCTCTCGGGTCCCCTCTTAGTCACCCCTACTTGTCCCTTGGTCAGGAGAAAAAGGAGGCGGGGTAGGTGTCACTGCTCTTTTATAACTCCCTCCATCAGAAGTGGACAAACTAACGAAAAATCGGTGAAGGCCAGAAGACACAGGTGTGGGGCTCGGCAGGACACACGGCCATGTCCAGTCCTAGGGGCGGGGCGGCCTCAGACATGACAACACGCATGTGCAAGGCTGTTCTACTCCAACTCTACTACACAGAGGGGGCTGACTCCGCCCTGGCGCCTGAAGAGGAGCCCGCAAACCCAGAGAGATGAGAGCCAGGGGAGGGATCCTCCGCCTTTGCTTTTCATGCCTCTAGCACTTCCTGGTCTAGGAAGCTGAGACAGCAGGAGGGAATTTTTCTGCCTCCTCCTGCCTCATAGGTAACAGCACACACCCCACCCCAGGAGAGGGAGGGACAGGCTTTGAACCAACAGGATAAGGTTATTTGCTTTGTGGTGGGAGGCTCACAAGGCTCTTTGCGCGCGCGCACGCGCGCACACACACACACACACACACACACACACACCCTTTCCCTTACAAGGCCAGATTCCAGCTGGGTGGATCTCAGGGCAAAGGTGGGGCCCATAAGCCAACGTGGCCTTGTTCTCTCCAGCTGGACCGGCTAGGCCTCTGGGCAAGTGATGGTGAAGGTCAGTGTCACCCTGAAGAAATATAGGACTGACCTCAAGTTTTTCCTTTAGGGCTCAGGCCCAATGACTGAGCCACATGCAACTCTGCTGTGTGTGAGAAGAGACAGCCAGTGGATGAAGTGGCCTGGGCCCAGCTAGGTTTTAGACCCAGAAATATTAGAGCCAGAAATTACCTCAGGGAGGAAGTCCACCCCCTTCAATCTGCACATGGAGAAACTGAGGCCGGGGAGGGGGAACCTGCCTAAGTGGTCACAGCTCTTGCCCCAGCAGTAACTGCCACTCCCTGGGGAAAGGCTCTGGGAAGCAGGACAGCTAAGGGAAACGGCTCCACGAAAGCCCTTCCGGGGAAGCCCTGTGCAATGCAGTGCTGGCGGAGAACAAGGTCTCCTCTGTCACTTGTCTGTTATCCCCAGGTGTCCGGGCTCTGGGCGCTGCCCCAGCACTTCTGAAATGCACGCTGACACCCTGCAGAAGGGGAGGTCTCCCCGCAGCTGCACACGGCCTTCTCACTCTGAAAACGTTCCACAGACTGAAGGGATGAGACCCTGGGGCGTGCAGTCAGTGAAGACAGCACTGCACCCACACTGGTCTCCCAGTCGTGCTGAGTGTGCCCCGGTTCCGAGAGGCCAATGTGAGGGCAGCGGGCGAGGGTGTCCCGGCCCCTCTTCTGTAACCTGAGGTTGTTTAAAAAATTACACAAGGTCATGCATGGTACCCCATTCTGCAGCTCTCAGGGCAACCTGAACCCCATGGGGCCAAGGCTTTGAGGACTAAGGGCTCCCAGCCAAGGCTAAAGCAGAGAGGGAGGTTACTTGGGAGCAGAGGAAAACAGAATAAGAGTAGTGTTATTTAAATGTCTTATTTTTAGAACACATTGTCAATGACTGGTTACAAAAGCAGTTATTATTAGCAGGTGAGAAGGAACCTGAAGAGACTTAAGGAAGGGACCACGCAGCACAAGACCGAGCGGCAGCACACCACCCTCCCCCGTGTCTCCCCAATTTTCTCCCCAAACTTTCGGCCCTGGCCGATCACGTCAGTCGGTTAGAGCGTCATCCCGAAATGACCAGTTCCATCCCCAGTCAGGACACACGGGCAGCCACCAGTGAATGCATGACTGAGTGGAACAACAAATAAATGCTTCCTTTCCCCCTCCCCCTTCTCTCCCTTCCTCTCTGTCTCTCTAAAAAATACATACATATAAATGGGGGTGTGTACGTATACGTGTAAACACACACACTAATATATATATAAAATTAAGCCCTGGTCAGATACGTTGGTTGGTCAGAACATCGTCCCAAAGTGCAGAGTTTACCAGTTTGATCCCATCAGGGCACACAGAGGAACAACTTGATGTTCCTGTCTCTATCTCTCTCTGCTTCTCTCTAAAAACAAATAAACAGCAAATAAAAACTTCCACTTAAATTGATTTTACTAGAAAATTTCCTGGTGCAAGAAATTAGAAAATCAAGCATCACCCAATTCAGAAAAAAGACAGAGAAAGCAGCCCCTACTTAAGAAAATGTCGCCAGGCACAACCACCCCGGTGACCAGGCTTGCTGGGACAGGGTGGGCAACAAGCCTCATTTCTGCTCCGTCTGCAGTTTCCTGACAAGCAGTAAACCTTTTAGGGTGACTCCTTCGGGGGGGGCCTGGGGAGCAGAGATACCCTCCAGTCACAGGGTGGGGAGTCAGCACCACAGCACAATTCCATGCGACAGTGCCTCCCTGTCCGAGTTCTTTCTGCCTAGACTTCCCGTCTAAAAGCTTTGAAGCTGTAACACTAGAGACTCTGACAGCCCAGGAACATCACCCTATTCCAGACAAATAATAAGTCTACACTGTCACACAGGATGACAAAACTCGGAGATGACCACATAAAGACAGGAGGAGCGGCCACAGCAGCAGCGAGGAGTCAGGCCATGGTGAGACCGCTCAGGGCACATGTCCCCCGCCAGTTCACCTCCACCTCTCACACCCCCCGCTGCCTCACAGCACACTTTTTCTCTACCAACTTCCTGTTCCACCTCCCTGCTGAAATGCCAACGTGTTTCGTGTTTCTAACAACCAAGCTAACTGACACCAACCGACAGTCCGGCACGCCTCGGTAAGTGGACAGCGTTTACACTCCACGATGAGATCACTGACGGGGGAATGTTTTTTTTTGTTTTTTTTTTTTGTATTTTTCTGAAGCTGGAAACGGGGAGAGACAGTCAGACAGACTCCCGCATGCACCCTACCGGGATCCACCCGGCACGCCCACCAGGTGCGATGCTCTGCCCCTCCAGGGCGTCGCTCTGCCTCGACCAGAGCCACTCCAGCGCCTGGGGCAGAGGCCAAGGAGCCATCCCCAGCGCCCGGGCCATCCCCGCCCCAACGGAGCCTCGGCTGCGGGAGGGGAAGAGAGAGACAGAGAGGAAGGAGGGGAGAGGGTGGAGAAGCAAATGAGCGCCTCCCCTATGTGCCCTGGCCGGGAATCGAACCCGGGTTCCCCGCACGCCAGGCCGACACTCCACCACTGAGCCAACCGGCCAGGGCCGGGGGAATGTTTTTGTAAATGCTCAGAGGCAAGACGGTGATGCAGAAAATACACACCGTCTGCCAGCCAGACGCCTCTGCCCACCCTTGGTCTCCTCCTCTGCTCTCACCCTCCCTCTTCTGGACGTTCTCCAGCCCGAGACACGGGACAGACCCTGGGCTCCGATGCGGGCTGACCAACAGTCCTTTCTGCCCCCAGGAACCATCCCTGACGCCCCTCGGAAGCAGCGCCCCCCAAGACATTTTTACTTAGAAGTCCTATTGCACTTTATGATCGACAGATTTAAAACTGAACCCGCCCTGGCCGGTTGGCTCAGCGGTAGAGCGTCGGCCTAGCGTGCGGAGGACCTGGGTTCGATTCCCGGCCAGGGCACACAGGAGAAGCGCCCATTTGCTTCTCCACCCCTCCGCCGCGCTTTCTTCTCTGTCTCTCTCTTCCCCTCCCGCAGCCAAGGCTCCATTGGAGCAAAGATGGCCCGGGCACTGGGGATGGCTCTGTGGCCTCTGCCCCAGGCGCTAGAGTGGCTCTAGTCGCAACATGGCGACGCCCCAGAGGGGCAGAGCATCGCCCCCTGGTGGGCAGAGCGTTGCCCATGGTGGGCGTGCCGGGTGGATCCCGGTCGGGCGCATGCGGGAGTCTGTCTGACTGTCTCTCCCTGTTTCAAGCTTCAGAAAAATGAAAAAAAAAAAAAATTAAAACTGAACCCATTAAAAAACAAAACAATGTAAATGAAAAACCTGCTTCCGCTCCCCATTTCCTGCCTCTACACATCCTGAAACCTTGCGGTCCCTTCTTCCACCATCCTCCCTCCGCCATCCTCTCGTCCATCCCACACTCCCCGCTGGGAAGCAGTGCCTGTCCTTCCTTGGTTCCCTTCCTTCCCGCACACTGGTCCTGCCCCACACAGCCCACACCAGTCCCCTCCTGCACACACACACGCACACGCACACAGCTTCCTCTGTGGGCAGCCGCGCTCTCCCCACGCGGCCCCTGCACAAAGCCTGCGTGACTCCCCGGAGCCAACTTGACCAAGTTCACACTGTTCCTAACAGCTTTCAATGCCCCCCAGATCGTTCCTTAGTCACCACCACCACTTTCTGAGGGAGGCACGAGTGCCCCCTGCCCAGATGAGACAGCCCAGGCTGAGAAGGGCAGGTACCTGGCTCTGGGCTGCAAAGCTCTGAGTGCCAGGGGCAGTCCTGGAACGCCAGCATCAGGCTCCGGGCGTGAATTCTGCAGTGCTTCCCAGCCCAGCCACGCAGACCTGGTACCAGCCCGCTCGTGACAGGCACTCAGGAACCTCAACTTTCTTTAGTTATCGCACGAGTGTTCATGTCGTGCCCTCAAATTGGTGACAAGAGGCCCGGGAGCAGGGAGAGGGCTCCTTACTTCCCCCAGGGCCTGGCCAGGTCAGGCACGGCCGCTCAGGAAACCTCCAACCTAGATACCCAGGGCAGGGAGACTTCCTACAAGAGCCTGCCAGCTCGGTCTCTCAATTCCTTTTCCTGACGAGACCCACGGTCAGTCTTCCTCTGCAGGCCCCGCACCTCTCCACACTCAGCACCCAGCACACATACCCTAAAACTCTGGCCTACTTGGAGCCCCAGGCCCTCGGATGACCTTTCAAATGCAATGGCACAGACTGTCCCTTTAGGGCCAATGCGGAATCTAGGTACCTTCTAAATTAATTTCAATTTCATGTGTGATTTAAAATTTCACAGACATATTTCCTGGAGAAACTAAAAATACCTTTATTGGAAAACCAAGCCCAGGGATGAGGCCATGATCCAGTCGCATGTGAGCCTGGCCTTCCCTCACTACACACATTCCTAGCCACTCCCCCAAGGACCACTCCAAATAAGGCACGGTCTGTGGAGACATCGGTTCTCATTAGAAGACATTCTGCAGGGCTCTCCTGTCCAAGTGTCATATCTTCCTGGGACATATTTGCATAATACTGCTCTGTCTCTCCCACCTCTGCTCCCCCTCCCCTGGTGACTCTCTTCCTGTTTCCGGCTTTAGTGACAATGAACATATGAACAATTCCCATGTCAGCCCAGCTGAACTCCAGACCTACGGGAAGTGCCTGCTTGATGTCTTCACTTGGCTGTCTGGTCAGCATCTCAAATATGATGTGCCTAAAACCAGACTCCTGGTCTTCCAGTGACCCTGACCTGCAGCCTTCCCACCTCAGGAAATGGCCACTCTAACCTTCTATGGGCACAGGCCAAAAGTTATGGAGTCGTCGTCAACATCTGTCTTCTCCCCACACAACGTGTCCGCAAAGCCTTCGACACATACCGAGACCCAGCCCTCCTCACTTCCCTGGCCTGGCCTCTGCCCCTTCCTCTGGGCTGCAGCGCCGCTCCTGGTCTTCCTGCTTCCACCCTTAGCACCCACACTCTCCTCCCCACCCAGCCACTGCAGGGTCAGCCAGCTGTGGTCAATCTCCACTCAAAACTCTCCAATGGCTTCCCTGTCACTCGGAGTGACAGCCAAACGCTTCGCAACCAGCTGTCACTGACATCCTGCTCCATGTTGATGCGTGTTTGTTCACTGGACACAGCTCTCCCACTGCCAGGCCCACATCGTTCTAAAGAAGGAAGAGGAGGCACGGGAGGTGAAGTGGTTTTCTTTGGGGCAGGACAGAAGCACCAACTGCTGTCTGACCAGGGCCACTCTGCCCCCTCCCACCAGGTCCCCTGCCAGCGAGACCAGCCTCCTGTAACAGAGGCCAACCATGCCGGACCCTCCCCTCCCCAGTGTACCCCCCCACTAGGGTACAGCCCCTGTGGGAAATTGACCCCGTGCTCCAAGGAAAGGTTTCCCCATCTAATGCAGAGCTGGGTGACAAGGAAACCCCGTGTCCTCCATGGACATCACTGCATACATGAGCACTGCCCAGGTGGCTGAGGAAGAGGTGGACACTGCCAACAGGCCCGGGATGGAGAGCCGAGACAGGGAAACCATCCTGGTCACCAGAGACACGGAGCCCCTGAGTTCACCCTGGGCCTACCCAGCTCAATTTCCGGAGACCCCTCCCTGTTGCTTAAGCCACTTTTTACAATGTACTCTTTTTTTTTTAAATTTTTTATTTATTCATTTTAGAGAGGAGAGAGAGAGGGAGAGAAGAGAGAGACAGAGAGAGAGAAGGGGGAGGAGCAGGAAGCATCAACTCCCATATGTGCCTTGACCAGGCAAGCCCAGGGTTTCGAACCGGCGACCTCAGCATTTCCAGGTGGACGCTTTATCTACTCCGCCACCACAGGTCAGGCCACAATGTATTCTATTAGAACTAAAAGCTTCCATTGATATGCATACTCAAACAATAAAACAAAGTTAAAAATCACACAGGCATGGAAACCCGCTAGCTCCAGGCACCTGGCACAACCCCTTCAGAATGCGTGATGGTTGACACGCCCTCCCCCACCCCTATCTCCAGCTGGCACGTAGCCATCCTTCCCAGCTCAGTGGAGGTCCTGACTCCTGACCACCGAGGAAGCAGCTGTACCCCCGGCTGCCAGACAGGAGGTGCTCACTCGCTGCCCATTGCTGGATTTCACTGTGGGTGACAATTGCTCATACACTTTCAAGCATCCCATGACCCGGGGCTCCTTCTGGCCTCTTGGGGCCCAATGCTGTCCCTTACGCACAGCAGGTGTTCACTAACTATTGATTACTCCATTTCTATGCAATCTTCCCTGGTTTCACTCTGGTTCCCTACGTGTTCTACTATCTTCCCTGCTACCTCCGATAAATTACCGACCAACGAATTGCAGAATTTAACTTTTTTTCTCCCAACGTGTCTTTCAATGTTTTCTTGTGGCTCTGGCCTTTGGCCTCTACATCTACGAACTGGCTGCAGTGGCTCTAAGCAGACGCTGCCTCCGGGATGGCAGCCCCCCAGGTCACACATCCCCATCACACGACCTTCCTCCCTGTTCCTCCAGGGGGAAGGCCAGGGTCCCCATTAGGGTGGCTGAACTCTCCAGAACCGCTGAAGCCAACATTCCTTTTCCCACTCAGCACCGCTCCCTCCCACACGGACCCAGACAGAGCTGATGCCAGAGCACTAGAAGGAAGTGGGGAGGCGGCAGGCAGGGTTCCTCTCCAGGGGCCTGGCCAGAATGACTGCACACGGAGAGAACCTGGGTGAGCAGAGGGTGCGGGAAATCACCCGGCGGTGCAGGGGGAGGGGCAGGGGCAGGGAGGGCAAGCCAGCAGCACACCAGCCGGGACCACCCGCGTGCCCCACTGCAGCGGGAGGCCGAGGGCTTACAAACTCACTCCATCCTGTGTCAGGACCTCGCAGTAGGGCCACCGCAGGTCAGGCCTAGGGCAGGTAACTCTGACTGAAGAGTGCAGTAATTACTAAATTTGCTACCTATTCAACTCAACTCACGCCTGGAGTTCCACAGAAGAATTAAACACTGGGATCCGGAAATTAGGAAGAGACTTGCACTCTCTCAGTCCTCTTTCATTTTAGTTAAGGTTTAACTTTTCTTGTAATCTGTATAAAAATAATCTCTTCTGCGATCCAAAGTCCTAGCCAGGTGCCTGTCTGCCTGGGTTCAAATTCTGGCTCCCCCACGTCCTAGGTGGATGAGCGTGGGCCTCGGTGCCCACATCTGTGAACCAGAGACAAACAGAATGCGCACAGGGCTCAGGCACCGCCACCGTTACTGCGCAGAGGTAGAGTGGACGTCAAGAGCGTGAGATCTGGGCCGGCTACCCAGGCTTCAGCCTCAGCTCTGCACCTTACTAACTGAACTTGAGACACTCACCCGGCTTCTCTGTACCTCAGTTTCCTGATCTGTCACATGGGGATGACAGAAACTCCTTCCTGGGGTGGGTGGCTCTGAGGATTACATAAAATGATGTATATAAAGTATATATTTACAAAGTAAACACTCTGTTATGTCTTAGTTCTAGAGATCATTTTGGTCCAGGGCAGGGGTAAAGGGGAATATTCTTTTTTTTTTTTTTTTTCTGAAGCTGGAAACGGGGAGAGACAGTCAGACAGACTCCCGCATGCGCCCGACCGGGATCCACCCGGCACGCCCACCAGGGGCGATGCTCTGCCCACCAGGGGGCGATGCTCTGCCCCTCCGGGGCGTCGCTTTGCCGCGACCAGAGCCACTCTAGCGCCTGGGGCAGAGGCCAAGGAGCCATCCCCAGCGCCCGGGCCATCTTTGCTCCAATGGAGCCTTGGCTGCAGGAGGGGAAGAGAGAGACAGAGAGGAAGGAGGGGGTGGGGGGTGGAGAAGCAAATGGGCGCTTCTCCTATGTGCCCTGGCCGGGAATCGAACCCGGGTCCCCCACACGCCAGGTCGACGCTCTACCGCTGAGCCAACCGGCCAGGGCAAAGGGGAATATTCTAAGAGACACAATCCTAAATATCATAACTCCATGGTTGCAGGACCAGGATACTGACCGAGGCCTGGTGTTCCCTTAAGCACCAGGACTCTCGGGAAGCCTGGGACACAGAAGCCACGGCAGGGCTCCACTGTTAACCAAGCTGAGCCACCCCTTCGCTGCTGGCACTTAAGTGTCCCAGGATGAAAGGGACACGTAGAATACACTCTCTAAAAACAGGATGTAAATGCCAAGCAAGACACAGACAGCACACCAACCATATTTAAGTTTATAGAGAAATGCTTCAGTAAGAGTAAAGCAACAAATGTACCTGAGAAATCTCAACTATGTGCAGCAGGAGCTCAACAGGAAGTCTCGACAACTATTTGAGACCTGCCCTCCGTCCTTCCTCCTGAACTCCCAGCATCTCTCACTTCCCCGGTTATCAGGAAAGGCCTTTGCAGGAAACTTGAATGCAAAGCTTTAAGAACCGGAAATGCTTTATTCTAACTGGTTTGAATGGCACTCTCTCCTGTCCTTTTTAAAAGAACAGGCTGGGCGGCACGTGAGCAGGGTGGTCATGGGGCCAGGACCTGCGTGCCACGGACCCCACTGAGCGCCCTGGCCCTCCATTCTCTTCATTCTTCCCCACCCCATTATTTCTCCAGCTTCTCTTCCTGTTCTGGTAACTTGTCATCCTTCTCAGCACTGGGCTCAGTCACACCTGCAAACAAGAGCACTCTGACCTCTGACCCCCTCTCCTCCGGGGCACTTAAGTCCAGTACACCCTTTGGATTTTCAGGCTTGTTTTCTCCCAGGATTTTTATTTGCTGCCAAAGACTTATTCTGATTCCCAGGTCGGTACAGTTCTGAAATCTGGAAGATGGTGGCTGGCTGACCTCCAGATAAGCACATCCACCACTCAGCACTTGCTTAACGGAGCCTGATACACAGCTTCCAGGGCAATCCACGCTGCCCACCACTCCACAGTGGGGCAGACTGCCACTAAGTCACCGGACAGACAGCACAGGACTCCAGCAGGCTCACACTCACACCACGTCAAACCCTCTGCTTCTCAATGTCCTATGAAAGGGATTAATACCACCACACACACACCCAGGGCTGCTGTGCAGACCCAAGGAAAACCATAGGCCACAGAACCTCCTATAACATGCCAGCTGTCAGTCTGCTACAGGCTTACAACTTGCCCACCTCCAGAAGGCACCCTTCCTGCGGTGTTCCACCTGCTGCTAGTCACATATCGCACAAATGAACAGTGCCTCCTGGCGTGGTGCAGAGGCAGGCATGCTGACCCACCTCCACCTGGGGTTTAATTCAAAGACCTTTAAACCTGTTATGGAGAACTGACATTTGATGCTAGTGCTAGTCTGGTTGCCTCTACTGTGCTAAGGTCAGAAACTTCCGAGATAGCAAGAAGAAAAAAACTTTCCTTCCATCATACGTGTTTGCATTTGGACAACAGCCCGGAACTTACTCCCCTATGTCCACAGTCAGAGAAAGCAGCAGAGGTTCAGGGCAAACCCTTCGGGCCTCTGACACCCCAAGCACACAGAGAAGCCCAGTCCTGTCTTCAGTCTGCCCTGGATTGTGGGAACCTGCCCTGCAGTCGTCGGCCATAGAGCAGAAGCTCACGGCGTCCGTGTCCGTGACTTTCTGCAACTGTAACTCAAGTGCTAAACTTCTTTTTAATTCTCTCTCCTTTTCTGGAGAGTCACCGAGGTGACTGCTACGTCAATAGCAAGCTTCAGGGATGGCGTCTCTGGGGCCCTGGACAGGTTCTTCCTCATTAAAAGCCCTGAACTTCACGGAGGTAGTGAGGCCCAAAGTCAAGAGACTGTAAAACCCCTAGGACTCGGCATCCCCGAGATGTGAAGAAGCTGTGGCGGGCCCCCAACGCGCCAGCGTCACCGAAACGCCCCCGGAAAGCGCGTCCCTGCACCGGCGCGGCGCTTTTCACGGAGAGGTGATGAATGGGCCACGGACCCCGCGGGGGCCGCGCCTTTCCGGGGGGAGGACCGGAGTCAACCGAAGAAAGGGGGCAAGGGGCTCCAGGCGCAGCCCACGCCCCCGGCATCCCACCCGGGCTGCCCGGGGGGGGGGGGGAGGACAGGGCCACCCGGAGCATCTCGAGGGCCCTCCCAGGCGCGCTCGGGCCGAGGCCGCTCCCGGATCCCGGCCGACAACCCCACTGCGCAGGGCGGGCGGGCAGGCCGGGAAGTCCCTCGCCGAGCCCCCCCCACGCAGCCCGGCGGCGCCCCTCCTGCGTCCCCGTGGGCGGAGGACCCGGCTGCAGGGCTCGCGGGAGCGGGACGCCGGAGCCCCAAGCGCGGGCCCGGGCGCCCGGGGACACCCCAGCCCCGCCACCCGTCCTCCCGGGCCCGCACTCACGGTTCCATCGCGGCGTCCCGGGGGTCGTCCCCGGCCCTGGCCCAGGAACACCCAGCGCCGCCCCGCCCCCGCGGCAGCCAGAGCCGCAACCCCAGCGACAGCTGGGTCCGTGGAGTCCTCCGAGCGCCGCGCGGTCACGTGCGCGGAAGCGGCCGGCGCGGCGGTGGGCGGGGCCAGGAGGGGTGGCCGGGCAGCCGGAGGGGGCGTGGCCGGAGTGAAGGGGGCGCAGCCAGGAAGGTTAGGGGCCGAGCTCTGGGAGCCCGTGCGCGCCCAAGCCGGGGGCTGGGGTGGATGGGCGCGCGGTGAGTCTAGAGCGCAAAGATCGGCCCAGAAGTCTAGAGCACACAGATTGGCTCAAAGGTTCACGAATGACTTAATTAACAAATGGTGAATGAATGAATGAATGAATGAATGACTTGACCCTTACTCCTTGTCCTTAGCGGAGGGGACCACTCAGCCACCCCTCTGCTTCCAGGACATCTTAATGGGGCACACGAATGGAATCCATGAATGCCCTGCGGTTGTCTCAAAGACACTATGGTGATTGCATTTTTCTGGGAGGAGTCTCTATTAACTTTCCATATTCCCAAAGAGGTTTGTGACCTCAGAGAGGGAAAAAGCCAGGGCAGACCTCTGACACCTTGAGTGATAACAGGAAAGCAGTTCTGGCTTTTTCTGGTACCTTCTGCAAATCTTTTCTAGATAACAGCTGCAGTGCACGCAGATGTTTAGTCCCCAGTACAAGCGCTGTCCCTCAGGAAGTGTGGATGTGGCTCCCATTTTCCACAGAGCTGAAAATGTCACTGATGGTGCAAGCCCTGAGCCTGCGGAGGTGCAGTAGGAGCGAGTGTCAGGGGACCATCCTTGTTTCTGCAGAGTGAGGAGATCAGCTAACCAAAAGCATTTTCTTGATTTGGGACGTTGACTGTCAGTTGTGGATTGTAAATAGCCGAAACCCACATCCTGGATAGTTTGAGATTTTCTTGGGAGCATTGGTCAAAATGTCCCCTTCCCCATGCTGCTGTGGGCTTAAAGTCAAACCAAGCAAGGAAAATAAAAGTCTCAAGGTTCCTTTCTGATTTATTCTCATTCATTCACTAAGCTGTCAACAGGATTGGTACTGGTGGGAAGATACCAACATGAATAAGATATAGTTCCTGCCCTCAGCAAACTTACAAGCAAAGTAAATTACCAAAAGTAAATGTGACCAGCACAGGTTGCTACAGTGGCACTGAGGAAGGGCAGCTGACTCATCTGGGGCTTGGGTAGAGAGGGCCAGGTCGGAGAGAGAATGCCCGATGTCTGAGCTGATCTCAGGGAAAGGAGAGGTGGGGAGGTCAGGGAGTCGGAAAGCAGTGGGTATAGCAGGCAAAGCAGCGGCTGGAACACGCAGTACGAGATTAAGACAAATTCCATTAGCACTCTGGACCCTAAGCCGCAACTCTTACAGGAACCTGAACAAAAGATTACTTCTCAAATTCTTCTTATAGCACTTGGGGAGAAAAGGCAACAAGACCGGGGGACACGATCACCAGTGCGGGGACAAGTAAGTAACAAGGTGCGGGTCAGGTGGTTACCATGAACTGGAGGTGAGCATCGTCTAAAGGTGCAGCTGCCATTCAGCACTTTGAAACAGCTGGATTTCAAGTAGGACTTTTCCTGTGATCCTTATGATCCTAAAATGTTAGAAAGTAATTCAAAAATTATTTTAGACTCAGCGAGGATGAAACAAAATGTCGAGGCAGCCAGTGTGTACCTCCTGTCTGAAGCAGTCTCTTCTGGGGCAGAAACGCCTGCTCGGAGGCCGGCTTCGCTGAGACCCGCCCACAGACCCATGCTGTTTCCGCGTGACTCAGGATTTAAAATGAGTTGACATCTGTGAGGCCCAAACTGCCCCTGGTAACTGCCCCTGGTAACTTGCGTTGCTGTTGCCCTGAACTGCTGATGAGCATTGCTTACCACACTTTTTCTCGATTATTTTTTTCTTCCATCCTTAACTGTGATGGAAAGGGAAACAGAAAGGTGCTATGGTGACGGGAGAAGGACCCAATCGATTCTGGGGCTCCAACAAAGCTTGTCCGGTCTGTCAGCTAGGCCTCCCAGTGAGATCCCTCCCGCTCACCTCCAGGCTTCCCTTCCTCTCCAAGCTCAAGCTGGAGCACGTTCCATGTGAGGTTGCTATCAGCTCTGAGAACAGTGTGCGTTTTGGCAGCATCCCACCCCCACCCCCATTCAGCCCACTCTTCCAAGCTCAGGATGATCCTCTGCTCTCTGCGCGGGGTCCTGCTATCCAGTGAGAATAACCAATGACTGAGCACCCAGGAAACCCAAGGCCTGAGCCAATAAACCCTCTTAAGACTACTTTTTTTTTTTTCAGACCAAGTTCTCACAATGGAGTATCTACCTTATTCTTCTTTTCTTTCCCACTTTTGGATCCAGCTCTGATAACTGGAATTTTGTTTTATTTTCTATGCTTTAGACCTCATCTTGAAACCTTCTAATATTTCCAGGCCTTTGTAAATAAAGACAGAAATGTCAAAAAACCTTGCAGCTCCAAGTGTGGGTCACAGACAGGCCACTCTGGCATCAGCTGGGACATTTTGGAAATGCAGAATCTCAGGCCAGAGCTACCGACTGAGAATCTGTGCTGTGCAGGGTTCCCAGGTGTGTACACTGGTTGGGAGACCGTGAGTAGGTGACAGCTGCTTCGTCCATGCCCAGCCCTGTCTTCTACAAAGACCGGAGTCCTTTCTTTGAGCCTCAGCCCAGGAGGGTAAGAACCCTCACCAACACCAGCCACCTGTCCTTCCTGCCCCTGGCTACCCTGTCACCAGGCACGTCACAGGGCCTCCAAACCAACATGGTCCTGGCCGTCTGCCTGTGGTCTCGTCCACGCTCTGCAGAAGCTGCCGCCTGTCCACAGGACTGGATGTCCTCTCAGCACCGAGCAACTCTAGCTCCATGTCCCCAGCCTCCCAGCACACCCCAAATGGCCTTATTGAATGCCCCATCCTAAGAGTCGGTGCTGTGTTGGGGGTTGCACAGATCTTTTCTTCCTGAATAATCTGAATTCTGGAAACTTCTACCACACTGGTTATAGGCAAGTACTGTAAGGATGCATAGACTTAAATGTGGGTTTTGGCTCTAAAACGTAACCTTGGGCAAGCTACGTGGTCTTTCTAGACCTCATTTTCCTCATAGGGCTGTTGAGAAGATTCTTTAAGATAATACGTGTAGCCCTGGCCAGTTGGCTCAGCGGTAGAGCGTCAGCCTGGCGTGCGGGGGACCCGGGTTCGATTCCCGGCCAGGGCACATAGGAGTAGCTCCCATTTGCTTCTCCACCTCCTCCCCTCCTTCCTCTCTGTCTCTCTCTTCCCCTCCCGCAGCGAGGCTCCATTGGAGCAAAGATGGCCCGGGCATGGCTCCTTGGCCTCTGCCCCAGGCTCTAGAGTGGCTCTGGTCGCAGCAGATAGACGCCCCTGAGGGGCAGAGCATCGCCCCTGGTGGGTGTGCCGGGTGGATCCCAGTCAGGCGCATGCGGGTGTCTGTCTGACTGTCTCTCCCCATTTCCAGCTTCAGAAAAATACAAAAAAAAAAAAAAAAGATAATACGTGTAAATTCTTAGCCCAGGACCTTGTCCACAGTGAGTACACCATAATCTATCTGACAAAATATAATTCAAGGGACAAAGAAGGGCATTATATACTACTAAAAGGAGCAACAGGGCAAGAAGTTCATTATACACATAAATACCCCCAACAATACAGCCTCAGAATAGATCGGCCTTTGGCGGTGTGATTAGAGGGATTGCTAATAGAAGGGTAACAGACTCCGGCCTGGAAATGATGTCCAAAGGTTGGAGGGAAAAGGTGAACGCAGCCCTGTTTCCGCACGGGCGGACCATCACGGAGGGACCAGTGCTGGATGCTGCACGTTAATAGGGGCTCTGACAAACCAGCGTACCACTTCCTTCCTCCAGTCCACCACCCCTTTCTTAAGGGGGCATCACTGATTTTTCCGCTGGCTATGGTAAACCCCTCACACAGTTCCATGGCAGTGACACGATTCAGGCCTGGCCAGTCACATCGCAGGGATTGGTTCGGCTATCGACATTTTACCCAATATGAGCCAGGGCAAAAGAAACAAAGCTAAAGTCTTAACTGTAGAAATATAAAAACTGAAAACGAGAAGGCACACATCAGACCTGGACCAGAAGATGGCTCATGGGCCAAAGCAGAAAGGTGACAGTGATTTGGTCTTTTGGCAACCAACACATACCTCCATTCCCAGCCCAGGCCCTCATCCCTGAGAAGCAGAACATTCATGTCCTTTGAGGGCCAGGCAAGGGTGTCAAAGGCTGCCCCCTGCAGCCAGTCTTCCCCCTGACTCACTGCAAGACTGTGAGAGCAGGCGTCCTGGCCTTCCTACCAGTGGCCAACCCAGTAGAGAGGTTAAGAGTCTGGCCCTGGACTTGAATTTAAATTTTGAATCTCACCTGACCTGTAGTGGCGTGATGTGTCAAGCATTAACCTGGAATCCCACGGTCACCGGTTCAAAACCCTGGGCTTGCCTGGTCAAGGCACCTACAGGAAGCAACTATTATGAGTTGATGCCTCCTGCTCCCCTCCCCCCCTCTCTCACTCTGTCTCCTCTTTCTAAAATCAATAAATCTTTATATTTTGAATCTCACCTGAATATTCTCTTTTCTGGACCATATAGCTTATTAAAAAACATCCTCAAATGTCCCTGAATGTGACCTGGGTTCATGACACTGTCCCAAGGCCATGACAAAGAACAGGAATTCTCGGAAGTCATGGAATGACCAAGAGCAGGTCCTGATGCCCTAACTGGGGGTTTCCAGGGTGACACAGATGTGACTCCGCCTCTATCTTCTGGGGACCGATGCTCACCATCTCCTGTTGACCTGAAAGCCTGCCCGACAGGTCACGAGAGCTGCTAGTGTCCAGTTCATACAATACAACTCTTCTCAATCACACGTGAATACCATGCGGAGGAAAGGGTCACTGTGTCACACGTGTAACCCATCTGATAGGTGGTTTGAGGCAGTAAACAATAATATTCCCACTTCCACTGCTGGGATGTTTAATGCTGTTAATCACAGTGCCATGGCTCCAGGAAAACGTGGGATCCATACATTCAAACAATAAACAAGAAGAGGTCTGTTTCTTCCAAAAGCATGTAAAGGACAAGGAGGTAGGAGAACATTATAGAAGGGCATCACTGGAGCCCCTGCATGGGCAAAAGAGAGTCCCAGCTCCAGTCAGATCCTTCAGGATTACATAGTGTGAGGGTCTGGACAGGATCACTGGGTTTGATGCTAACAGGTCACCAGTGAAGTGGGCAAGAGCAGTTAGTTCCAGGACATGTGGTGAGTTCAAGGGTATCCCGCTCCTAAAGGAAGAGACAGGACCACCAGGTGGCAGTGTTGCCAACAGCTTCAGTGGGCGGGACTTGGGCAGGCTGCATACAGGGGGAGGTCCCTGTCAGCAGGAGACCCTCCTGGCCTCGAGGTCAGGGCGGTAACCCGGGGAGGCGGAGGACACGTGACCTCCCAGAGGAGAGGGGAATCGTAGAGGGGGCTTACATGCCCAGTCACTCAGCAGCACGGGGAGGACACTGGGCCGCAAGGCTCCGAGGGCAGCAGCAGTTTGCGGCCCGTCATAGCCATAGGCTTTGTCACATCTATGGCTAGCCTGTGTTGGGTGCAGTTTCACAGGTATGCAAACTCTAAATGGCTAAAAATAGGCTCCTTGCGACTGTATTTAATAAAGCAATTGGGTGTGTAAGAATTTGAGATAGTGACCTGTGGGAGTGAGTTAGGCAACTTCTATGAAATAAGTGGGGACACAAACAACATGGGGCCGATGTGCAGGAGCCACCCTCACCCGGCTTACAGGACAGCGTGGAGGGGGAAGGGCCGGGCTGGCCCGGCTGCAGAAGGAAGTGTGGGTGCTCCCAGAGGAGGCGGGCTGAGGGAACTTGGTCCAGACAGAGTTATAAGCGGACAGGAAGGAGTCAGAAGTGAGGAGCAAACTTGAGCCATGAGGATGAGCAGGGACCACTGATGGGGGAAGGTCCAAGAAGGAGCGGAGAGCCCTCAGGAGTAGAGGGGGTGGGGGTAGCACAAAGACATGGATACGTCTGGGGGGGCTGACCATGCTGACACCAGCCACGGGCCCCTCACATGTGCTTGCTCGGTCCTCGGAGCCTGGCCCGGCTGGGGCCTGTATCTTGTCCCAATAGGAAACAACAGTGCCAGCCTCCCTCAGCAGACCGGGCTTGTCGCTAACTCTAAGTCCCGAGCATGTTAAGTTTAATGAAATTCTTTGTCTAGCTTTGACATAATGGAGATGGAAAAGCTGGCTCTAAAATCACAGCCTCATCAGGGATGCTGACCATTCTTCCCACCAAAAAAGAAACAAGACAGAGAGGGATGTCAGGACTCCGCAGTCAGAGCGGGTTGTCCCTGAGAAGTTGAGAACGAGGAGAAAAGCCGGCCTGCTGGAAACATGGACACTGTGTCGCTTTCCCTGATTAGGAAAGCGGTTCTCAGACCCTGCAACTGGACTGGAACCCGACAGGACGGTTTCATCCAGAAGGGAGCTGGGCAGCCTGGAGGCGCGCACCCCGCAGCATCGGCCGGCCGAGGAGACCGCTGACGGGGCCGCGGGGACCGCTGACGGGGCCGCGGGGATCGCTGACGGGGCCGAGGGGATCGCTGACGGGGCCGAGGGGATCGCTGACGGGGCCGCGGGGACCGCTGACGGGGCCGTGGGGACCGCTGACGGGGCCGCGGGGTGTCGTGTCGGGGAGAGGGAGCCTCGCCTACTGACTCTTGGTACTCCTGCCCCCTGAGGAGCGGGTGCACCAGGCTCTCTCGACCTGATGCTCTAAACGTGCCACTCACCCCTTTCTGGGTTCTCCGTCCTGGCTAAGACCCAGTCCAGGCTAATTAAACCATAATCCTCAAGGGTATGGCCGGGGTGTTTGTATATTTAAAAGCTCCCCAAGGTGATTCTGATGCACGGGCAACATTAAGAATCCCTGATCTAACCAATTCCCCTGCCTCGACGCTGTGCCCACCATTACCTGTGTTCTTGTGGGTCTGCATCAGAGAGTTTAATAAACTGGCATCTGATTCTGTACATCAGTCCAGAGCTTGGTTAATGCAAAGCCTTCACTGAAAACAGGCTATCTAAAATAGGCCAGCAAGACCGAGGGCTGGCCCGGGGGCCGGATGAATCCACTGAGGGGGTGGAATGTTGCTTCCAGGAGCTTTTTGGGTGAGGACACTGCGGGCTGTCACTTCACTGGCCAAGAAAAAACAACCCCAACTCTGTGGCTCATACATTTTACAGAGGCAAGGTAATCAATCGCATGGGACACGAAGTACGGATCAGCCAAAATGGCCAACCACAAACTCTTCGAGAACTGAGCTCCGGAGGAACCTATTTCCTGCCCCTCACACTGCGTCGGCCCTCTGTGTGCCACGGACACAGCCAATCGCCTCGCCTGGCATCCGTTCCTCATGTCTTGTTCCTAGCAGAACCCCAGTTTGGTCTGGCCCTCTACCACTCCTCCCTCAGGGAAACTGGGTCCACCCTCAGCTCCTGGGCCCCCGGTTCGCTCAAGTCCGATTCCATTCCCTCGTCAGTATGTGCTCAAGAAAGGGCCAGGGTCCTGAGCTCATCCAGGAGACCCAGAAGTTGGTTTTCTTTTCAGCTTTCTATTGAAGCATAATGAACACACGGAAAGTACATACAGCATGTAAACGGCTTGATAAACGTTCATAAATTAAATGGACCTGTATGACTGGTACCCAGATTAAGAAGCAAAATATTTTCAGCACCGAGAAAACCCTCTCCTGCTTCCTTCCATCCACAGTCCCCTTAAGGAGAACCACTACCCTGACTTCTTTTTTTTTAACAGAGACAGAAAGACAGAAAGACAGAAAGAGGGACAGATAGGGTCAGACAGACAAGAGAGAGAGATGAGAAGCATCAGTTCTTCATTGTGGCTCCTTAGTCTCCTTAGCTGTTCATTGATTGCTTTCTCATATATGCCTTGACCCAGGGGCTCCAGCCACCCCTTGCTCAAGCCAGTGACCTTGGGCTCAAGCCAGCGACCTTTGGGCTCAAGCCAGAGACCTTTGGGCTCAAGCCAGAGACCTTTGGGCTCAAGCTAGCAACCATGGGGTCATATCTATGATTCCATGCCCAGGTTGGCAAGCCTGCCTTCAAGCTGGTAAGCCCACACTCAAGCCAGTGACCTCAGGGTTTTGAACTTGGGTCCTCAGCGTTCCAGGCCGACAGTCTATTTACTGTGCCACTGCCTGGTCAGGCAAGTACCTCAGAGGAACTGCCGGGGCAAAAGGCATATGTACGTTCACTTTAGGAGGCACTGTCCAACAGCTCCCACAGTGAACGTATGAATTTACCCTCCACCACCCCATCTGCAGGGAATGAAAGTTCTATTATGTCCCTGTCTATACGTGTCTGTCTTCTTCACTGCTATCGTTTTGGTGGGGGTGTACTAGAGTTTCTAGAAGTCTTGCTGTGGGCTTCGAGTTATTCCTTCTCTTTTAGAGAGCTAAAGAAAGCTCTCCCATGAATGTGAATGAGAAGCAATAGCCCAAATGCTTCTTAGCAGCCAATTGCAGCCCAGATAGAAAGAACGTAATGATATCACGGACCTGCGGCTCACAACTCCACCCATTACCTCCCTGCTTCGGCTGGCTGCTCCAGCTCCTCTGCATCTGTATCTGAAGGCATCTTAGTGTTATCTTCATCAAGCACTTGACCTCACAACAGCCTAGCTTGTTGTTTTCTGATGTGGAAATTGATCACCAGTGAAATCTGATGGTTTACCTCAGGCAGGGAGTTAGCGAAGGGCAGAGACGGGACTGGAAGCCAGGATTTCAGACATCCAGCCCACTGCCCTTGCACCTGCACCGGATGGACTCCTCGTTCCCTACCAGGCAGGACAACTGTCATCTCTCATTTTGTGAAAGTGATTGTGAGGCCTTTGATCTATAGCTGCCGCTTTCTGCTGATGCCAAATGACATAGCTAATATGCAAAGCGCCATGCCAGCTAACGGGGTGGGGGGCACCGCCTTTTTAAAACAGAGCATTAGCAGCTGTCTCCTTGCTGCACCCAGTTCTGAGGAAACTGTCGGCTACATGAGGTGATCCCAGTCCTCCAGGGAATAAAGGACAGGTGCATTTTAGTCATCAATCCCTAATGAGGAAATGAAGATGGTGAGGAGAGTAGGAGCGAGTTCATCTCCCAGTCAGACAGACGCAGGAGCTGTAACTCAGCTTCCCCACTCAGAACCCCAGCAGTGTTCACTGAATTCTGTAAAGGTGCCACCCATTGATTGATACAAACACTCAGCGGAGCAGTGGAAGGCAGTTCGGCGACCTAAAAGCTCTCCCATTATAAAAGAGTCTCTGTGACTCAGCTCAAGTACCCTGTCGTCACACGATACTATGGAGCATGCTGCAGTTAACTTGTTTTCAAGGCAGGAGGGCAGAATTCACCACGGTTCCCTCGTATCCATGGTGAATCTGTCTTTGGGAGCCAACTGAAATAATGAAGTTGCTCCTGGAGCAAGGATTCAAGTGCCGGCTGTGGGACCGGCAGCTAAACTGCTGACATCACTTCCCCCACCTAAAACCCTTCACTGGCTTCACACTGGAACTCTAATCAAACCCACCCAACCTGGTCTGGCCTTCGAGGCCTTTCACGACCTGGCCCTACCTATCTATGACCACTAGTCTCCAGACACGCTGGTCTTCAGTGTGTTTAAGGTCTCAGGGACTTTGCACATGTCCTTCCCTTCTGGAACTTTCCTCTCCCAGCTCATTGCCTGGTGAGCTACCCATTCTTCAGTTCTCAGTCAGATGTCCTCTTCTCAAAGAGCCTTCCCTGACCACCTTCTCTGAAGTAGAACCCCCGTCATGCTGTATGATACTACTTTGTTCATTATCTTCCTAGCATTCATGGCGATATGTAACCACTTTCTTGTTACCCAGAAGCCCCACGACAGCAGGTACTGTCTGCCTTGCTCACTGCTCTATCCCCAACAGCTAGAACAACAGCAGAACCATAGCAGATGCTCAACAACTGTTGGTTAAGTAAATGGATGCAGGGATCAAGGATAGTCCAGTTGTGGATTAACCAGTAATGCGGCTTCGTTCTCTCCTCTGCTACCTGCATTAAAACTATTTCTCTATTCATTTAGTCCTTAGCCAAAGACACGCTCGCAAGAAATCAAAATATAAAGAAAAAACAGCAGGGTGTGGGGGACTAGTGGGAAAAGAGATTGAAACATACATCAAAAATAAGATTTGAAACTATCTGCTGGTGGTTGGGTTTTTTAGAAATACTGTCCCCAAGGAGGCTGCAATAGACAGATTTTGAGGCACATACAAAAGCTACACCATATGACACTAGAGTTACATTTTTTAAAAGGCCCTGTATAACTGACTCAGTAACCGGTTGTGGACGAGCCCTTGGGAAGCCACTGGGCTTCGGGAAAGATCTGATGACAGGTGTGATTCTTGCTCTCCTGAGCACGCATGTGCGGCTACCACCACCTGCAAGATGGTGAGCAAATCCGTGCACAGTGAGCAGATCACAGAATCCCGACTTTCAGAAAACTTCTGGTTCAAGCTTCCCATTTTACAAAGAAACCTGAAACGCAGTTAGCAGGTAACCTCCAGAGGGTCACAGAGTTAGATGCAACAAAATCAATCCAGGCTTCAGTCTCCAGCTCCTGATAGGGCCCTTTCAGCCAGCACACAGGAGGCATCAGGTAAGCCCAGCCATTGGCAATGAACACACTTTCCCGTTAGAACAGCAAAGCCGGGGGAGAAAGGGGCTAGTGCCCTGTGCAAGGGTGTGTGGGCCCCCACAGCTCTCACCTTAGCTACAGGAGAGGGTACAGAAATGACACAGACAAGCCCAAACCAACAGCTCCTTGTGCTGCTGATGAATGGATTCCCACGCATCGTCACCGATGCTGCTTGGCCAGCCTCAGACATTTCTACGGAAGCCCAGGGGCTCGAGGACGTCAGCGGAGAGGCCAGCGCCCTCCCTGCCCAAGGCTAGCGTGGGAGTGACCTGTTCCCAAACCAGGACCAAGCAAGGCCGAAGCAGGAGGCAGCAGAGGAGGCGGGGAACAATGACAGCAAGAGAAGGGAGAGAGGGAGGGGCGAAGCAGGGAAGAAGGCCAGTGAGTCCCTTCCTCGGGAGCTCAGGTTTCTAGGGAATAGAAAACAGCCCCTCACCCCTTCCCCCCGGATCTGCCCTGGACCCCCAGAACGCGGCAACGCCCCCCACTCCCAGCCCGCTCCCGCGGCGGGGCAGGAGCGGCCGCAGCCCGGGCTCGCCTCTCCCCGCAGGCCCCCGCCCCGCGCTGCGCCCACACCGCCCCTACCTGTAGAAGCGCTCATCCCGGAATGGCGTGAGGTCCTCCTTCAGCTCCCGGTACGCCTCCTGCAGTCGCTTGCACAGGACCTTGAGCTCGCTGCAGAGCGGGGGCTCGAAGGCCGGGTACTCTGAGGCCATGCCTGCGACCGCCCTCCCGAGCGGAGCCCTGACGACCCCTCTTCCCTCCGCTCCGCCCTTTGTATCGCTTCAGTCGCCCCCTCTCTCTTCCCAGCTCGGGATCGGGGCTGCCAGCGCGCAGGGCGGGCGGGCGGACGGAGGAGGAGGAGGAGGAGGAGGAGGAGGAGGCGGCGGCGGAGGCGGCGGGGGAGGTGGGGAGGGGGCGTGGAAGAAGGTGGGGTCAGCGTGCTCAGGGGGCCTCGGGGAAGGGACGCGGGGAGCAGGCCGCGAGGGTCGCGTAGGGATCAGCCCGCAGCCCGCGGCCCTGCGAGGGGCCTAAGAAGAGGGGGCGCCCGTCAGTCGAAGCCCAGGGAGTTGGAAGAGGAAACGGGGTGGGAGAGGGACTCCTACACAAGATCCTCTGCCGCCCGAAGAAAAACATAAAGGGCCACTCTCGCCACTGCTCGTCCTGGGAAAGAGAAGAAACTTGTGGTGAGAGCAGAGAGAAAAATGGGCTCCCGGACGGACGGAGAGCCCTTTCCTGCTGCGAAGGTCAAAGGTGGAGCCGGCTCCTGGGTTCAGCACCACGGACAGCTCCCGGGAAGCTCTCCCTGCCCCGCCCCCCTCCTCGTGTCACACTTGGCGCAATGCAAAAACACTTACAATCAAGCCCGTTATGGTGAAATCATCATAAACATTATTTTTAACTATCAAAGAACGTGCCCAAATGAGATGTCTTCTCCACACGTTCTACAGCCACTAAAACAACAAAATCTGGGCAAGGTTCTCATCCTCTACAAAGCTCTGCACCAGTGTGTAAAATAAAAACTCACAAATCATCATGGACGGCTTGTCCAAAGATGATGTCGTGTCCTCTTGTGAATTTTTCCAATAAGAAGTGTTGGAACAGTTGTCCCAGGTAACGGTGCGTTTCCACCTGAAGCTGGGACAGGCTTCCATGCGAGACTGATCTTGTATGCATTGCAGGAACCTTTTACAAATACACATTTGGGGGGCCTAACTTATACTATTGAATCTAAATTACATAATGTGGGTCCCAGAAATCTGCATTTTTCAAAGCTCCTTAAGTGAATCTACTGATCACTAGTGTTTAGTGTCAGATTTCCTACATTTTCTGCTACCTTAACCTATGCTCTTATTTTCATCCACTCTGCCTTGCTTTTTATTTTCATGGCCACATTTTACTCCCCCTCTTACATTTTGGAACAAGTTTTTGTCTGCTAGTCATGTTCTCCTGTCAGGCCTTGCAAATACTGCCATAACCTCTGGTCACCCTGCAGTGTGCACACTTAGGTGTTAGCCTTAATCCATTAACATGAGCATTATTTGTATTTAATCATCTCAGGAGCACAAAGAATGGAGCTTGGAACTGGCTAACCTCAAAATACAAGGCAGAGGAATGCTAAGAAGAGCTCCTTCACAGACACACATGCTCATTTGTTTTCTATAATGGAATAGAGACTGCGAGACCAGCATATACCATATTTCAAATAATTTATAATTGGTTACAGAGAGCTTATCATTAGGGAAAACATTAACCAACCTCAAAAATACCACAAAACACTTAAAATCTGTTGGGAAGTCTTCCCTCCCTCTCCAGCCTTGCCCCCACCCCTTTAAATGACAGGAGTCCCTAGAGGACAATGCTAGTTTTCTAGCTCCAGCATTGTGGAGTACTAATCTATTCTGTTACTTTGTTCACCACAAAGAGATACGCTAGGTAAAAGATAGCATATACACACATGCATGCACATACACGACTGTGTAAATGTTACACACAACTGAGCTATATAGTATACCATAATTACTATCCCCTCTGTATATTTTATTTGCATTATGGTTATGTAATAATAAATATTATTTTTTAATTATAAAGGAATATGTCCAAATGAGATGTCTCCTACCACACATTTTAAAGCCACCAAAAGAGGGGGGTGTAATCTGTTCCTATTTCTATAAAAATTTAGGTTAACTTATTCCTCCTTTTGTTTGAAACTAAAAACACTGTGAAAAATGCCAAACCAAGAAAAATTTAAATAAGTGAAATAATATGGGACTCTGAAAGCAATTTTAAACATTAGACTGGTCTGCCTCAGTTTTTCTGAGTTAACCCCAAAAAGGAAATTCACACTTAAATGGCTAAATATTGGTGATGTGAGATTTGTCAGTTCAAATACCAATTTTCTAGAAAAGAAATAAAATGTGGCAGTCATTTCTTAAGTGAGAAGACCTGTTACTTCCCCTTTTGATATGGTTTGCGTATCAGTATCCTGCTCTCATGGTGAGAGGGGGGTTTGTTTTTTTTAAATTTCTAGAAGTGTTTGTATAACAGAGGAAGGATAAGTTACTTGAACCTTGATAAGATTTATCAGTAAAGCCACTTGGCTTGGTGTTTTCTTTGTAGGAAGATTTTTAAACTAGCAAGTATATCTCTAAATTTTCCAATCTTGTGCCACACAATTATTCAAAGTATTCTCTTACCTTTTAAAAATCTGTCTGCAGATATTTCCCATTTTAATTCCTTTGTATAAAAATTTTTATTTATTGATTTTAATGAGAGAGGAAGGGAGACCGAGAGAGAGACAGGAATATCGACCTGTTCCTGTACGTGCCCCAACTGGGGATTGAACCAGCAACCTCTGCTCTTTAGGACGATGCTCCAACCAACTGAGCTATCTGGCCAGGACCCATGTTAATTCCTAATATCTATTTGTGCTATTTTTTTCTTTATAAATAGATCATGCCAGATATTTGCCAAATGCATCAATCTTTTTCAAGAACTAACTTTTGACATCATGGATCCTCTTGAATGTAATTTCTGCTTTTATATTAATTAAATTCTGTTGTCATTATGCTTCCTTCTCCTCTTTTTAAAAAAAGCTTTTCTGTTATTTTTCCAACGTCTGAAGATGTGTCCTTTGATCACTAATTCTCAGGTTTCGCTCCTATGCAAAAAATAAGCATTTAAGGATGCAGACTTATCCCCATTTTCATGGCATCTCTTTTTTTTTTTTAATTTTAGATAGGAGAGAGAAAGGGTGAGAGAGAGACAGAGAGAGAGAAGGAGGGAGGAGCTGGAAGCATCAACTCCCATATGTGCCTTGACCAGGCAAGCCCAGGGTTTCGAACCGGTGACCTCAGCATTTCCAGGTCGACGCTTTATCCACTGCGCCACCACAGGTCTTCATGGCATCTCACAAGTTTTCATTCACTATCACACAGTTCTTTGACCTTTGGGTTATTTAAAAATTTATTTCAAAATTTCAAGTGTTTAGACAGTTTTGTCTTTTTATTATTAATTGAGATACCTCAATTGCATTGTGTTACAGGGACACAGTCTACATGATACAGATCCTTTGAACTTTGTTGATACTTCCCAGCCTAGTTAGTATATGATCCATTTTTATAAATGTTTCAGAAGATTTGTTTGTGCCAGCCTGTGTGGGTGTCCTGCTCACTAGCTGGTGACTGGGCCCAGATTATGTGGCAGCTCCGTATTTGGCTCGCCACCTGAAGAATGAGGATAATGTACTGCCGTGAATGGGGGAGTCCTGAGGGTCACGTGAGCCAGCAGATGTGAGGTGCATGGAACAGTGCATCAGCACCCGATCACCACCATCCCTGTGTAATGCTGTACAGGGCCCGGCCTCTGCTCTGTGCTCCGGAACCCGGTCCCTCTGCACGGTTCCCCCACACTGCCCCCCCATACCCGAGGAACATTTCTTCCAGTATTTGAAAACTATTATCCGATGTAGTGAAGAAATCACTCATGTCATTAACATGAGTGTCGAGTTCTGACACGTCACTGAACATACAACTTTGTTGTTTCACTTATGTCTTGCTCATGAAATCTAAATGAAAATATCAACCAACATTCATGTCGGAACTACACCCATTTGTCAACTGTAACCACAGGCTGGCCATGGATAAACGTGGTTGGCAAACATCAATGAAACCGTTCTGTGAGACTCCGTTGGCTGTATAGAATCATAATGAAGGGTATTGTGCATTTTATTCTTTGTCTTTGGGTGCTAACACCCTTCACATCATTACAATTTATAATGCTTACGTATGCAGACCGACGCATTGGGTGTTTGGTTTGTGTCCGGAGAGCTGGTTACCAGCACGCCACCGTGTTCAGCCCTCTGCTGAAAGCATCATTCTCATAAAGAGGGAGCATGAGGGAGACAGTGTCCACACAGGAGGGCGCTGGGTGGGCAGAGGGGGCATGCTCACGTGTCTGGGTGGCAAGGGCACGGGCAGGCCCTTATGCCCATGGGAGTAGAGAGATGTCAGAGTCCTGCTGAGGCTGCCATCTGCATTTTATCCTTGCCACCTTCTACTGCGAGCCAGGCTTGCAGGTTCAGTGAGCTCTGGGCAGAGAATTAGATGCTCTGTGAATTTCTGACACATTGGCTTTAGTGCTCATGCGCAGCTAAGCGCTCTCAAGGTGCTCCTCCAGCAGCCTCCCCCGCAGCGGGGCTCAACCCACTCTCCTCCGTAGGATGGCGTTACTATTCAAAGGTGGGAGAATCCTTATTTAAACCTTTCAAAAGCAGGTGACTTGGTGACTAACTGCACAGCCCCGTTAGGGGTGGGCACATGTCCCTGAACTAATAATCCCTATCAGTGAAGAGAGTCATTGTTTCAACTCCGCCGCGGAACGCGTGAAGCTTTCAAGAACTCGCCACGTGCACTGCAGGGCCTGCTTCTGTGTTCCCGAGGCGTGAACTAAGAAAAAGGAAGCTTGTGGTAAAATGTTACTGTAGCTGGAATACGATCTACAGAGTATTTCCTAATGACCTTTCTCCATCACTTCTAGTGGTTCCGGGGCGGCTCTGCCCTTGGGATTACTTCGGAATGTGTGTAGTTGGCATGCCCTTCCCATGTTTGCAAGGTCAGAGTAGAAACCGGGGCGAGATGCACATGTTTGGACACATTTGTTCCTCCTTGTGTATTTAAAGGTATAATTGTGCAACTCTTAAGATATTCTTACTAATGTCAATTAATTTATCTTTCATTGGGGGTAAGCTGGTTTCATTCTTATGATGAAAGAATTCAGGAAAATTCAAAATTTGCTTATTTAAACTGAGAGATTGAATATACAAATGGACAATGGCCAGACCATGTATAAAAATTCTGTCCTAGGCCCTGGCCGGTTGGCTCAGCAGTGGAGCGTCGGCCTGGCGTGCGGGGGACCCGGGTTCAGTTCCCGGCTGGGGCACATGGGAGAGGCGCCCATTTGCTTCTCCACCCCCCTCTCCTTCCTCTCTGTCTCTCTCTTCCCCTCCCGCAGCCAGGGCTCCATTGGAGCGGGGATGGCCCGGGCGCTGGGGATGGCTCCTTGGCCTCTGCCCCAGGTGCTAGAGTGGCTCTGGTCGCGGCCGAGTGACGCCCCAGAGGGGCGGAGCATCGCCCCTGGTGGGCGTGCCGGGTGGATCCTGGTCGGGTGCATGCGGGAGTCTGTCTGACTGTCTCTCCCCGTTTCCAGCTTCAGGGAAAGAAACAAAACAAAACAAACAAACAAAAAAAAAACCTCTGTCCTATAAACTACTGTAACCAGCCCAGGAAGAAAGCCTAAATCAGACTTATAGGAAGTCAGACTGCTATCTCTTCCAATAGTCCAGGAAGTCAAACAACACCTTCTGTAACAATTGGCCCCAAATGGCCAGGACTTGAATAATAACTGGCAGCTTCCCTAAAATTTGTCCTTGCTTCTAATTTAGAACCAACCAGAGAAAGCCAAATACGTACCCTAACCCATCACATGGATGCCCCGCCTCTAGCCAGCTGCCTCCAGCTTCCACGCCCACCACCCCCATCAGGGCACACCTGGGCCTGCCCTTTCCGCTACTTAGAAGTTCTCCCCCTCTTCTGCCTGCCTTTGCGTCTCTGCCAAACACCAGTGATGGTGGCTGACTCCCTTGCTACAGCAAGTTCTGAATAAATAGCCTTTGCTTGTCCTTGTTTGGTTGGTCTCTGTTCATTTCCACAAAAGTAAGACAAAAAGGCACCCCAGATCATGTTGAGTCAACCCTGACACCTGGGCTCTCTCCCAAGAACCAATGAGCACAATTTAACATCTTTCTAGTGGTGCCTTTCAGGGCTCTCAACTCTGAGCCTCGAGAGGGAGGTGTCACCAGAGGCTTGGGAACCTCCCGGGAAAACAGCGAGGCCCTGTTCCCTTTTCATGTAGCCATCTCCAGGTGGACACCACCTGCTTCCCTCCCTTTAGACGTCTCCAGGTGGACAGCAGCTGTGCCCTCCATTTAGGCAGTCCCCCAGGTGGCTGCTAGCTTTTAGGGACTCCCAGAGGACATTGCTATCAGACCTTCAGGCCAGATGAATATTCTCAGCCTTTGGCTCTTTATTTTTTGCCAATTGGAGCAACAAGTCTTTTGCAAGAGAGTTCAGACGAGATACTGGCTTTTGAAAATCACCTACTCAACCTGATGGAGTTCTATTTAGGACATTTCTGGATATGCATTTCCAACCCATGGAGAGCACAGAACTCAGCATGGAGCCTGGTGTAACCCACTGGCTTCAACCTCGATGAATGCTTGGTTGACTCTTGCTGGTTCTCTTCTCTAACTTGAGTAAATGAGGAACGCCTCTTCAGTAAATGGTGCTGGGAAAATTGGAAAGCCACATGCAAAAGAATGAAACTAGACTATGGTTTTTACCCAGGTAGAAAAGTTAATTCAAAATGGAACAAAGATTTAAACATAAGATCTAAAACAATAGATTACCTAGGGGGGAAAAAAAACCCATAGGCACTAAACTTATGGACCTTCTTTGTAGATAACATTTTATGAATTTGACCCCAAAGGCAAGGGAAATAAAGGCAAAAATGAATGAATGGGACTATATCTGCAGAGCAAAAGAAACTGACAATAAAACAGAAAGGCAACTGATTGAATGGGAGATGATATTTACAAATGACAGCTTCAGCAAGAGGTTAATATAAAAAATATATAAAGAACTCATAAAACTCAACACCAAATGAACAATCCAATTTAAAAATTGAAAGGACCTGAACAGACACTTCTCCTAAGACATACAAATGGCTAACGGATACATGAAAAGATGCTCAATTTCTCTATTAAGGAAATGCAAACCAAAACTACAATGAGATACCACCTCACACCTGTTAGATTGACTGTTAACAAGACAGGTAAGAACAACTGTTGGAGAGGCTGTGGAGAAAAAGGAACCCTCATTCACTGCTGGTGGCAAAGTACACTGGACAGCCACTATGGAAACCGTCTAGCAATTCCTCAAAAAATTAAGAAAAGAGTTACCGTATGCCCCAGCAATCCCTCTACTGGGTATCTACCTGAAAAACTAAAAAAAAAAACCATTTGTTCGCAAAGATATGTGCACCATATATTCATTACAGCATTATTCACGGTGGCCAAGACCTGGAAACAAGCAAAGTGTTCCTCGATAGAAGACTGATAAAGAAGATGTGGTACATATACACTATGGAATGCTACTCGGCCATAAGAAATGATGACGTATTGCCATGTGCGACAACATGGCAATTGAGAGTATCATGCTAAGTGAAAGCCAGCCAGAACAAATCATTAATGTGGTATGATTACTATCTATCAGAAGAGTGCCTGTGACCCAGCCTTTCTCAAGGGCTTTCCATGCAAGCGTCCTCCAATGCGCACAAGCAGGTTAGGTGTTTGGCATTATGCTTGTTAAGGAGATATACTTCAGAAGTTTTTAATAAAACCTAAACTGTTTCCAATAAAAATGCCTGGGTATGCATGCTCAAATCCTGCTGACTTGTTCCTATTCCCCTTACCTGTTTCCACGCTGGTCCAAAGACGCGCTGCACAGAGCGCCTCCCAGTGGAGATGACTAGGCATGGCCAGGTACCAGGTCTAGCAAGGGCTGCAGCATTCAGGGCCTGGGAAGGGGAAGGGAGCCCTGGACACTGCACAGCACAGCGAGCCTGAAGGAGACCCCGTGCAGCGAGGGTTGGGTCAGGCCTCTCTCATCTCATGCAGCTCTCTGCCCTGCCGATGTGGGAGGTTCGGAGATGAACTCTGTCCTTCCCTTAGGAAGGCGGCTGGTGTGGGAACCTGGGGATGTTGTCTTCTCTTGTCCTTCTCTTTGACCAGGGCCCTTTACAGCCACTCCGTGGGTGATCCCCCCACCCCCACCTGGTCCAGGCAGGTCTGGGAACTTGGGCTCAGATGTCAGCTGTCTGGGAGAGCGACCCCTCTCCTCTGAATTCTGACTTGCGGAGTTTCTTCTCCCTCTGAGACGTCCAGGGCAGGGCTCTGACTTGGGAGCACGGTGTCCCTTGTGGGAAGCTGCCTGCAAAGAGAAAGGCTGAGATGAGAGCAAATGTCCTGGCCAGCTCTGCCTTCCAGCCCTGGCCACTGGCTGGGGAGTCGTTTCCCTGGAAGACGGTTCCACAGTGAGGTGCCAGCTTCCAGCTTCTGCTCCCCCGGGGGGCCGGCGCCTGTGCTGTCATTTATGAAGCTCCGTAGGGGCTCCGTCACAGAGGAGCTTGGTTTGGTGGCTCAGAGCTGTGCCCCTAGCCCTCTCTCAACATGGCCTGACTTTGAGCAAAGTCACTAGGATTTCCCATCTCCCATTTCCCCTCTAAACGGGGACCAGACCTTCCGCTGGGCTTGTGAGAAGGGGCTTATGGTGTCATGAGAGCTGCTTCTGCAAGGACGGGGTTGCAGAACTTGCTGTTACTGTGCAATTGGGTTGTTGGGGTCATTTCTACCTTTGCTTTGCTTTTTTGTGGGATATTACACATAAGCTACATTCTTATGCTGCATGTGCCATTTAGAGAGATGATTTTAGCTAATTACGTTTTCGGCTGTCTCTATAGCATACTGAGGGGTAAAAAAAGGTGTCAGGCTCCATGTAAAAGTCTCTTGGTACAAATGCACTCATCTCTGGCTGGTTTATAAAAAATTATTATTTTCAAATCTAAGTTTACTAGTCCTTTACTCCACTCAGAAAAATCAAGGTTTTCAAGTAGCGTCTCCAGACTCACATGATGAAAATGGGATTAAGAAATGAGAGGCTGGGTTGGCGCCAGCACCTCTGTTCTGTCCTGCCGCTGCCCTGGAGGGCGGGGCTGCTGCAGGGAGCTGGGGACAGGAGTCAGCCCTCATTGCTCCGTAGCTGCATGCTGGCCAAGAGCGCGGTGGGGCTGTAGAATGAGACCTTCTCAAGTGGCCAGTGCAGTCTGGTTGAGGGTTTCCTGGGAGCCCTGCCTGGTTGGCTCAGCGGTAGAGCATCGGCCCAACGTGTGGATGTCCTGGAGAAGAACCCATTTGCTTCTCCACCCCTCCCCCTCTCTTTCCTCTCTATCTCCCTCTTCCCCTCCCACAGCCAAGGCTCCATTGGGGCAAAGTTGGCCCGGAAGTTGAGGATGGCTCTATGGCCTCATCTCAGGCAGAGAATGGCTTCAGTCTCAACAAAGCATTGCCCCCTAGTGGGCATGCCGGGTGGATCCCGGCCAGGTGCATGAGGGAGTCTGACTGCCTCCCTGCTTCTCACTTCAGAAACACACACACACAGGGTTTCCTGGGAGCAGTCTGTGCAGAAACTTGGCTGTTATACTCACTCTGCCTCAGCCTCCCAGGAGGTTAGCACTCATTGGAAGTGTGGGTGCTGGAAAGGAGAGTGTTTATAAACTCATCCTGTGGGTGGGGAGCCCTGGGAGCCCAGGGGAGACCCACTGAGGTGCAGCCAATGCAAGTGGAAGGGCTGATCTGTGATGGGATCTGAGGTCATCCAATAAAGTACTTGGTACTTGGCTGGGGTGGTCTTTCGAGTGGAATGAATGGAGATAGGCTCTTCCGGCGACAGAAGTGTTTCCTTTCAGGGTCTAACACGAAGGAGCCTGTACTGGTGGGAAGGTGGGAAGTCATGACCGCAGGACTTAAGAGCCGCTTGCGGTCAGCATGGTCCACACAAGGCTGGAGGGAGGCGGGATATGAGACACAGTGGCCCCGGGGTGGGGGGCAGAGGCACAGGAAGAAAAAACTGACTCAAGGACTCTCCTCCTTCCGGGTGTCCCCGCGGCCCTCCTTTCTACTGGGGACAGTGAGAAAATAGAGCAGCAGTGAAGCCCAGCTTTCTGACACCACCTGAGTAAGAACAGGGATTCAAGAATTTCTTTGAATATAACAGGAATTACACCCACAACTGGGTTCAAGTACAAGATTTGATAGATAGGTGGTTCATACAAGACCCCGTGTGGGCAGGAAACACTGAAGAAACTCACTGGAAAAGAGGAATAACAGACCATTTGAATGAGCTGGAAGCCTACCCAGAAAGACATGGTGACCTGATTCCCTGCGGGCAATGGGAAGTGGTTCCACCATACTTCCCCCGTTTTGGAAAAGAGTGGGAACAGTAAGCCCAAGGTTCCCCATACCCCAATGGTCGAAGATGGTGGAAAGTGGCTGGCATAACGGAAGGAGGCAATGGGACCAGCAGTGTGAGACCCTGCCACTCGAAGCCTTCACCATCCAAAGCCCCGCCTCTCCTGGGTGGGGCAAGGGGTTGTCACTGTACAAGAAGTGGAGATGGGCTCAGGAAGTGCCTGCGACACAGCAGAAGCATGAAAGTCAGAGAAGGAAAGCATGAGGTATAACTATTCTCCAGACCCGATGCCCAATTTCTTTCTGGGGTCCTGCTTCTGCGCGGGTGTCCCTTCTGTATTTGAAGCGATCATCCTAACAGGAACTTAAAGCAAATTTGGGAAATGAGCCGATTCTGCACATGGATGATTTAATAGTCTTTAGTGCACGGAGCAATTGTTCCTAAGATATGCAGGGAAAGAAGTCGCAGGCCTGCTCCTTTGTGTCACCCAGGTGAGTAGCAGCCGGGAGCCCCAGCTCACTCTTAACAGCTCAAGGACTAGCGTTCTCGGCAGCAGGACAATGAGCTCACCTGCTGCCGGTGAGCGCACGCAGCCGACCTCGATGCTGCCTTTCTCAGGGGAGGACTAAGTGTAAGTAGCTCATGGCTCATTATAGGCAAATCATTACGAAACACCAGAGAGAGAAGCTGGCAATAAGCTAGGTCTGTTCATTAATGTGACCCAGAAATCTTGGATTCTACTTCAGATCGTTTTCCATTTCAGATCGAATTCAAAAGTCACTTCCACCTCTCAATGCTTCCATCTCCTCCGGAAAGGGAGGGAATGGAGCCCGGAGGTTAGGGGCTCGCTCTTGGAGAACTGCAAGGCAGCTGTTTCTCTTCTACCATGAGTTTTTGGGGCAACAGTACAAGAGCTAACTTGATGCCCTATTCTCTTAATGTTCCCAGGAAAAGAACACTGAATACTAGACTAAAAAGAGCATGTATCTTTTTCAAGACAAGTTTGTAGAAGGAAAGGGATTTGCTAAGTTTTCTTACCAGGGCTTGAAAAACAAATCACTTCTGGAGACGCTGACTCACACTGAATGAACGGCCCCAACGCTGACCGTGGGGCAGGTGGGGACAGTGATCCTAGCATGGGTCCTTAGCACAGGCTCGCACCCTGCCTGCTCTTAAGGTTTTGGTCCCTTGTTTGTTTGGTTTTTGAGGGAGAGGGAAAGTGGGAGTTTGCTTTCCGACCAGGTTTCCTTGCTTCCTGGTTCAAGTAATAAAGATGCAATGAATGTTAACTTAAGTTCACAAAGTTTCATAATAAAAGCTATATTTTGATTCTCATACAAAATTCAGGTCAGTTAGCCTTGTCTGACTGCTACTATTTAAAGCACAGATGTCTAGTCCTATGATTATACTCGCTTAGAATTTAAGAGTTGACAGTGGTTTGTGGTTCTGTCTCCTGAAGACTGCATGATCGCATGTCTATTTTTACTGCTGACAAAAACTAAGGGGCTTTTCTGTAAACATGCACAGGAACCAGTGTTTACAGATAAGCCTCCCCTGCCCCCAAGCCCAGACTCCCTCCCACGGGCAAGGTGAAGAGGTGCACTACGACTCACTAACAACGACAACACTGAGCAGCTCCACTAGCACTTAGAGAGGAACTGCTGAAAACCTGGTTTTAGTAAGTGTTCTACGAAGCAGCAGCAAAGGTGTCAGTGTACGTAGCACCTCTGATTTTATAGGTGCTATGACAGCTGTACCTCGAATGGGTCCTCTTTGAAAAGAAAAACAAGAAAAAAACAAACACAAACTCAAACCAACTCATCAGGAAGAGAGGCAACCCCTGACCTCTGAGCAAGAGCAATAATGGTAAGAATCTCAGTGTGGGAGCCACTGGCGGAACCCTGGGATCACAGAAGCAATTGGAGGGTGTGTCATGCTAATGAAGAGCAGTGATTTCTGCACACAAGCAATTGATTTTTTTTTTTTGATCTGCAAGATTTTATTAAGCAATAGCTGGACAACTCTTACAATTTCAAATCATCAAGAAAAAAATGAGATTAACCCCCATCTCAATAATAAAGACAGAAAACAACTTGGACAAACCGCACCATTTTGAATGCAAACCATGAATGCCTTCTAGAACACCTCCCTCCCAAACTGACACACAAGGTATGTAAGAAGAGAGGCAAATCGGGCGAGCTCATTACAATGCAGCTGGGAGTCTCCACATACCTTGCTTGGAAAGGAAAACAAAGCAGGATGCTGACTGAAAACCAACCAACCAACCCGAGAGGTGCTGAGGCCCACGGGGCAGCACGCCCCTCCCCACGCCGGGGAGAACGTGCGGCCGGTCTGGTCTGGTCTCGGACCTGTGCACCTGCATTGTGCACTTAGTTAAAAAACTCAAGGAGAAAGAAAATGGCAGTAGTAATAAACTCAGAAATTATCTCCAAATTTACAGTACCAAAATATGCATTTATAAACAAATGCGAAAACAATACCCCTTTGGTAAATAATACAGTGCCTTTTTCAGTCAAATGCATAACCCATGCTTTTCTATAACATGAAAAAAAATTTTTTAATCTACAATAAACAAGATCTTAAAACCCTAACCCTCCCCTTAAAAAAACCTGTAAACAGAAAATATAGGTACAAATAAAGGTACAAGAAAATTGCACAAAGCCAAAGGGAAAAAAAAAGCCACAACCCTTCAGAGTTTCATCAGCTGGAGGTAAGAAAATACCTGTACACAAATGGTAAAGAGTTTTGAGTGTGTGCCATTACAAAATCCCAGGAACTCAAACATTTTTGACACATTTGTCTCAACTATCTCTGTTCACAACCACTGACTTGGCCAAAGACGGCCCCACACGGACACAATGAGTTCCTTTTCCAGAATCTGCATTTGAAGAGAGGGTAACAGTGCAGAGCACACTCAAGAATTCAAGACAAGCTAGGCCCACGCCTTTGCCTTTGTCTTCTTTCAATTCTCTCTCTCTCCTCTTTGGGGCAGACAAGTGGCCACTCGTTTCAGGGCTGTTCTCGAGGGCGGCCACTGAGCACGGTGTACTGGCGGGAGGCTCCTGTCTCACCTGGAGTCGGTGCTGTTGTGTCCTTTTATGAAAACAAACACGATTCCAGATGCATTTTTCTAGAGGTAATCTTCTAAAGACATTACTTGAAATTCCCTGACTTACATTTATTAACACAGGAAAAGAAACAGTCTCTACAAAAAGGCAATGTTTTGAAACATAATCTTGGGAGTGTGTAAAGTGGGGTGATGAAACAGTTCACATTTTGAGCCCTCAGGAGTTTAGAAAATTGTCCAGATCATTTTACAAATGGACAAATGGAAGCCCAAGGTCACCTCCAACTCTGGTAGAGTAGGCTCACCCTGGTCCCCTGACTTCATGCTCCGATTACAGGATGAACGTCCCCGTTTTTGCATGTCCTCGTGGGGACACTCGGCAAGGGAGCAATGGCCATGGATGAAAATACTAATGCACACAATCCTGACATGTCCTGCCATCGGAGCTTTGACATTTTCTGCTTCCTCTGAACCAAGTTTTTCAGAATATAGCCAGTCGCTGTACCGTGTAGGAATCTGCGCCTTTGGTTTGACGAGGTTCAAGTTAAAACAAGTTTAAAATTGGTTTTTATGTTTGTTAATATATCGCTTCCCTCAAAAAGGCATGGATTTTTAATGTTTACTGGGCTAATATTTTTAAATGTAGGGATTCAATGAGGTTTCTTAATAGTTATAAATTGTTATTAATAACAAAGTATGTAGAGTTCAATGCTTATAATATTGACTTTAGTAGCATTTAACAAACTGAGACTGACTTAAATGAAAACAATTTTTAAAATAAGTAAAAGCACCACCATTAACTTAAAAGACCCCCGCGGGCTGCAGACACGTGTTTAAGCAATCCGGGCATCTGAGCCACCTGCTCCCGTGGCAGGTGTGCAGGGTGGTAGCGCTGGGCGTGCAGAGGCTCGCTCGCTCGCTCAGTGTGCAAACCACCCAAGGTGGGGGCCTCGCCTCCACATGGGGAAAATGCTTGTTGGGGAGTGGGATAAGAATTTAGTAAGTTAGGCAATTATTTGCTACAAATACCTTCTCTTCACACATGTATTTGTGGCATTAATTCCAAGGATTTCCCACTATAGTTGCTCTTATTAAGAGAGGTTCTAAAAAGTACCACCCTTGATGGTCTTTATATCTCAAAAGCCAATCAGAACTTTAAAAACTGAAATTTATTATCCAATAATTCCTTCCTTTGGGACTCTCATTCTAATAAATCTCCTCTCATCTCTTATCACCTTTTAAATTAAAAATAAAATTTTCAAAAAAAGGGAAAATACTTTAGCATATGCTATCTCAAAGAAATCTCCTTTGTATATAACCAATACCACAAAAAATTTACTTTTAAAGGATTAATAAATTTTTTCCCAATTAGAAAAAGATACAAACTGTCCAGCAAACAAACCTTATCATATCCTCTATATTTCTTGCAACAAAATATACCACTATGGAGTCAGTCATTACAAACATGTTATTTTTCTAAATAAATTATAATATGGGCATAACTCATCACTACATAGTAATAAAATACTTCCTAACACTATTAAAGCAAGATAAATAATTATCTCTTGGACAATAAAACAGAACTGCATTTAAATTATTTTAGAAATAGGCTATAACCATATTGCACAACTAATAATAACCATGAAAACATATCAAACTACAAAAACTACATAAAAGAATTGTATAAATCTGAATAGATTAATAAATTCTTTTTAGAAGAATTTACCCACCAAAGGCTAAGTTCACTACTTTGAAATATAAGACGCGAAACTGGTGGGAGCTGGGACGCGTCCTGCCCATGTCTGAGAAGCCCCTGTGTTCTCTGTGGGCTGGGGGGGCTAACATATGGCATCTTGTCTGGGGGGGGCGGGTGGTAATGCCTGGCATCTTGTCTCTGGGGGGACGTAGGGAGTAATGGATGGCATCTTGCTCTGAGAAAACAATGGGACAGTTTCTTTTCTAAGCTTTAAACAAAAACAGAATTGAAAAAATTTTTTTAATTAATTTTCTACTTTTGTTTTCAAACAGAATCCCTATTTCGATAGTTCTTGTGCTCCTGCCCTAGGCGACATCTCCGATATGAACAACTGAAAACAGTGACCAGGGTTGCATACTGAGCAGTGTGTCCCCGGAGGGTGGTGTGTGGTGGGACTGGATAATCTCAGGGATTGTTTTTGCAGTGAGCAATCAGTCGGCAGCCACCCTCCTCACAGACTGAGACTTGAACCCACATCCCACGGCCCCTGTGCAGCGAGCAGCTCTTCCTGGAGAAGTCCACCGTCTGTCCAAGTGCAAACATACCTCTCCCTCTGAACCCTGGCAAATGCTTACAAAGTTTTGCTTACATTTCTCATCTGTTGAAAAACATCTGTAGTCAATTGAATTTTAATGTAGCTGAGAGAGGGAAGGAATGCTTCCAAATCAGTATGGTCAGCATTTTTAGAAAAAATGAACAGGGTGTCTGATGGGAAAGATAACGTCTATGGTCACATTTCTCGATTCAACAATAAAAGGGGAGAGGGAATAAGGGTTGCTTGTCAGCAAGTGGGCACCCGGTGACTCTCCGTGGCTCCAGCTGAGAAAACCACTGCCTGCCACACGCTGGGACATCCCCACATCTCCTACCTTCTCAAGTCAGCTATGCCGGCCCCACGAACTTCTGACACATTATAAAACTAGTGGAGTCTTCAGTGTAAACATCCTCCAGAGAGGAGCATAGCCCTTGTACTGCTGCAGTCATACGACGCAGACTGCGCATGCGCACGCGCACGCACACGCACATGCGCTCTCCCTGGCCTGCCGCCCCTCCCCACGCCCTCGCCCTCGGGAGCATGCCCTGTCCACTCCCGGTGACAGCACGCCCGTGAAAAGCCTACTAAGTCAAACAGTACATTTGCCAAAACACCCTTCATTAATCAAGTCTCCTTTGGGGGAGTAGCATTATACGTGTGAATTAAATGTCCCCCCAAGAGAACCTGTACCTTCAGGATTTTTGGTTGTGGTTTTAAAAAAAAAGTTTTGTTTTTACATGAGTGATGTGGAGAACGAAAAGAACGCACACTCACATGTCTAACAGAATCGCAGGCTGCTGTCTTCCTTCGGAAGGAAGGGCCCCTGTCCGCAGTGACGGAGCAAACCCAGTGGAACCTTACCACAAGCAATTATGTTCCAAAAAGAACAACAGCAGGTGCCTCACACCTTGGCTTCCAAATACCACTGTCCTGTATACTGTTTTGTTTGATGAAAAAGAGGAAAAGAAAAGAAAAAATAAAGATAATAAAGAGTAATAAAACCCCAAACAAATGACAACGCTAGGGGTCAGTGTCCTCCCTGGGCCTGATAGACGTCTCCAGTTTGCGCTTGTCCACTGGTCCCCGGCTCCGGGCCCCATGCGGGCTCCTCACGCAGCTGCGGCGGCAACCAGACCTCTCTGAAATGCCCCTCTGTCCCTTCCTGTGCCCCGAGCCAGTCTCTTCACTTGAGGCGCTGGGTCACATTGGCCAGGGCGACGGCGAAGGCTTGCACGGCAGAGAAGGGGTACTGGAAGTCCAGGATGTACGCGTTGCCATCGATCCTGCCGAACTGCATCACCTGGGGGGGGGGGCATTGAGACAGACGTTACAGGGAAACAAGGCGGGGCAGGGCGCCAGGTCTGTGCGCTCATGGTGGAGACTGGCAACACGGTCCCATAGACTCTATGGGATCTTTCTGCCAGCAAAAGAGACTGGTTGCCTGGCCTATGGCGGCACAGTGGATAAAGTGACGACCTGGAACGCTGATGTCATTGGTTCAAAGCCCTGGGCTTGCCCAGTCAAGGCACACAAAAGAAAAAACTACAAGTTGATGCTTTCTGCTCCCCCCCCCCCCCTTCTCTCTCTCTCTCTCGCTCCTCTTTCTAAAGATCAATAAATAAAATCTTTAAGAAAATAAAGTGACTCTGGTAGGCTTCCACCCCTAACAATGAGTCCGTCAGAAACAAGGGGTTGGAGGAACACTAACGCAGTGGGGAGACGACGAGCACAATTCAGGGCATGGGAAGCCCGCCAGTCAAATGAAGGGGTTTCTTCCCCAAGGAAACAGGAGAAAGTACAAAGAAGAAACCATGGGCTGAAAAAAGCCAAGAGAAGTATCAGTTGTAACTGTTAAATGTAACTGCTCAGAGAGGGACAGACACGGCACACCTCCTTCCCACACGGCTCACCTCACCAGCTGCTCTCCTTTGTCATTTCAGTACCGACAGTGGCCGTTACATAACTGTGACATTATGGCACATATATTTATTTGTTTATGCTCTTTCCTTCACTCATCAACTCCATGAGGACAGGGCCTTTCTGGTTTTGTCACCGCTACAGTTTCTGTACTTATAGCAAGGGTTGCCAAACCCTCTGTCTTGGGCTGATAATATTTTAGGCTTTGTAGATCAGATGGTTTTTACCACAAACATCTGCCGCAGCTGTTGTACGGTGAAAGCTGCTATAGAGACTATTTAAGTGGCTGGGTATGGCTGTGTCCCAATAGAACTTTATTTATAAAAAGAGGAAGTAAATCCAGGATCGGTCTGTGGGCCCTAGTTTGCCTATTCCTTGCTCAGAGGATTGCCAGGCATAGAGCAGATGCTCAATAAATATTTGGTGGGTGAATTAATGAAAATGAGATTTAATACGAAAGGTAAAGGGAATTCCCAGGATGGTGGAGAAGGGTAGTCCTAGAACAACTTCTATGCAGCAGGGCTAGAGTGAGCTTTTGGGGTTGGAGCAGGAAGAACTGACAAACTACCCACTAAGTTTACCTGTAGAGAGAGGAGGCGTACATCCTGCCACAGAACTAGGGAATGACTTAACAATACATAGAAATAAGCTAACAAACACGACTGGGTAATTATCATGGCTAGCGGGGAAAACCTGTATGAAAAAAATGGGAATGTAATTAAATCTTACTACACAGCTCAGCTGTAAAAAATATTTACTTACTGGCATAATAAGGTAACCAGTGCCTACTGATTCAACTAAGGAGGGGAGGCCCAAGCCGGCTGGCTCAGCAGTAGAGCACTGGCCCGGCGTGTGGAAGTTCTGGGTTTGATTCCCGGCCAGGGCACACAGGAGAAGTGCCCATCTGCTTCTCCACCCTTCCCCCGCTCCTTCCTTTCTATCTCTCTCTTCGCCTCCCACAGCCAAGGCTCCACTGGAGCAAAGATGGCCCGGACGCTGAAGATGGCTCCATGGCCTCTGCCTCAGGTACTAGAATGGCTCCGGCCACAATGGAGCAATGGCTCAGATGGGCAGAGCATCACCCCCTGGTGGCCGGGTGGACCCCAGTTGGGTGTATGCAAGAGTCTGTCTCTCTGCCTCCCCACTTCTAACTTAGGAAAAATTAAAGAAAAAAAAAAAAGAAAAAAGAAAAGGAGGGGAAAGGGGCCGAGTTCATGCCTGTGGCAGTCTCTACTGACCCCATCCAAGAGGATTACTGTATTTGTTTCCCATATTTCCCATGTGGCCTTTGGAAAATGCTCATCAAAGGCCAAAGCACTGAGACCCTTCACCTGGTTTTTTATTTTATTTTATTTTTGCATTTTTCTGAAGCTGGAAACAGGGAGAGACAGTCAGACAGACTCCCGCATGCACCCGACCGGGATCCACCCGGCACACCCACCAGGGGGCGATGCTCTGCCCACCAGGCGGCCATGCTCTGCCCATCCTGGGCGTCGCCATGTTGCGACCAGAGCCACTCTAGCACCTGAGGCAGAGGCCACAGAGCCATCCCCAGCGCCCAGGCCATCTTTGCTCCAATGGAGCCTTGGCTGCGGGAGGGGAAGAGAGAGACAGAGAGGAAGGTGCGGCGGAGGGGTGGAGAAGCAGATGGGCTCTTCTCCTGTGTGCCCTGGCCGGGAATCGAACCCGGGTCCTCTGCACGCTAGGCCGACGCTCTACCGCTGAGCCAACCAGCCAGGGCCCCTTCACCTGGTTTTAAAAACCCGGAAACACCTGCTGAGACCGGGACGCTGCAATTCTGGCCAGGGCCTGGGGCACCCTTACCTGCCGCCCCTCCAGCTCAATCTGGAAGTTCTTGGCCGACTCCTGGGTCACGCGCCCCCCGAAGTCCAGCTGGTACACCTGGGTAGCCTCGTTCCAGAGAGGCTGCTTGTTGGCCATAATGTACACGAAGCCCTGGCTGCCCAGCCGCCCATCCTCGCGCTCGCTGGCCTTCCGGCACTTGAACTCGTCCAGCTCGCTGGCCGTCCGCAGGCTCCGCTTGCTCTTCCAGCTCTTCTTGCCGCCCTGGCTCTGGTTCATCAGCTCGTCCCCGCTGATGAATAGTTCCGGCTCACTCTCCGAGCTGTCCTGGAACTCATTGGTTTTATTTAACTTCTTTGACTTCAGCTGGTCTTTCTGACTCTTCACTTTCTTCTTCTCTCTCCCCAGGCGGGGACTGGAGATCAGGGAGTTAAAATCACTCAGAGTCCGTGCCTCCTTCTTCACTTTGCCCTCCGTGATGGCCTGAACGTTCCCTTCCTCTGCTCTGCTGTCCAGGCGCTTCCGGTTCTTCTTTCCAAACTTTTCTGTCCGCTGGGGGACGGGGCTTTCTGTCAGAGAGAGCACCTCCTGGAAGTTGTCTGCGGTCTCCATCACCTCTGTCCCCAGGTGGCTCTGGAGGTCAGTGGGCAGTGGGGACACGAGGGGCTTCTCCACCACTAAGTGTGCCTTGGGGGGAAGAGTGCCCTGGGGGTTCTGCATGGGTGGGCACGCACTGTAGGAACTCCAGGGGTGCAAGGCGATGGAGGGCAGCTGTAAACTCGAGCACGTGCTGCTTCCAGGATACATGGGGGGCAGGGTGCAGTAGGACAGGCTGGGAGGGTAGGCCGGCTGCAGGACCACAGTCGGCTCCTGCTGTGCAAACTGTGTTGGGGACAGGGTGTCTTTCGAGGAGCATGGAGCCTGCACTCCTGGCAAAGGGGGGTTGTTATAGCTTCCTGAATATGGTGCTCCCATCCCATAGCCTGTCTGGAAAGTGGCAGTAGGGCTGGCGGGAGACTTGGGGGAGACAAAGGGCACGCGGGACACGTCCAGGTGCTGGCTCTGACCTACGACCAGTGGGGGCAGTTTCAGGGGGTTGGGCACTCCAGTCTGTGCTGTCCTTTCCTGAGGCACCCAAATGTCCTCCCCCAGCACAGGGTCCCACTGGTACGGTGGCGGCCGCTTGACAGCCACAGCGGCCTCAGCCAGCGCAGGGTGCCTGAGGGGCTTCTCCGACGGACAGTGCGGGCCCAGGGCCTCGTCCTCGGTGAAGGCCGAGTTAACGTAGTCGGTGCGCTCGCGGACGCCGTCGGCTGGGCTGAGGAGGCTGTAGGAGGACTGTGAAGCCAGCGGGGAGGTGCTGGCTCCCTGTGCGCCCCCCAAGCTGGCCTCTGGCCGCCCGGCCCCGCCGCTGCACTGGCTGCAGGTGTAGAGGGTGGCGGGGGGCCGCGTGGCGAACTGTGCTGCACCCTTGAGCTTGGCCGGGTGCTGCAGGGACAGGTGCTGCAGGGGCGGGTGCTGCGGCGGAGCGCGCGGGGGCTCAGGGGGCGCCGTGGCTCGGAGCACCGCCTCGCGGTTATTCCTCCGCAGCGTGGCGTGGATGAGGCCGCTGTCCAGCCGCTGCGCTGTTATTCGGCCAGGAGCCAGTGGGCCGGCCAGGTCTGGGTAGGGGGGCGGATCTCCCGTGGGGACAGAGTAGCGCGGCACCGTCAGGCGGTTCAGGGTCGCGCTGGTGCAGGGTTGGGGCACCTTCTTCTCGGTGGCAGTCAGCCTCAGAGTGGCCGAGCTGCCCGGGCCGGGGAGGGTGTAGGTGTTCTGCGAGCAGAGCACCCGCGTTCGCGGCCGGCACACCTCCTCCACGTTGCCGCTGCTGTCGAAGGTGGTGATCCTTTCGTAGCCCAGGGGCGGCTGGTAATGCACCGCCGTGGGGTACAGCGAGAAGTCGCCCTTCTTCAAGCACACGTCCACTGGGAGCTGCGGGGGAGGCGGCGCCGCAGTGGTGGGGGCGGCGGGGATGGTTCCTGGGTAAGGGGGTGGAGGGTTCAACTTCGCCACCTGGACCTCCTGGGGGGCCCCAAACACCAGCGCATCCCCCTCAGCAGCCAGTGGCGGCGGCGGCACGGGCCGCAGGACCTTGGCCGGCTTCTGCAGGTGCTCAAGCTCCCGGTCTCCGTGCTCCGCCGCCGACAGCTGGACCGCCCCCTGCACAGGCGGCGGTGGAGGCAGGGGCAGCTGCGGGGGGTTTGGGATGAGACGGCCCATGTCTACGCCCCCGAAGATCACCTGTCCAGGGTTGGAGTAGCGGTTGGAGACTGGGTACTGGGTAGCATTGTCACTCGCATGCTCAGTTGCCCCCACGGCCGTGGTCTGATTGGTCAGGATATCCAGCTGCACGTTCTGATTGGCCAGTAGGGACTGCACCAGCCCGATGCTCTGCGTCGGGGACATGGCTTGGGCTGAGCTGTGGATGGGTGCGATAGGGATGTTCGCCGTACAAGGTGGGTTGTTCTCAGGTACTCCAGATGCTCCGGTCACTGGAAGAAAGTAAGAAAAGCTGCTTACAAAATACTGCCATGAAACTGGATCTGAATAAGCAAAACTTCTCAACTTATCCAGTCCTTTTGTATAAAAAATGCAATTGCTATACATGGAGATGTCTTTGCTTGAGGTAAGATGGGCCATGGCAACTATGTAGTACTAAGCAGAACTAGGATTCGACAGAGTGACAGGAGAGGCTGGCTGACATCCCCCGGAACCAGAGTGAAGCCAGCAGGTTCATCAAAAGCTGAGCTCACCCTTCCTGTTAAGAGATGCCCCCCTTCCCTGGGGTCCTCTAGTGAGATGTAACTATCACCTGCTGCATGAATGTGGGTTCTATCTTGAGTTTGCTATTGCCCCTATTCAAGACCTCTCCTTCCAGATGTTATCACATCTGTATGGAATACTGTGGACAGGCATCTTCCCTGCTAAAAGAGAGTTTCTTTGTCATGTCACCAGAATTAAGTCCTGAGACAAAATGTTTCCCCACTCCCTGGAACCATGGACAGAAGCAGCAGCAGCAACAGGAACTGAGCATCACGGGGCGGGGCGGGGGGTGGGGTAAGAGACTTCTAAATCCAAGATTCTGAAACGGCAGGGAGGGCTATGAAGCTCCCGTGTGTGGGGCTTCACTGCCCTGCAGGTTTCTGTGGTTGCCAACCTGGCCCATCAGGACTCGGTACCCTAGAACATGGGCACCACCTATGATGGGTCCTGTCAGAAAGCACAGGGCAGATAATGTCACAGGTAAAAACCTGGGCTGAGAGGTCAACCCCTCCCCCAAGGTGACAGCTTAAGTGGGGATGCACGTCCCTCCCTGTCCCACATCGGGACAAGGGCTCCTCTGTGTGAGAGCCGAGCCAAGAGAACGTGGGGCCCCTCTGGCCTGGGACCAGACTTTGAGAACCTTGCTTGGGTGTAAGTAGAGAAGTCTCTACATTATTTCTAATGCTGAAGGAGTACTTCTTTGAGAAGAGTTACAAATACATAAAAGGCAGACGAATTAGAAATTATTCTATCCTATTCATCAAGAGAGGATCCCCTACGAGAAAACACTATAGATATTTGAATGATTGTAAGCTGGGATTTTAAAAATGTGTACCAGACTTTACCTTTACGTCAGAAAAGGTTTCTACACACTGAGACCTGCACTCCACGTTGAGAGAGAGATTTAATGCACAGGTGTCCCGCCAGTAGCTGTGCAGTCTGAGACACCGGGCTCCATGGGAGAGATTTAATGCACAGGTGTCCCGCCTGTAGCTGTGCAGTCTGAGACACCGGGCTCCGTGGGAGAGATTTAATGCACAGGTGTCCCGCCTGTAGCTGTGCAGTCTGAGACACCGGGCTCCGTGGGAGAGATTTAATGCACAGGTGTCCCGCCTGTAGCTGTGCAGTCTGAGACACCGGGCTCCGTGGGAGAGATTTAATGCACAGGTGTCCCGCCTGTAGCTGTGCAGTCTGAGACACCGGGCTCCGTGGGCACCACGGGATCATCTGAATCATGCCCTGCTTTAGCAGGGATTAAAAGGGTAAGGACTAGCCTAGGGTCAACTAGCCCGGGGTTCAGCCCTGATCTCACCGAGCCCTGATTAGTCCTTCACTTGCTCTGCATCTGGGCAAGTGACTAAGGATTGCTGTTAGGATAGAACGGAACAGCACAAGTCCTCCGTGACCAGGAGGCGTCATGACCACCTTATTGTCCTTGCTCTGGCAGCTTCCCTCTTCCCCAATGACTGACAGCACGTGACCTTTCACCTGTGTCATGCCTCACGCCCAGTAACCTTACTGAGAAGTTATACCTTTCCCAAACTAAGGCAGCGGGCACAAACGGACAGGCTCTAATCCTGTTGGAGGTCATCAAGAAGACGAGACCGCCACCAGCCGACCTGAGAGCTGGACCCGGACAGTTGGGGCTCCCTCTCCCCGTCCCTGTCCCTGGAATGTGTGTCCTGCTAGCCTCCTGGCTCCCAGAGATGCTGCGAGGACACGGCCTTGAGACAGCCGTGTGGCGCTGAGACTAAGTGGATGGTGAACGTGACCGACCCCAGTCAGGGCCTCCACACGAACTTGTAGGAATCTGGCAGTGGGTGTGGAAATCTACTGGTCTGCCCACTGCCCACGATAAGCCTCATCAAGTTCCTCTGCTCATTAAACCTGCCGCCTCCCACCTGGAGCGGCCTGCCTCTTTCTTGGGTCTTTTTCTGCCTCGAGTAAGGGGCTGGTTTCAGATTTCACCCAGGAAGCTACCATGGAGGTTATGGAGCAACAGCCGCTCGGTCCCTGTCACAGGCCCCTAAGTGTGGGCTCATGAAAAACTACGTGACGTGTGCGGACACACCTGGTAAGTCATCTTCATCTTCACTAAATACATTCGGGTTGAAGACAGGTAAGTTCACGTACTCCATGGAAATCTTTCGAACCTCTGGGAGATAGATGGTCATCTGCCGCGGCTGGAGATGCAGGAGGCTGGTTTTATAGATTACTGGTGGGAGGAGGAAAGACGGTCAGTAGCCACAACAGGACAACAGCCAAATGCCAATGGGCTCACGGCAAGAGAACGGGGGTGTGTGTGTGTGTGTGTGTGTGTGTGTGTGTGTGTGTGTGGCAGCTTCTCTGCCCTCAGAAGACAGGTCTGCAAAGGCAGGGCACAGTCTAAGGGCAGCTCTCCCTCCCTCACTGGGCACGACCAGTCACCCTAGCCCCAGTCGGGGTTCAGGGACACCAAATTCTTGGTCTAGACTAGCCACTTTGCCAATGGTTTGTCTGCAGAACCACACATTTAGAATGTTAAAACCTACCTTAGACTTAAGTTCTTTTTTGGAATGAGCTGGGGTATGATAGATACAATTTTAAAAACCTCATTTGTAATCAGAAGGATCATTTAGTGGGAATAGCTGTGATAACAAGCCTGCCAAGCTCAGGGCAATCTTGAGCAGCGACAGAGTGCTCTGAGAGCAATGACGAGACTAGGGTGACGTGGCTCAGGCGGAAATAAATGCCACCCTTACTCAGGACGGGGCTCTTGTCTTCATGACTTTCAATTCCAATGTCATGATCAGTATAGAGGTTTTCTTGGGCACTTCTACAAGGTTTCTTTAAACACTAAAATTTAATTTGATGAACAGGTATATTTAAGAGAAAGCCTAGGTTGCAACTAAAATATTTAAAGGAGACAAAATAAGTTAAACAATAATGAATTTGAATTTAAATTTCATAGAAGGTTAGAATCAGGATGAAATTGCCTGTCAACTTTCTTTTATGTTTGATACTCTTACTTGTGAGCTAGGTAAAAGTATTTTATTACTATTATTCATTATTTTTGTTTTGTCAAGATAAGCCAAATCCAATCCCCACAGCTGTCACCTCTGACAGCCCGCGGGCTAGCCGGCCCGGTGGCGCCCCACGGTGTGGCAGGCCTGCTTTTCTGAGAGCCCTCTGAGGCGGGTGCACGGACGGGCGTGCGCCGAGATGACTTTCCAACCCAGTGGCCACCACGGGCCTCACTCGTGTTCATCTCTCTTGCCCACAGGAGGGAGTATGAATTTTGACTTTAAAATTCTGGATGGTTCCATGTAGCTTAAGAACTAATGTGTTAAAGTGCTATTCTGTGTTTAGATTAACAAAAAGAACTAAAATATCTCAAGAGGAATTTTAAAAATAACATGTCTATAGGGGGGAAAAAGCAGATGGCTGGGGTTAAGAATGAGATTTTACTGTACTCTTAAATCTTTTGAATTTATTCCATTTTTCAAAATTAAGAAATGCAGGCCCTAGCCCTGGCCGGTTGGCTCAGCGGTAGAGCGTCGGCCTGGCGTGCAGGGAACCCGGGTTTGATTCCCGGCCAGGGCACATAGGAGAAGCGCCCATTTGCTTCTTCACCCCCCCTTCTTTCCTCTCTGTCTCTCTCTTCCCCTCCCGCAGCCAAGGCTCCATTGGAGCAAAGATGGCCCGGGCGCTGGGGATGGCTCCTTGGCCTCTGCCCCAGGCGCTAGAGTGGCTCTGGTCACGGCAAAGTGACGCCCCTGAGGGGCAGAGCATCGCCCCCTGGTGGGCAGAGCGTCCGCCCCTGGTGGGCGTGCCGGGTGGATCCCGGTTGGGCGCATGCGGGAGTCTGTCTGACTGTCTCTCCCTGTTTCCAGCTTCAGAAAAATACAAAAAAAAAAAAAGAAAGAAAGAAATGCAGGCCCTGGCTGGTTTGCTCAGTGGACAGAGTATTAGCCTGGCGTATGGATGTCCTGAGTTCCATTCCCAGTCACGGCACACAGCAGAAGTGCCCACCTGCTTTTCCCTACTCCCCTCTACCCCTTTTCTTCCTCTTCCCTTCCCACAGCCTGTGGCTTGACTGGTTCGAGCGCTGGCCCTGGGCACTGAGGATATCTCGTTGTATCAGCCTCAGGTGCTAAAAATAGCTTGGTTGATTTGAGCATGAGCACTGACCCCAGATGGGGATGGCCAGGTGGATCCCAGTCGGGGCACATGTGAGAGTCTGCTTACTATCTCCTCTCCTCTTGCTTAAAAAAAAAAAGAAAAGCAATGCAATAAATTAAAAATGAATAAAACTACATGGGCCAATTATTCTAATTGCAGGAAACAAATTACCCAGTATGTGAACAGCACTCACTTTTTAAATCCACTAGAGTGTCAAAGATTATTTAATAGGGTGCCATATGTAATAGACCGCCCAGGATTCAGAACTAAATTTCCTTTCTTTAGTAGAATAAAGTGGAAAATTGTTTTAGCTTGACATTAATATGCCAAAATGCTTTTGTGTGTGTGTGTGTGTGTGTGTGTGTGTGTGTGTGTGAGTGGGGGGGGGGGAGAGGCAGAGACAGACTCCCGCATATGCCTCAACCTGGATCCACCCAGCAAGCCCACCAGGGAGTGATGCTCTGCCTCTCTGGGGCCCTAGTTCTGTTGTAACCAGAGCCATTTTTTTTTAGCACCTGAGGTGGAGACCACGGAGCCATCCCCAGCACTCGGGGCCAACGTGCTCTAATTGAGCCTTGGTTGCAGGAGGGGAGGAGGGGAGGAGGGGAGAGAGATGAGGGGAGATGTGGAGAAGCAGATGAGCACTTCTCTTGTGTGTCCTGGCTGGGAATCAAATCCGAGACATCCACACACCAGGCTGACGCTCTACCACTGAGCCAACAGGCCAGGGCCGCAAAATTTTTTTTTTTGACTGAGACAGAGAGAGAGGGGGGGGGATAGATAAGGACAGACAGAAAGGAAGGGAGAGAGAGATGAGAAGCATCAATTCTTCATGTGGCACCTTAGTTGTTCATTGATTGCTTTCTCATATGTGCCTTGACCGGGGGGCTACAGCAGACGGAGTGACCCCTTGCTCAAGCCAGCAACCTTGGGCTAAAGCTGGTTAAGTTTTGCTCAAACCAGATGAGCCCGCGCTCAAGCTAGCGACTTTGGGGATTCAAACCTGGGTCCTCCGCATCCCAGTCCAGTGCTCTATCCACTGCGCCACTGCCTGGTCAGGCCCAAAACACTTTTTAAAAAGGTTAATGATTGCTCTGGCTGGGTAGCTCAGTTGTTAACAGCATTGTCCTGATACGCCAAGGTTACAGGTTCGATTCCGGGTCAGAGCACATAAAGGACTCAAGCAATGAATGCATAAATAGTGGGTGAACAAATCAATGTTTCTCTCTCTCTCTCCCCTCACCCCAGATTCATAATTTTTTTTTCTTTTTTGATGAGGGGAGATAGTGAGATAGACTCCTGCATGTGCCCCACCTGGGGTCCACCCAGCAACCTCCATCTGAGGCCTTTGCTTGAATCAACTGAGCTACTTTTATCACCCAAGCCTGACGCCCTCAGACCAATCAAGTTATCCTCAGCACCTGGGCTGATGCTCCGATGAATCGAGCCACTGGCTGCAGGAGGGAAAGAGGGAGAGAAGTAGGAGAGGGAGGGGGAGGGAAGCAGATGGACGCTTCTCCTGTGTCTTGACAGGGACTCAAACCTGGGATGTCCATACGCCAAGCTGACGCTCTATACACTGAACCAACCAGCCACACAGCCCAGAATTTTCCAAAAATCATTTTATAGGTTACACACAACACACTCAAGATGGGGGCCACCAGCCACAGGTGCACCCAGCCCGGCTAAGCCGGCTTTCCAGAAACGTGTGCATGCTAAAAGGTTAGGTGGCCTAGCAGGGTGGGGGGCAGCCCAGCTCCTGGGCCCATGCAGGGACACCCGTGCCCGTCAGGACGATGGCGCACGAAAAGGGCCTCCTGCGTGTCGTACTTTTCGGCCCTGTGTGGCGGTAAGTGAGCCCGGATCACTCCCCCCACTCGAGCACAGACAGGAATGCCGAGCTCGGGTTCTAGCCTGGGTTTGGGCTCCCTTACTTCCATTTCCTCCCTGTCTCGTGCTCGCCGGACAGGATATTTACTTGGTACTTAGAAATAACATCTATAAGATTTGCCACTAAGCTGTGCTCACAGCCAGCCAGCTGCTTCTTTGAGTCAAATGTTGTCTTGGGGAGTTTCTTTTAACTCGGGAGCCTAAAGACACAGGTACCAAAACCAGCCCACAGTGAAAGGCCAGAAATAAAAATGACCAGAAACCAACTTATCAAAACTTTGATAGAGATTTCAGCTATTTCTGTCATTTTTATAAGTTAGGGATGATATTTAAAAAAAAAAAAAATGAAAGCACCACTGGGAAAAAAATAATTCAAGTGATCATTCTAATTTTTGTGAAATCACACTGGCTGCAGTCGAAGCTGAGAGGTGAAATGTATCCTAACGCTTTGATGCTGTGAGAGCTCATTTTATACGGAAGGCCATGGTGGCTGCCATCATGTTTCCCGGGCCGAGTTCCCACCAGGAGGCCGGGCCAGGACGGCAGGCCGGGGTGGGAGTGGTCTTACCTGCACCGAGGTTGGTCGGCAGGAAAGCAGCCAGGCCCACGATCTTAAATTTGGTTCCCCAGATGTTAGACGTGACCTGAGCGAGATAGTTGTGCTGTGGAGACAAACAGGGAGGAAATGTCACCATTTTCACACTTCCTGTTAAGTGAGAATGTCAACACTTCTTGTTGAAAAAGTCACAGGCGCTCCCATTCCAGTCCGGAATCTTCATTCCCCGCGCAGTACCACCCAGAAGACCCGGAGCCCCCCGTAGCACATCAGGAAGCTGCTTTTAAGCGGGCGTCACCAAGCGGTGCCGCTCGGGCTGGGACTGAGAGGCAGATGTGCATCTGCATGTGTTTCGGATCAAAAGGCCACCAAAGGGATCTGGGCACGTCTGTCGGCTCCCCTCCTTTCGCGCAGTCCCTGGACTGGAGAGGGTGTCCGCTCTGAATCCATTTTTATCCTTGATGTTTCTTCTGGAATTATCAGCTGTTCTACCCCAGCCTGAAACTACCCAGTGACTGTTTTCTCAGTCAATGAAGTCCAAAAGAATTTAAAAGCTATCACAGCCGTGCCTGCATGAGTGTGTATGCAAAGGCAATCACTAAGCTGAAAAAAACACAGCTCCCCAAAGAGCCCGCGCCCTAAGGCAGAAGACAAGGCAGGTAACTGTTTATCTACAAGGAAGTTGCTGAGAAATGTCACAAGGGAGTTCTATACAAGAGGCTTTGGAGTTAAGTGTGGCTGAGCCAGGGAAGGAAGCCTTCCCGGAGGAGGTGAAGCTAGGACTGGAAGCATGCAGGCTTCCAGTGACCTAGGCAGAGCAAAGACACAAAGTTGAGAAGAGGCAGGTGTGGCTGTGTCACCCGGTGGGAGAGGGGCGAGGCCTATGAGATTGCAGGACGTCCTATGGGATGGGATGTGGAAGAGCGGTAACAAGCCCGCCTGAGGGGAGGGGCAATGAGGAGAACAAAGGAGCTCCGGTGGTTTACACTGGTGCCCGTGGCCTCTGGGCCAGGCATGGAGGCGGGAGTGAGAGCCCAGCCACCACCCAGTGCGCACTGGGGAGGGCAGGACACGCTGTGGCGCCTCAGACCCGTGTGACCAGCACGGAACCCAGACACTACCTGAGTGATGTCTTCAAAGGGAAACTCTCTCCGGGTCAGGCTGGGCGAGCCAACGGAGGGCTTGCGCATTGGCAGCCGAGGGGACCTGGACATCTCCTGAGCAGCCCGGGACAGCTTGGGGGACTTCCGAGCCTCGATGTTGATTCTGCAGAGATCAGGGAGGGGTCAGGCACCCACAGCAGGAAGGCGTGGGCCGCCCTGGCCCAGAGGCACCCACCCACACTCCTGGCACACCCTGCACCTTCCAGCAATCACCGGTGGGTGTCCATTCTTAGGAGCCAGGCCCTTCAACTTAACCAAGTCCCTCTGGCCTATTTCTGTTTTATGAACAGAACAAAAGGAGGACAAACTGTGTTCTGAATAACACATTTTAAAATAAAGTGAGATTAGATCAAGAAGTCATTTGTAAGGAGCTTCAGAGAATTAACTATCTTTCACTTTCTACTAACTTACAGTAAATTTAGAAATGTCCACAAGGGTTTGCAAAATCAGTCCCAGGGAAAATGGCAGCTAGAAGAGTCGCTTCTCACCTCATGGCTACAATAATTTTACAATTCCTAATATACCATTTGGATTTCAACAGACATACCTAGCATTTCACGCCTGCAATATTTAAATCGCATCAGTGGAATGAAAGCCGTTCTGCTGCCTCTTGATCCTAAGTTCTGTCTGTGGTCCTCAGTACCTTTGTAACCTGAGGACACACGTGCTTAACTCAGTCTAACGCAAAGACAGTTACACCACTGAGTATGGTAAGGCTGGGGACATTCTAGGAAAGCCAAGCACTACACCTCACAGGTGCCGCTCAGCCCAGTAAGACACCGAGCACTCCCACAGAACGGGAGAGGGGGCTGGGCTGAGCTGGCTCAAGCCCCGTGTCAGGAGACTGGCCTGCCTGCTGCATGGCGGGGACTCACACAGGGAAAGACGGAAGGAAGAAGGACCCACTGTGGGAATGGCAACATCCAGAAACCTTAAAAGGACATTCACAGGTAAAGGACTTAGTTATGTGTTAAATGTCCTCTCTGCTTAAGTAACAGGAAAAACTGAAACAGTACTTAAATGTAGAAAAGTACATAATTTTATTTGCAATTTCAATAAGCTTCTTAGAGCAAAAATGAAAAAATAAATCAGTCAGATGGCTGAAGCAATTGGATATCTGTGTGGGGCAAAAATGGATGCTGGCCTCCCACTCACACTAGACACAACACTGACCAAAGATCGAAGTGTGCAAGCCTGACTATGGAGTCGCTGGAGAGCAGAGGCCTGGCTCAGGACCGCACAGCAGACACAGATGTCCTGAACTGGGCACAAGAGCACAAACCGCAACAGGGCACCTTCATTAACGCAGGAGACGGCGCGGCAATGCACGTCTGACAGAGGGATCCGGGCTCGAACACCTACAGAATCTCCCCTCTCAGTAAGAAGTGGGCGAAGACTTGAACTGACACTTCACAAAGAAGATGCCCACATGGCCGATAAACATGTAAAAAGCTTTTTAGCATCACCAGTCATTGGGGATATTAGGACTTACAATGAAATACCACTGCATGCCCTCTCGGACGGGTAAGATTATTCTTTTAAATGACTATATGAGTATAGGTGAGAATGACAGCAGCTGGCACCCTCACTCTCGGCTGCCGGGTCCACAGCAGTCCATAAAAAGACACGTACTAAGTTCTGCAGTGGTTTCATTCACCATAGCCCCAGGCAGTAGACCACCAAATACCTATGAACTGGTGAATGCAGTGAGCACATGTAGTATGTTCAGTATAGTAACTTCTATAATGCACACACACACAAAACTACTGACAGACATGGTAACGTGAGTGAATCTCAAAGTCATCATATTGGCAAAAAAAAAAAAGGCCAGATATCAGAGTACACATTGTTTGGCTCCATGTATGTGAAGGTGACAGAAGTCAGAACAGTCATTGAAGAGTGAGGGCTGAGTGGGAGGGGGAAAGGACCCTCCCCAGGCCCATGAAGAGTGAAGAACACACTGCCCTCCCGACTGGGCAGCTCCGCATCTGGACGGAAACCGCACCTCACCCTGCAAAGCAACACGGGACTGCAGCGCTAGAAGGGATCTCTGCGAAGGCCTGGTCCACCCACGAGCGGCTGCAGACACGGACATGGTGTCCAGGCCAGGGCGTGTCCGTCTGTACAGCCCAAAGGTGGCGGAGGCAGGGTGAGGAAGGTGCCTCTTCCCTGCCACACCACAGCCCTCCCCTCTGCTCTCGGCTCCCTGCCATTCTTTTTTTTTTTTTTTTGTATTTTTCTGAAGCTGGAAACAGGGAGAGACAGTCAGACAGACTCCCGCATGCGCCCGACCGGGATCCACCCGGCACGCCCACTAGGGGTGATGCTCTGCCCACCAGGGGGCGATGCTCTGCCCATCCTGGGCGTCGCCATGTTGCGACCAGAGCCACTCTAGCGCCTGAGGCAGAGGCCACAGAGCCATCCCCAGCGCCCGGGCCATCTTTGCTCCAATGGAGCCTTGGCTGCGGGAGGGGAAGAGAGAGACAGGGGGGGGGGGGTGGAGAAGCAAATGGGCGCTTCTCCTATGTGCCCTGGCCGGGAATTGAACCCGGGTCCCCCGCATGCCAGGCCGACGCTCTACTGCTGAGCCAACTGGCCAGGGCCTCCCTGCCATTCTTTACCACAAACGTTCAGGGTCTCAAAAATGTTTTGTTTCCTCTTTTTTCCCAGTTACAGCACTATAGGCATTGGATCTGGTATTCTCTTCAGTACATCACCTACACTGTACAACCTCTTTCTAATTTTTCTCACACTGGAAAAAACAAGCCAAGGAGCTGTGGTCCCCTGAACCCCCACCCCAGTGCTGACCCCTGGAGAAGCCCTGGGGTTCAGCCAACTTTCTGCTGGGCGTCCTGTTCTGAAGAAAGAAGAAAGGGGAGCTGGGAGCCCAGCCACTGACCTTCCAGGGCGGGGCGGGCGCCCAGGCTCACTGTGTGGCGGGGGTGGTTTCAGCAGGCCCTTCTGCAGGCACGACACAGACCCACCTCCAGAGACACAAGAGTCGGGACACCCTGCAGATCAGGATTACCTGGGGAGTTTGGGTGACTTGCTCGCTTGGGAGATTTTGGGAGATTTCTTGGCAGCCCAGTCGTCACTCAGTTCGATGTCACTGGAGTCCGAGCAGTTGCAGCTGTCGATCACAGTGGAAACCAAGCTGTTCCCGCAGATTTCATCTGGGAAGGCACCACCAGCAAGTGTAAGGAAGTGACGTTACGAGACCTTAACAACGATGGTGACTGGACGCTGCAGGACAGACTGATGCTGCAGGACAGATTGACTCTGCAGGCCCTTTCAACCCTCTGAGCAGTACAAACGTGCGCGTGCGTCCTCGTGCCTCCTGACCATCCAGAGTACGGTTGGAACAAAAATTTTATTTAAGAAATGTGTAAGACAACATTTAAAAAAAAAGGCAAGTGCATGTTCTTCTTGTTTCCATAAACTGATTATCAAACAAACATGATTTTAAGTTAATAAAACTGGAACTGGAACTAATTTCATTTTTTGAAAAAAACAAACAAAAAACTCACTCCTGGGGGTCAATGAGCATGAAAAAAACTCACTACTCAAAGGGTTAAGTTACTTGGAGGACACTGACTATAGTGGACTTCAAATGCTGGAGCCCGAGTCCCCTTGCGGATTTCCAGGCCACACCCAGTCCCACTGGACGGATGTGGGCGCCCTGAAGCATGGCTGCCACCTGCGGGGGCAGAGAGACCCAGGTTCCTCAGGGCAGGAGGCCCCTCCCACTATGGGCCTCTAGGCACCACTCAGAGGGCCGGCAGGCAAGTTCGCCTGAGTGACAGGTCTCCTGTTTTTGTCTTGAGGTATTTCAATCCTGACTTTTCTACTGGATTTGTCAAGCGTTGAGCTGTTTACTACCCAAAAAGGATTACAAGCTGCCTGAGAGTAGACACCTGGCATTTCCTCACGACCACAGGAGACTCAAGGGCCGTGCATGAGGCAGACTCTGAACACGTACTGTTGGTTTGCTTTGCTTTACGGCACCATTCTTTTAATTACAAACATAAAACATCTCTTTCTCCAAAGGACTGTTAGCCGTTGAGTCAGGGTGTGTGTGGTGTGAGTGATGAAGGGAATGCTACAAAGAGGAGGAGGAGGAGGAGGAGGTAGAGGAGGAGGAGGAGGTGGTGGAGGAGGAGGAGGAGGAGGAGGTGGAGGAGGAGGAGGTAGAGGAGGAGGAGAAGGAGGACGAAAAGGAGGAGGTGGAGGAGGAGGAGGCGGAGGAGGAGGTGGAGGACGAGGAGGAGGAGGAGGAGGAGGAGGAGGAGGAGGAGAAGGAGGAGGAGGAGGAGGAGGAGGAGGTGGAGGAGGAGGAGGTGGAGGAGGAGGAGGTGGAGGAGGAGGAGGTGGAGGAGGAGGAGGTGGAGGAGGAGGAGGTGGAGGTGGAGGAGGAGGAGGTGGAGGTGGAGGAGGAGGAGGTGGAGGAGGAGGAGGAGGTAGAGGAGGAGGAGGTGGAGGAGGAGGAGGTGGAGGAGGAGGTGGAGGAGGTGGAGGAGGAGGAGGAGGAGGGAAAGTAGAGGAGGAGGAGGGAAAGTAGAGGAGGAGGAGGTGGAGGTGGAGGTGGAGGAGGTAGAGGTGGAGGAGGTGGAGGTGGAAGAGGTAGAGAAGGAGGAGGAGGAGGAGGAGGAGGTAGAGGAGGTGGAGGTGGAGGAGGAGGAGGTAGAGGTGGAGGAGGTGGAGGAGGAGGAGGTGGAGGTGGAGGTGGAGGTGGAGGAGGTGGAGGTGGAGGAGGTGGAGGTGGAGGAGGTGGAGGAGGTGGAGGAGGTGGAGGTGGAGGTGGAGGAGGTGGAGGTGGAGGTAGAGGAGGTGGAGGTGGAGGTGGAGGTGGAGGAGGTGGAGGTGGAGGAGGTGGAGGTGGAGGAGGTGGAGGAGGTGGAGGAGGTGGAGGTGGAGGTGGAGGAGGTGGAGGTGGAGGTAGAGGAGGTGGAGGTGGAGGTGGAGGAGGAGGAGGAGGTAGAGGTGGAGGAGGTGGAGGAGGAGGAGGTGGAGGTGGAGGAGGTGGAGGAGGTGGAGGTGGAGGAGGTGGAGGAGGTGGAGGTGGAGGAGGAGGAGGTGGAGGTGGAGGAGGTGGAGGTGGAGGTGGAGGAGGTGGAGGTGGAGGAGGTGGAGGTGGAGGAGGAGGACAAGGAGGAGGGCAGTCCGAGGCTGGGCTCCCCCACCCCAGCCCTGGCCCTTAGCACACCACTGGCTCCTCGCACCCGTGCTTAAGTGGGAAGACAGGCACCCACGGGGCAGCAGCAAGCTCCTCACGCCAATTCCCTGCAACGCTTAGCGTGAGTGCAGGTCTCACAAAACTGTGTACCGGGAGGAGCCTGAGCGACAATGACACTGGACGAGAGGCTGCCGCACGTTCTGGTTCAGCACCTCGCACACTTCTGCCCTCCTTCGGGCACCTCTGGTCATCAGGGGCCCCTTCCTTCCACCAGGCCCTCACCCATGGTTTCCTCCGGGTCCACACCCGCCGCCTCCTGGTTTTCTCACATTGCTTCCTCTCTTCCCAGTCTTCTCTCCCAGTGTCCACCCGCCTCCCTCCCAGCCCCCATGTCTGTCCCTCACTCTCCTGTGCTTGGCACTACCGGAGTCAAAAGACAAAAATCTATCCAATCAAATACTGGCTGGGCAAGGGAGGCCAAGGTTGAAAAAGCCATTGCACTGTGCCACTAGGGTAACTGGCCACACATGTCATGTGGCTTCAGGGACATCAGGGGCACTAGCCAGTCTACCGGGACGTGGAAAGAACAAGAATGAAACCAGTGACAATAGCCCTGATTTAACCCACTTTGTTTCAAGGTCAGGCTTGCCAGGCACTGGGGGTGCAGGGCTGACTCAGCTCCCTCCCCACTGGCCCTCAGGATGTGGGTGGGGGCAGACAGAACCCCAGCAAGACTGCCGTGTGCCTGACACAGGTGACAGGCACAGAGCATGGCGCCGCTCAGTCTGCTGTCACACCGAGCAGTTTCGCGGGGGATGGGGGTGGGGGGAGGACGTTTGGGCTGGCAGGTACTAATGACAGGCACGCGGGCCTCAACAGTCACTGGTTGAGGACCCTGGGAGGGCGCAGTGGGCACCAACAAGAACAGAGCCCTCCTCTCTGGAGATGAACAGGGCAGACCTGTAGCGACAGGTGTGCGGTGAGCACCTGAGCACGCCCGCCGAGCAAAGGAGCAGCCACGCAGAGGGCATGGCTGGAGAAGGAGGGAGTGCCCACCATGTAAGATCTCTGTGAGGGAGTTCGGTATCTTCCTTGGTCACCAACTAAAGGGCAGCTGGCAGTGATTGGTGAGGGCCAGAGGCAGTCTGCAGCAGGGCGCCAAGGGGCCGGCTGGGGGTGGGGGCACAGACCTCACCGTGCTCTGCAGGCAGTCTCAACAGCCCCTTCCGGCCCCGTGAGCACCACCCACCGAAGAAGCTGCCACCCCAGAGCCTGTGCCAGCCCCCTCACTGGCAGCCCCAACCACACGAGGCCTCGGAACAGCTCTGAGCCTATTCCACGCCAGCCCCACACAGGCTCACGTTCCCGAACTGGGCATGCGCTGTGCATGGGCTGCAGGAACCGCACCTGACAGCGAGGTCTTCAGTCCCTGCGGCGAGCGGGCCCACCTGATTTGCTATCCGTCCGGGGGTCCATGATGACGAACTCCGGCCGCAGCTTGCTGATGCGCCGCCCCTTGAGAATGGGCACGAGCCCGCCCAAGTACTCCAGGTAGAGAGTGTAGCATGGGCCGCCCACCTCCGGGTCGTCCTCTGTGCGCTTCATGGTGCAGTGCAGACGCTCGTTGCCAGCCGAGGGGTAGCTGACAAAGTCTCGCATGTTGTTGGGGTCTGGAATCGGGGGCTGGGGGCAGGAAACGGAGAGGAAGGGGAGTGTGGGCTCACTGGTTGCTCCCATGGAGCACACCTGACAGACCAGCGGGGAGGGCTAGCCACATGGCATGGAACACTGACTCGTAACTCTGGGTGGACGTCACTCTCCCAGGAGCTTTTTATAAAACACCTGAGCCAGGCTCCCACCTCAGACAATAAAGCTGGAATGGGGGGGGAGTGTATTTCCTAAAAGCTCCCCAGGTAACTCTAATGTGCGGCCGGGCTGAGAACTACTGGTGCAGAAGCAAGACTGCAAAGCAACTCGAAAGGAAAAATCACAATAGAGTCTAAAACTAATGTTTCCGTACAAAGGAACCAGTAAGTCAATCTAGTACTCAGAAGCAGAGGCAGAGTGCAGAAAGGGAATGCAGAAAGGAACCTACGGCCCGGGGAGCCCACAGCCCAGCAGCACCTGGCAGACACACCCCGCACACGATCACTGAGCGCAGTGGTGTCTGAGTTGCTGTCAGGGTAAAGACGCTGCAGGCCTGGGCTGGGTAAGGGTGGCTCCTCCTCCTCACAGCAGGGCAGGCGGCAGGCCCTAATGCTGGGCTGGGTTCACCCGGACTGTCCCGGTAAGTAGCTCTGGAGAAAGTTACTCAACTTTTTTTTCTTTTTTGCATTTTTCCAAAGTGAGAAGTGGGGAGGCAGTCACACAGACTCCCACATGCACCTGACCGGGATCCACCCGGCATGCCCACCAGGGGGCGATGCTCTGCCCATCTGGGGCGTTGCTGTGTTGCAGCCAGAGCCACTCTAGCGCCTGAGGTGGAGGCCATGGAGCCATCCTCAGCACCCAGGCCAACTTTGCTCCAATGGAGCCTTGGTTGCAGGAGAGGAAGAGAGAGATAGAAAGGAGTGGGAAGGGTGGAGAAGCAGATGAGCCCTTCTCCTGTGTGCCTTGGCCAGGAATCGAACCCGGGACTTCCACACGCCAAGCCGATGCTCTACCGCTGAGCCAACTGGCCAGGGCCAGGAAGTTATTTAACCTTTAGAAGCATAATTCTTGCTTTCTTAAGTGGGAACAATGCAGCATCGGCCAGGAAATCAGGACTGAATAAAGCAGACTGATCAGCAGGACGACACAGCAGTCAAGCCTGGAGCACTGCCTTTGCCGTGAGAAAGCTAATGTCCATCACGCGAGGCGAACCTCTCAATGGACACATGGAATACAATGCAGTGTGGAGGAAGGTGGCCAAACTCTGCGGCACTGGACTCCTTTCTCACCCAGACACTCTGGTCAAGGGCAGGCTTGCTGTATGTGCTCCTCTCTGGGATTCTCAACCGTCTTCTCTGTCTTTGCCCTCCTCTTTGCAAGGGTGGGGAGGATGTGGGGGAGGGGGTGGAGGAGGGGGGAGAATGGAGAGAGGAGGAGAGAGGAAGGAGGAGAAGGAGGAGAAGGGGAGGGGGGAGGGGGGAGGGAGGAGATGGGGAGGACTTTACCTTGATGGTGGGGATGAAGGCAGTGGAGAGGTAGGAACAGAGGCGAGGGGGCAGGGTCAGCTTGCTGACGTCCTTGTCTTCCCGCAGGGCACTGGCGATGGCCTGCTGGCACAGCAGCTGCAGGCTGGACACCCGGTGCTCCACGCGCACCACGTACAGGGCTGGTCCCGATGCCATCAGCAGCCTGGAGTCACGGTGGCCCCAGCAGACGGAGATGATGGGGCGCTGTGGGCAGGGGGGACACTGCGTGTCAGCTTCACTCTCACGGGCAAAGGAAGGTCATGCACGCTTTTCTGAAGCAAAATGAGCTCACTTGACAGTTTTAGAGACTACTGGTTCTAAATACAGCAGAAAATGCTAAACAGTATATTATGCAAATTTAGGACCTTCACTGAAGAGCCAGGGTAGAGTCCTAGAAGAGCATACAAAGTTCCTTTACAGGCATTACCTCGTTTAATCGGGTGCCATAAAACCCAACAAAACTGTGGCAACAACATGTCTACCAGGGTGCAGTCGGCCTGGGTGTGCTGTGACATTCTGACTGCAGCTCTGATTATCTGGGTCCCCATATAACCGGCGGTGGTGCCCATGGCTTGGGCAGGTGGTGAGGAGGTGGACCAGGTGATGGCCCCTCTGTTCTGTCCTGGCAGGGAACATTTCAGAGTCAAGTCAACACTGGGTTTGCGCAGGCACTGTGTGACCTGGGGGCTATTAAATACCCCCTGCAGGCGACTCCTTTCTCCTGAGTCAGGGCATGGGCATGAAGAGATGAGAGGCGTCCCAGTGCTCCCGGGGCCTTTCCCACCTCGCTACAGCTGTTATGTCACCGTGGTTCTCAGCCATCCTCCAGCTGAGGGGGCCAAGAGGAAGGACAGGGCTACCTGGGAGGGGAGAGAGGGGCGCACAGCTCCTGTGGCAGCCTCTCGAGGGGCCTGTGGCCATCACTTGCTTTGAAAAGGCAGCAGAAACTGTGTGCCAGCAGAAACTGCTTGAACTGAAAAAACTCAAAGCTCAGGGGTGCCATCTAGTAAGATCAGCCAAGGAAGAAAGAAAGAGGTGAAGGGCCGTGGTAGAGACGCAGCGAGAGTTTGTTCACTCTGAGCCAGGCAGATGGATTCTAATTTAATGAGATCTTGAGGGGTTTCAGAGACCAGAAGTGGGGATATCATATCTTTTACATGAATGAGAAAAGAACAGAATTTTTACAACCCTTTAGTGACAAACATCAAGATAAAAAGAACACATGAAGACACATGCTTAAAACAGCTCCCAGGGTCAGCTAATCCTGGTTTCAACTTCAAAGAAAAGCACTGGGCTGACGATAATTCGGCTTCCGTTTCCATGCAGAGGCCGTGGCTCTGCACGGGACCGCCGAGGCCCGGGAGGGGGACTGCGGAGCCCAGCACTTGTGTCTCGGGGTTCCAGAGCACTTCCACAATGGGCCTACTAACAAGAGGGTCCCACACAGAGGGAAGACCCTCCAGAGGCACCTGCTAATCCAGAACAAGGCTAGTCACTGCTGAAGACAATGCAAACAACTCCGAGAGCCCAGGGAAGGACTCACACCTATAACAACAGGCAGGAAAGCAGCCTATGAGCTTCCTGAGAACAGGGGAGTTAACCCTCAACGAAAGGAGGCAAACGCACTCTTGCTGAGAGATCCTCCTTCAAGAGTGTAGAAGTCTATGACCATAAGTGCAATCTCTTATTGGATGTTTCCAGTTCCCACCCCTGCCTTCTTCCTTCCTTAATTTTTCACCCACTATCTTACACTAATAATTAAACCTTATAGAATATAAGGTGACCCTCCCACTTGTTTTTTTTAATGTCTATTTTATTGATTTTAGAGAGAGGAAGGGAGAGAGCAGTAGAGAGACAGGAACATCCATTCTTGTATGTGCCCTAACTGGGGATCAAACCGGCAACCTTTGTGCTTCGGACGACACTCTCACCAACTGACCTATCCGGCCAGGGCATCAACTTGCTTTTAATGCAAGAAAAAGTTCATAGAGCTAAAAACAAAACAACTGACTGACCAACTGATAACCCAGACCCAAATTACTGATGTCAGCAAGCTTCAGTCAATAGTGCTAACTCTGAAGTCTCGTCAGAGACTCAGACGTGCTATTATCTATAGTAGTTATAGATAACAGCTAATGAGATAAATTATGGGGTTTTAAATTACAGCAGGTAGGAGGGAAAGGAAATAAATTACAGTATATTTCCTCATAAAAGCTTCAGCCACAGGCATTGCTATTATGAGTAAATCAGGAGAATCAATTTCAGAGCTGAGGCCGCTGCAAGTCTGGGCTTGGCAACAGCTTTTTACGCAATAACCTACAATCTAATTAACTTGGACATAAATTATCCATTCTAAACCGCATTAAATTATTTTTATAAACAGTTCAGTAAATTGGCTAACTTCTGTCCAGCTAAGAAAATGTCCCTGCCTTTGCACTTCTTGACTAGTACAGCACAGATAACGTGATTTTAGAATCACCCCAGAGAAGAGTAAATTGGTGTTATGTATAATTAACATTGTACTTGGTTTTTAATAGCATCATTATTTAACTTTATATTATTGAGGCAATTTTTAAATGGTTGAAACAGACCTTCAAATGAAAAAGAATAATTTATTAAAATGCTCAGATACTATATGGACATATTTCTCCAAAGGAAGACCAGCCAAGCTCCTCTCTTATCCCACAAACCCAGAGAATTTAAATTTAAGACCCATGATACTTTTATGTCACAGCTGATGAGAACTTTTACGGTAGGTAAGGCCGTCGGGCTCTATTGTATCTAGGCACAGTGAAGATTAGAAAAAGGAAGACAACGTAGTCTTCAACTTCAAGAAAATAAAATGAGTACAGAAAAGTGTAATCCATGGCGAGGCATTAAACACCCCAAGGATTCATAAAGAAGGGCTGAAATCGCTGGACAGATTTACAAAAGAATGTGACTAGTTTGAAAGGAGAATGGCAGGAAAGGACACTCCCTGCAGAGGGAACAGCATGATGCCCGGAAGGGCGCCCCGAGTCAGCCAGAGCAGTGGACAGCGCTGCACGTGCCTGTGTGTTTCAGCACTATCATACACACACACTCTAACAAACACAGAAGCCTTACAACACAGCGTACTTGTGTGTTTCAGCACTATCATACATACACACTCTAACAAACACAGAAGCCTTACAACACAGCGTACTTGTGTGTTTCAGCACTATCATACATACACACTCTAACAAACACAGAAGTCTTACAACACAGTGTACTTGTGTGTTTCAGCACTATCATACACACACACTCTAACAAACACAGAAGTCTTACAACACAGCGTACTTGTGTGTTTCAGCACTATCATACATACACACTCTAACAAACACAGAAGTCTTACAACACAGCGTACTTGTGTTTCAGCACTATCATACATACACACTCTAACAAACACAGAAGTCTTACAACACAGCGTACTTGTGTTTCAGCACTATCATACATACACACTAACAAACACAGAAGTCTTACAACACAGCATACTTGTGTTTCAGCACTATCATACATACACACTCTAACACAGAAGTCTTACAACACAGCGTACTTGTGTGTTTCAGCACTATCATACATACACACTCTAACAAACACAGAAGTCTTACAACACAGCGTACTTGTGTGTTTCAGCACTATCATACATACACACTCTAACAAACACAGAAGTCTTACAACACAGCGTACTTGTGTGTTTCAGCACTATCATACATACACACTCTAACACAGAAGTCTTACAACACAGCGTACTTGTGTTTCAGCACTATCATACACACACACTCTAACAAACACAGAAGTCTTACAACACAGCGTACTTGTGTTTCAGCACTATCATACACACACACTCTAACAAACACAGAAGTCTTACAACACAGCGTACTTGTGTTTCAGCACTATCATACACACACACTCTAACAAACACAGAAGTCTTACAACACAGCGTACTTGTGTGTTTCAGCACTATCATACATACACACTCTAACAAACACAGAAGTCTTACAACACAGCGTACTTGTGTGTTTCAGCACTATCATACATACACACTCTAACAAACACAGAAGTCTTACAACACAGCATACTTGTGTTTCAGCACTATCATACACACACACTCTAACAAACACAGAAGTCTTACAACACAGCGTACTTGTGTGTTTCAGCACTATCATACATACACACTCTAACAAACACAGAAGTCTTACAACACAGCGTACTTGTGTGTTTCAGCACTATCATACATACACACTCTAACACAGAAGTCTTACAACACAGCGTACTTGTGTGTTTCAGCACTATCATACATACACACTCTAACAAACACAGAAGTCTTACAACATAGCGTACTTGTGTTTCAGCACTATCATACATACACACTCTAACAAACACAGAAGTCTTACAACACAGAAGGAGCTGGGAATTCCCATCCTCTCTTACCTGTCTTCCAGGTAGGCTAGAGACAGCTGGTATGAGATCTGATTGAGACAGCCACACAGCCTGCCAGTTCAGACAACCAACAAAAAGAACTAAAAATATATATAAATATGTAACTCAACAACAAAAAACAATCCAACAATAAACTGGCGAGGGTCTTGAAGAAACATCTCTTCGAAGAAGCAACAAATGGCCAATAAGCAGGTGAAAAAGTACATGAAAAGATGTTCAAAATACCTATCAGGGAAATACAAACCAAAACCTCACACCCATCAGGAGAGCTGCTATCAGAACTAAAACAAAACAGAAAATAACAAGTGTTGGCAAGAATGTAGGGAAGACAGAACCTGGGGCACTGTTGGTGGGAATGTAAAAGGTGCTCCCACCAGGAAAAACAGCATGGCGATTTGTCCAAAAATCAGAAATAGAACTACCATAGATCAAGCAAGTCTGCTGGGTATTTATCCAAAAGAACTGAAAGCAGTGTTTCAAAGAGAGATTTGAAACAGAAGTATTTCCTGTTCACAGAAGTATTATCCAATAATAGCCAACAGATGGACAGAACCCAAATGTCCACTGATGGATGAATGGATAAAATGGTGTGTGTGTACATACGTGTGTGTTGGTGTACGTGTGTGTATGGCATATTATTCAGCTTAAAAAGGAACAAAATTCTGACACATGCTACAACATGAATGAATCTCAAGAATGTTATGCTAAGTGAAATAAGCCAGTCACTAAAAGACAAACACTGCACGATTCCACTTCTATGAGGTATGTAGAGTAGTTAAATTCATCGAAACCGAATAGAATAAAGCTTCAGTTTTACAAGATTAAGAAGTTATAGAGATTGGTTACACCACAATGCAATAAATACACTTAACACTACTAAACTTTACACTTAAAAATGGTTAAGAAGGCCCAACCTGTGGTGGTGTAGTGGAATGTTAATCTGGAACACTGAGGTTGCTGGTTCAAAACCCTGGCCTTGCCCGGTCAAGGCACATATGAGAAGCACATGAGCTGACGCTCCCCCCCTCCCCCGATTTCTCGCCTCTCTCTAAAATCAATAAGTAAAATCTTTTAAAAAAATGGTTAAGATGGCAAATTTTATGTTATGTATTTTACTATACTTTTTTAAAAGATATGTTTAGCCTGACCAGGCGGTGGCTCAGTGGACAGAGCGCCAGACTGAGGTGCAGAGGACCCAGGTTCGAGACCCCAAGGTCGCCAGCTTGAGTGCGGGCTCATCTGGTTTGAGCAAAAAGCTCACCAGCTTGGACCCAAGGTTGCTGGCTCAAGCAAGGGGTTACTCGGTCTGCTGCAGCCCCACAGTCAAGGCACATATGAGAGAGCAATCAATGAACAACTAAGGTCTCGCAACGAAAAACTGATGAATGATGTTTCTCATCTCTCTCTGTTCCTGTCTGTCTGTCCCTATCTATCCCTCTCTCTGACTCTCTCTCTGTCTCTGTAAAAAAGGATATGTTTAAATAATTAATGTCTGTATCTAATTACAAAATACTCCAATCTGGTATACCTGCCTCTCTGATGAGCTGCATAAGGTTAGGACATTAGTCCCAAGTTTATCATCACCCCATCAATCGTCCACTCACTTGCAGTTCTCTCTCCAGTACACCCTGCTAAGAATTTTATCCTCTATTATAAAGAACCCAGACAAGAAATGAACTGGTCTAAAAGTCTCTGGAACATAAGACCAAACAGAAAGGTGCCTATCTGTACATACTTTCTCTAGACCATTAAGCTTTTAACCACTGTTTAAGAATAACTTAGTAGAAATAGAAAAGTACGTTACTGACATAACAAACATAAATCGGAGTGAATATTGAAGACTCAGCAAGCACTTCTGCGTGTTTCTGATTTCTATGTCAGACTGCTTGACGATAAACATCAGGTCGCTCTGCCTACTGCCCGCTCATTTGGCTGGGTGATGAAATAAAGTATTTTGATAAACAGGCAAAAACGTCTTTCTCCCTATTTTTCTTGGTTCATACTGCATAATTTAATTAAAGTCAACAAAGGATTAAAATCTGTCAAAGACAAGTGCAGTGAGTACAAGCAGCTCACAAGGATTAGTGGAGACCGGGCGTCCCAGCAAGTGCCCCCACGCATCCGTACTTGCACAAGTGTGTCCAGGGTGAAGATATGCTCCCCACGAACATTGTAGAACTTGACCATGGCGCTCTTCAGGACAGGGCCGTTGGGAAGGTCCCCAAGCTGGGTTTGCCGTTCCATACCAGCGACTGCCAGGAGGTCCCCCTGCGTGCACCACTGGGCCACCACCTCTGAAATCACAAAAAAGAAACGGTCGGCCTGCAGACATGACCCTCCCTGAGCTTTCACTTATGTAGTTTGTAAAGCAGATGCCCAACAAATACATCAGTCTCTCTCCTTTTCTTTCATGAAGACACCCGCTGCCTGCTTCTCTGAAGACACACAGACTCTATGAAAACCAAGTTTATTACTTAGAGAAGAACTGCAGTTCCCCTGAAACATAACTGCGCCAGGCGAAGACCATCTGTGATAAAGCTGGCGTGTTAAATCTCTGTCTCTAATGCCAGCATTTCCATAATGGGGCCTGCGGAACTCTGAGCGAGCAGGTCAGGGAATACAGCCCAGGACTGTACGTCCTAAGTGTGCTTTTCCCACTGCTGGGTCCCCCGGCTCCCTGAGATGACTCAAAGAAGTTATAAATGCTAAAAGTAAAAAGTAAACCACGAGCCAAGCCTAAGTTGATACTCATTTGAGTTCTGTGCACCACAGCAGATAATGTTCAGGTAATGGACATACCTGCATATGAAGGCCCTAACTCTTCCTCAACAGTTATGGGGCTTAGAAACGAAGATAAATACTTCTGTTGTGTGGCAGAGTTGTCAGAGAAATGTCCACAACAGAGATGAGATGCCCTCCTACCAGACTTTCAGTGCCTACAAGAAATGGCTATTAAATGGTTTGTCTAATACTAATGTGAACCAATTACTTATTCTTGCTGGTAAAACAAGCTGTTAGTAATAAGCTTTTCAGGATAGTATAGCTTTTCTCCCTCAAGACCCTAAGACTGTATGTGCCTTACACAGAGGTCCCCAAAATCTGGAACTCTGGGTCCATTCTGCACAGAGGCTGGACAGGGCCACACATGAGAGCTGGATCTAGAATTCAGCAGCTCCTAAGTGCTAACAGGTCACATGTGATCATGCATCTGTCTTGTTCATGTATGGTACTGATGCTGACATTGAAACCAGCCATTCTGAGGTCACCAAAGTACTGAACTTCCCTTGAAGACTGGACAGTGACCCCTGGGGTAAGATTCCTCTCCAGACTCAGGGGAGCCAGAGCTTGCTCATCCCGCCAGCCACAGACAGAAACCGTAGGTAGAGGCAGCGGAGGACTGCCCGGAGGTGACTGCAGACAAGCACCAAGAGAGAACCCTGACAGCGAAGAGCTGATGAGAGGAGACTCCCTTGCTCTTCCTTCTAAAAGGATGTGGATAAGGCTGAGTGCAAAACAGCCAATGAAAAATAAAAGAACCAACCACATATCTAGATGAACAGATTTTTCAAAAATAACAGGGAAGTGAGAGGGTTTGTGCATGCACTAAAGTGTGCTCTGGACACCCAGATGCCACAACCCTTCCAGCGAAGGGCCTCATCATAACGATGAAACTGAAATGGCCTTCTCTGGATGGTACCTTTAAAAACGCAAGGACGTCAAAACGAGGAGCCACTAATACTGACAGATGCACATGACGGAAAGATGGAGCCGACCACAGTTTAGGGGGGAAACGTCCTGCAGTCCTGTAGCAGTGAAGACAGCACTGAACTCCCAGGCTCCTCTGCTGGCCCGCTCTGGTCAGTGCATGAGCAAATCCCTGCACCATCCTTTTTGTTATTCATTCATTTTAATAAGAGTCTTTGCATTTTTTCTTTTCCTAACAGAAAAGTGGGTTGTTGCCCTCACAGGGCTGACCTAGATACACAGTCACATTCAGAGGCTGCTCAAAGATGAGCCCTGAGCACTCTAGGTCATTGATTCTGTGTACTAGGTGGGGGCTGTCTGAGTTAAGAATGAGCCTAAATATTTACAAGTCAATGCTTAGGGATTTCTTTAACGGAGTTGAGGACTGGAGTGAATAAATAAAATGGAGTCACTATGGTCAAGCTGCTAAATTATTCAATAAAGTAGGCTGAGGCATGAGAAAACGATTCTATTCTTTAGTCCCGAAATTTAACTTTCTGGGCTTTCCAGTCCTACGTCAATGTGCGGATGCACCTTGGGTCATTATGCGTCAGTCAATGCCTGAACACACATCAAACCCTTGGATGAGCCTGGCCAGGTCGTGTCGCAGTGGATAGAGTATCAACCTGGGATGCTGAGAACCCAGGTTTGAAACCCCAAGGTTGTAGGATTGAATGTGAGCTCATCTGGATTGAGTATGGGGATGCTGGATTGAGCGTGGGATCATAGACATGATCCCATCGTCACTGGCTTGAGCCCAAAGGTCAATGGCTTGATCAAGGGGCCACTGGCCCAGCTGGAGCCTCCCGCCCAACCCCAGTCAAGGCACGTATGAGAAACAATCAATGAACAACTAAAAAAAAGTGCTGCAACTACAAGGTGATGCTTTTCATCTCTCCCTTCCCATCTCTCTCACTCTCTCTCTCCCCCTCTCACTAAAAAAACAAAAACCCCTTGGATGACCATCTGAATGAACTCAAGAAGAAATTGCTACCTTGTCCAGACCACTAGACATCTGAAGACTGCCATCTTGGATCAATGCAAGGGCTAAGAATGCAGGACTGATTCTTCTCAAGAATGTACTTTTTATTATAAGAACCCTTAGCTTTTCTTTCTCTTTTGGAACAGTTTGGGTATTGCCTAGTTGTGTTTCAGGTTTGTAAGTCCTAAGACCCTTAATAAATCTTTACCATTTATTTCTAGACAAAGCCTCCTGACTGAGTGCATTAGACACAGTTATAAAGTTATCCTGAGACAGTTATAGTCTACAAAGGCAAGTCAGTCTTTCAAAAGGAGTGAGACAGCATAAACCAGTTCTGATACAGATGACAAGGACACCAGTTATTAAGGCAACAGGCTACCTCCTAACACCCTGACATGAAGTGGGAATACATGAGTGGGACTAAGGAAACACCAGGGCTTGTCCGATTTCAACCAGGGGCACAGCAGTACCCTAAGGAGCTGAATTCCTAGTGCAGGAGTTCTAAACCCTCATAAACTAGAGCAGAATGAAACAAAACTCAAATATTCATTCACTTTTTGCCACTATACTGAAAAGACAAGGACGTAGAAGTCTAGATGTAGTCTGGTCAGGACCTGTGTTGTCCCAGAAACGTTTTGTAAGCTCTGCCTGACCTATTTTAGAAAATAATCCCTAATATCTTTGCCGAATGTTTTAGTAACAATTTAACTTTTTTGAATCTCCAAAAACTAGTTTGAAAATATAACTTAGAAGGGACGAGCTCCTGCTTCCCAGGGACCTCCTCCCACCCTCCGCGGCTCAGCGCTGGGCCGGGCGGCTCCCAGGCACAGAACACTCCCATCTTCCCCAAGCACTGGCTTTTCCGGATGATTCTGAGGGGTGTGTGGATTTTGGGGCTCTTAAACATTTTGCACAAGAAAGTCAGCAAAATTACACTATTTTACTTTAACCAACAATCTTATAAATCTTTTTTGGTAAAATATGGAGGCTCAAAATTTGACATGCAGTCAGTGACGAGAACATCTGGTTCTTCTGTGGTAGCAAGAGCCCCTTGCACGGCATTGGTGCTGTGTCCAAAAGGCAGCCGAGCACTGGTGGAGAAAGAGCAGCATCCCTACCAAACAGCATGTGTGCTGCAGCTGTCAGGTGGAGGTCTGAGGTTCACTTAGGCCCCTCCCCCTTAAATGTCCCTGTTAATAATTCGTCTTTTTATTAGCCAATTAGATACATGTACTGGTGTGTGTGCGCGCACGTACGCATGCGAATGTCCGCATGTACAGAGAGAGGACAGAGGAACAAATTAAGTAGTGAAACATGATGGTAGAATATCAGGTGAAATCTTTTCTTTAATAAGAGTGCTTTTAGTGAGCACAGCAAGGACTGAAAATATCATCGTCAATGAGGACAATGGGAGAAATCTTAGCCGGAACTGTGCAGTGACAGCTCCACCCAGCAGAACCGCTCTCTGCAGTGACCTCCCACTTGCCAATCTCAGTGTGCTCAGTGAAATGATAATAAGAGCAACTTCTGCAAAACAAAGAAACAAAATAAAGCCCAGTCTGAATTCCTTTATTTTACTGCAGTGTGGGGTGGAGTGAGTGAGACATGCTTTTGAAAGCTTGCTTTACTGCCCGAGATGTTCTTCTTTGGACGTAGCAGAATGTGCCACCCAAAATATGCCTCATTGGTTTAAGGGATTTTCTGAGAGGAGGCAGATACAAGACTAGCTCTCTACTCTGCCTGTTTGCCTAAGCAAGACATAAATTTATAAATGTGTACAACCTCCCACCAGGAAGGACATCAAGTAATCACTGAAGACAGCTTCAGACCCTTACCAACCCAGAGAAGGCCCCGGACGAATCTACACAATGAACTTTAGGAACTAGCCCTTATCTTCCATCAGTTCCCACAATTTGCTACCCTAGAAATGAGTCTTTTTCCTTTGTTTTGTCACTTCTCCAAAATGTACTGTTCTATTGTTAACATGCCGTGTAATCCCACATTACAACCAACGCTTTGTTACTCATCACTGAGTGCTTCCCCGGTAAGCACGTAAGCACGACGCCTGATTAATCAACTTCTGTTTGCTTTTCTCTTGCCAAGCTGTCTTTCATCAGTCTCATTTCAGGGCCCCAGCTGCAGAACTCCACCTGGTAGAGGAAAGTGTTTTCCTTCCCTGTATCCTCAAGGAGTAAAAGTCACAATGGAGGGGAAAAGCCCCAAATATTAGAAGTCCCTGAATTTGTGATTCCCAGATTTTTATTCAAGACACAACTTGCTCAGGAAAATTCTGCAGAGCAAAAAATCATTCTCCTCTCCCTACACACACACACACACACACACACACACACACACACACACACACACGAGCGCGCGCGCGCCTGTGTATGCGTGCACGTGTGACAAGGTGAGGAAGAGGGTTTGGTCATGGGGACCATGAGCTATTGGGCATACTAAGTTGTTTTGCACATGACATGATTACGGTTTGGTGATAAACTAAAGAATATCATAAGTCATCTCTCTTGCTAAGACTTCTTTTTTAAGTGAGAGGAGGGGAGATAGACTCCTGCATGCGCCCCAACTGGGATCCACCCAGCAACTCTGGTGCTTGAATCAACCAAGCTATCTTCAGCGCCCGGGGCCGGCCCTCAAACTGCTTGAGCCACTGATTGTGAGAGAGGAAGAGAGAAAGAAAGGGGGAGGGTCACACTGCAGTAAAAAGAAAGATGGTCGCTCCTCCTGCATGCCCTGACCGAGGATCGAACTCCAGACATCTGCAGGCTGGGCTGACGCTCTACACTGAGCCAGCCAGCGAGGGCCTAAGTCTTCTTTCTTCACTGGAAGCTCTCTGATGATGTTTCTTTGACAATAACAGAGAAAGACAAAGTGAATCTAGGATAAAAGTTAGAATAAAACTAGAGTAAAAAACTTTCACATTTGGGAGGGCTACTTTGCATCATCTCCACAAATCACGTGTTCCTAAATCCTCTGCTGCAAATTTGATGTCAATGTTTTGGAAATGCTGCTTTAATACAATCTAGTCTGATACAGGCAGGTATGATGCAGTCCAGCCAATCAACAGTGAGGTACATGGGCTTGATTCTCCACTTCCCTGTGCTTCTGGAATAACACAGCCGGCACGCAGAGCACACACTCGAGACGCCAGTCTGGCAGCCAGGTTTTTTTGGTTTTTGTGGGGTTTTTTTGTATTTTTCTGAAGCTGGAAACGGGGAGAGACAGTCAGACAGACTCCCGCATGCGCCCAACCGGGATCCACCCGGCACGCCCACCAGGGGCGAAGCTCTGCCCACCAGGGGGCGATGCTCTGCCCCTCCGGGGCGTCGCTCTGCTGCGACCAGAGCCACTCTAGCGCCTGGGGCAGAGGCCAAGGAGCCATCCCCAGCGCCCGGGCCATCTTTGCTCCAATGGAGCCTTGGCTGCGGGAGGGGAAGAAAGAGACAGAGAGGAAGGGGGGGGGGGGTGGAGAAGCAAATGGGTGCTTCTCCTATGTGCCCTGGCCGGGAATCGAACCTGGGTCCCCCGCATGCCAGGCCGACGCTCTACTGCTGAGCCAACCGGCCAGGGCCTGGCAGCCAGTTTTAAATGACAGGCGCAAGTTCAACCGAATGTTCTGGGTTGCCCCACCTCCCATTTAGATTATAGTCGGTCCTGAGAATGTCGAGGACCAGACAGTGCAGGAATTTCTACATTGCACCTTTCAACCCTGAAAAGCCAATTATTTTTCAAAAAAACCAGGGTCATACAATCAGTATTATTCTAAAATTGCAAAATTCAGAACATTCTAAATGCCAGTGGACACTGATTTTCTCTTGAGATGACGGCATTTCAGACAGTGGACAGGAAGAGATCAGCCCCGTTACAGCCACGTCTCAGTCTGACAACTGCAGGGTCTCCATACGTCTGTCAAGGTAACTAGACTGCAGAACAACTGGTCCCTTAATAAAGCCCTAAAAGTACAGGGGCTTCTTTGTGAAGGTGGCTCACGCACCCGCTGCTGCCTCCCGCCCGCAGGAGCTGCTGTGCAACGCTGCAGACCGGGGCAGCCGGAGGCACACACCGCGCACGGGGGAGGCCCACCCTGTGCGGGGAGAGCGGCAGGTGAAGACGGAGACTGGCGGTTCAGAATCCCTCCTCCGGGCGAGACTCGGGAGCGACTTGTCAGGTAGGAAGCGGAGTGAAAGGATAAACAGCCTTTACTAACAGGCTCCCGAAGTCAGGAAGAGGTCACTGAAGACCAGGTAGGTCCTGGGTGTACGACAACCAGCCTGGAAGGCCGGCCCCTGGGCCAGGGCTCATCCGCAGCCTCCGTACCTTTCAGTCCTGAGCGGATGACAGTGGGAGACAAGTCATCGTAGTTGTTCATCAAGCTGATGTCCCCCGAGGTGAAGCTGACGGTGAGCAGTGGCTTGATGTTCTGCACCGGGATGGGGTACGCTGCCGGGCCATCTGTGGGGACAGAAGTGCCAAGTGGAAGAGCCAGCAAGCACATGATCCTACCCCAGGGCCACACATTGGACGGATCTACCAAAGAAAGCACTTCTACACCACCCCCAACCTCACGGCCATGGCGGTGCTCACCAGAGAACCCTGGGTCTACGGCAGTGAAAATATGGGTGAAAAGTTTTAACCTGGCTGCTAATGTGCTGTGGTCTAATGATGTGTACATGTAAATTACTTGAATGTCATAAAACATACAGGGTGGAGCAAAAGTAATGCATGAATTAATAAATAACACAAGAATAAACTGTTTTGCGTGCTCACAACTGTGACTCTACTCCTGTCCCACTCTGTAGAGCAGGGGTCCCCAAACTTTTTACACAGGGGGCCAGTTCACTGTCCTTCAGACCGTTGGAGGGCCGGACTATAAAAAAAACTATGAACAAATCCCTATGCACACTGCACATATCTTATTTTAAAGTAAAAAAACAAAACGGGAACAAATACAATATTTAAAATAAAGAACAAGTAAATTTAAATCAACAAACTGACCAGTATTTCAATGGGAACTATGCTCCTCTCACTGACCCCCAATGAAAGAGGTGCCCCTTCCAGAAGTGCAGCGGGGGCCGGATAAATGGCCTCGGGGGGCCGCATGTGGCCAGCAGGCCATAGTTTGGGGACCCCTGCTGTAGAGGAACGGCAGGAAGAGGCCCAGGCTGCACAGCTCAGCTGGTTGAAGCGTTAGGTTGCGGGTTTGATCCATTTCAGCGCACACACAAGAATCAGCTAACGAATGCATAAATAAATGGAACAACAAGTCAATGTTTCTCTCTCTCCCTTCCACTTTCTCTAAAATTAATCAATAAATAAAAAAATTAAAAAATAACATTATAAAAAAAGAATGGTGGAAAGAGGGATGAAAGTGCATCTTGATCCTGGTCTAACATGCAGAGAAAAGTGGCTTTCAAGCCTGCTCTCTCAGGGACCCTCATGAGAACGAGCGGCCTCAGCAGTTACTGTGAGTTCTCCATGAGGCTGTCAACATGAGAGCCCCAAGTCTGCAAAGAAGGCTGCGGGTGCACACGGCTCAAAGTTCTGCTTTGTCCGCAGTGCACACTCAGCATAAAGGAAGTAGAATGCTCTGTAAATTCAAGAAGTATTCACTGAATGTCAAGAAAGGAGTCATGATGGACCACATTCTGGATTCTTCCATGTGTTTCAGAAAGTAGAAGCCAGTGCCTCCCATGGGTGACTCAGTCACCTCCCACAGGGTGACTCGGGGCTCCCTCAGAGGGTGACTCAGTCACCTCCCACACGGGCTCCCTCAGAGGGTGACTCCGGGCTCTCTCAGAGGCTCTCTGAGGCATCACACCTGTGCCACACTCACCTCTGGCAGCCGCCCCAGTGGGCCGGCCTGACAGCTGCCCTCTGTACTCAAGCCTCCTTGCTACCAGGAAACGCCACTCTACCTGAAAACCAAGCTCCGTCATCTCAAAATCACTGCACTGCTTCTGAGAAAGGCAACTGGTTCAAGCAGCAGCAGGCACCGAATTCTGTTCTCACACTTACTCTGGACTTGCTCATAACCTTGGTCTCTAGATCTTCTTTCTTACACTTGTAAGTAAATCTGCATTCAATCTCGTCAAGTTCTATGGTAAAAGCACACTGAGTCCAATGTTTTAAGGCACTGACTTGACCACTCTGAGGCTGGAGAAATGATCGACACTGCATTCCAGGCTGGGTCCTCCTAGGAAAGGGCACGGTCACCTCCCTAATGGATCTGTGGGAGCTAAGAACACTTCCTCAAGGTCTACCGATTTCTTTTTTTTAATGTGTAAACATCGTCATCTATTAAAATAAGTAAAAAAAAAAAACTCCACACACATACATGAATAAATAGGTACATATGTTCTCTGGGAAGCATCACATCTGGGACAGGAGGGAGAAGACAAGGCAAGAGCACTGGAGTCCAGCGGGCCAGGTGCTGACGAGGTGATTTTTAAAGACTTCCTCAGACCAGGACTTCATGGGGCAAAAAGGCCTCACAGTCACAGGATAGGGTAGAAACCGTCCAGCACGTGTCCTTGACCACCGGGCACTGGGCGCAGTGTGAGCAGAGCCGCCCAGGCTGGGGCAGAAGTCCTGCAGCAGTGTGACCACTTCTACTCAGGCGGTCATCCCTTCCACTATTTCCAAATACGACTTCGTTTTGTAAAAACGGGTGAGTGCAGCAAATGGGACACTGGGGACGAGCCAGGGCTCTGGGCAGGCCATTGCTGACGTGTGCTGACACTGGCTGGTGACGGCCACAGCAGCGTCAAAGGCTGCCCCTTCCCCTGGGCTTCTCACACATGTGGGGGAAAGATACTGCGGGGGTGAAGGAGGGTGGAGTCCAAACTCATCCCCACCAAGTCTGACACCATCTTTCATTACCGGGCCCAGTGTGAAAAACAGACCCCAACCAATCCGGTTTAGTGTCACTGTGAGATCTGTGGGGGTGGGCAGCAGGTTCTTCAGACTGAGAGAGGGGAGAGCGCCTCCCCAAATTAAAGACAGGGACATGGATGCCTGCCCAATGTGCCAGCCTTCGTTACGGGAAGAACTAATGATCCTTTCCTCATAGGACTGAAGCCTGGACTCTAACATTAGGGATGTGGAGCACCACACACTAAATTATTGTAATAGCACAGCACTTTTCAGCTTCAGCTCTCTTTATTCTCACTACGCCCCAGGGACGCAGAAAGGGTCGTAAAGTCCCATTTTATATCGAGGGAGACCTAAGCCAGTGGCATTCATCACCCTGGCCAGTGATAGCAAGAAAGGGGGAGGCAGAGAGAAGACAGTCACTTGGAGCACAGAGCAGGCCGACCGGCCCTGCCTCTGGGTTCAGGAGCTCTTCCCAGTGAGGCAGGGCGCTGTGCCCCCAGCAGACCTTCCCCTCCTCCCCACATGCTGTCCCTGCTGAGCAGCCAGCTACCTTGGGGCGGGGAGTAGTCATCGGAGTCTGTGTCGCTCTCGCTGCTGTCCTCTACCAGGAAGGCCGGGTAGTTCCAGGACATGCTGAGGATGCCGTCGGACTCGTGCAGGAGGACGTGGGCCAGCATCCTGCCGTGGCAGTCCATGACGATCACCTGCCCGTCAGCTGTGCCAAACAGCACCTGCAAGTGAGGACCGGGACTGCTGTGATGGACAGGGAGGAAGGGCCTCCACTTCCCACAACCCTCGTCGCCTCAACTTGTTTAGAAGGACTAAATATATTTAGAACCAGAAACACAGACCAGTTCAAGTAACTGGGGGGGGGGGGGGGGATACACAAAGCATTGAGTTGTAAAACTTTAACTAGTTGTCATTGCAAGAATTTCAGTCCTCTAATACTGAAATATGACCAGCAGCACAATAAACACTCATTATGGGCCTAACCTGTGGTGGCGCAGTGGATAAAGCGTCGACCTGGAATGCTGAGGCTGCCGGTTCAAAACCCTGGCCTTGCCCAGTCAAGGCACATATGAGAGTTGAAGCTTCCTGCTCCTCCCCCCTTCTCTCTCTCTTTCTCTCCCCCCTCTAAAACGAATAAATAAAATTAATTTAAAAAATATTTTAAAAACCCCCACTCATTATGTTGTGTGGACATTATCAAATAATACAAGCAAAATCTTGGTTTCATTTTTTGTGGGTTATTTTGTTTACTAGGGTTGGAGAAGAAGGGTTAAAAAGATAATATTCATTATTTTTCCGGAAAATAAAGAAGTGGCAGAAGTTTGTTATTAAGAATTTCTCAAATTTATAAGACAAAACTTAGGTGTTTTATCTTAGGTGACCCAAGAAAAAACACATTAGGTTATGTAAGCATGTTATCTAACCATATTTGGAAAAGAAGATGCTTCTGAAATAGATTGTCTAATGTTTTCACTGTGAATAAGGTGTTAATGTATCAAAAGTTGTATCAATGAAGTATTAATGAAGTCAGCACTTCACTGAGTGCTGACTTTGTACTAAGCACTATACTAAAAGCTTTATCTCATTAACTGTCAATAACCCTGTGAGCTCAGTACCAGCAATGCTGGAATGCAGACGTGCTGAGGCTGGCCTGAGGGAATTCCCCGGGGAGGTGGGGCCCAGGGGTGGAGCTTGCACTCAGGGCCACGCTGGGGGACTGGACAGGCACAAGGCAGAGCCAGGCACTGGCGGGGCAGAGGAAGGCAGGTGGGGGTTACTCCCTCCCATCAGCACAAGAGCATCTCACAGCAGTACTATCAGGCTGGATGTCCCCGAGGGGACCCTGGGGCCTGGGAAGCAGGATGTCCACAGGGAGCACACTGTAACCTTCTGCTCTGTGGGGTGGGAGCTTGCCTCTGCATCTGTTGCCATTAAAACTTCCCACATTTTGTGTCTAATGAGGTTTGTCTATCCCTGAGCAACTCAGCATGACAACCAACCTATGTTTCCATTGCACAGATGCAGAAACAGCCCGAGAGGGGCCAGGCTAATGATGATGAGGCTGTTATGCAGTAAGAGGCCATCTGACTACAAAGAACGGGGTGCAGGGCTTTCTACATCCCTGCCTCTTCTGCTTTTAAGATTTTGACATTAAGCTTGCGGGAAAAGAGCTTTGGTCACAGTGGACAACTCAGTATGTATTTTGTTGTTGCTGCTGTTAAATGAATGAATTAAAGTCAGTGATAATCAAAAGGCAATTTTAGGACATACAGTAAATGCTGATGATTAAGATAGATTAATTGCAAGGGAAGATATATTTCATTTAAGTAACAATAAGCTCACAGAATTTATAAAACTGTTAGAATAAATCAATTTGCATCAAATATTTCTGTAAACATGATCTACATTCTAATGACTGAAAGCTAAAATAAAAAAAGAAGGCTAGAGCTGTTTTTTCCCCAGAGCACACCACTTAAAGAAGAAACAGAGAAACCCAACAGGAACACAATAAAAAGCATTTTAGAAACAGCTGAATTCTTGGCGGCCCTCAGAGGAAATAAGTCTGCATGGTGTGGCTGCGAAGGCCCAGTGAGACCAGTGGGGACAGAGACCCTGGGGCAGCCTGGCCAGCCCAAACTCCGGAAAGCCAGACCCTGCACAGTCAGCAGTTTGAACAATAATACAGAACACGCCTGACCTGTGGTGGCGCAGTGGATGAAGCGTCGACCTGGAAATGCTGAGGTCACTGGTTCGAAACCCTGGGCTTGCCTGGTCAAGGCACATATGGGAGTTGATGCTTCCAGCTCCTCCCCACCTTCTCTCTCTGTCTCTCTCCCTCTCTGTCTATCTCTCTCTCTCTTTCTCTCTCCTCTCTAAAATGAATAAATAAAATTAAAAAAATAATAATAATACAGAACACAACTGGCTGCACCTTTAACTGAAATGTACAATTTACATATCTCAAATGTAAAAGATATGTGGGAACCCCACAGTAAGGTGAGGGTCACGGGCGATCAAGGCTCCCCTCGCCCTGTCCCTACCCTCACTCACTGGTCCAGTGTGTCCTGAAGAGCAGCTCTGTACCTCGGTGCTGGCTGAAGTGATCATTTGTCACTGATGACCTTTAGTTTTTAATAACAATAACGCATTAGCAAACAATCACTCTTCACAAGGACCCCGGAAAGGAGTTCTCTCACCCCTCCGTTGTGGGTTCTCGAAGTCCCCAGTCTTCCATCGGTGGAATCATCACTACTTTCATCTCTTTTTTTTAAACCTAATTGGATAATGTTTTAAAATTTTATTTCTTGACGAGAGAGAGAGAGAGAGAGAGAGAGAGACAGAAACATCAATCTGTCCCTGCATGTGCCCTGACCGGGCATGGAACTGGCAACCTTTGTGTCTCAGGATGATGCTCCAACCAACCGAGCTGACTGCCAGGGCTACTTCCGCATCTTCACTGTGCAGTTGTCTGATTTCTGACTCCCACAGAGCCTGTCGGCTCTTGAGGACGGGGTGTGCTGGCTCTGCTCGCCACGCCCTCCCCAGGGCCTGCCAGGGTCCACACAGGAAGTGAGTATCTGTGGAGGGAGGGAGTAAATGCCTCCGCACTGAGGCGTCCTTTTTCGTTATAGAGAAACAGATGCCAGAGAACAGAACAGAAACCTGTTCCTGAACTAAGGACCAGTGTACTTAGTGCGTTACCAGTGCTCAGCATTACATTACAGCCAAGTATAAAAACTGGCCCCCACCCCACCCAGCCCACCCCTGCAGTTCCCACCATCAACCGGTGGCAATCACAGCTCTCTTGGGAAGAGAATATGCGATAAAACTTGAGAGAAGGAAACATCAGCACTAACAGCCTAGTTGTCACACGGTGACGGAGGGAGTTATGTTTTGGAACTAGTACGTCACAGATAACGGAAGAACACTGGTACAAGAGGAAATCAGATTTTTAAGAATCGCCTCTGTTACAAGATTTTCATGCCTCATCTCCTCCAGTGAGATAAGGCTTATGTGAGCCACAGCCTTGAAAGGAACAAGAAGAGCAGCCTAGTCATGATGAGCACACACACAGCCAGTCTCTGCACTTCTACTGAACAAGGACACACTGCCCCCCATTCCGGTGCTCTCTCCCGGGAGCGGGCAGGCTCCTCCCCCTGAGCTGACTTTTCCAGGCCTGGCCAAGGCCCTCTTCTCTCTCCAGATCTCGGGCATGCTCCTGGCTTCAGGGATCCCACTCACACTAGCTCCCTGCCCAGGCCTCTCCCTAAGCTCTGGACAATCACATTCAATTGCCTACTGGCCACTTCCATGTGTCAAAGGGCCTCAGAGTCCACGTGTCCCAGATGAAACGAGTGATCTTCTCCTTCCCCCATCAATACACACACAGCCAGGCCCTCTCCCCGCAGACTGTGGCCAGGGCTTTCTCTCCCACGTCCAGTACACGGTCAGGTATGTCACAAGTGCTCAGACATCATGTGCGAAGGCCTTTGGGATGCGTCCACACAGCATGAACCTCCCTCTGACTGTGGACCCCACCACACTCGGAACCTGGCTCTGTTTGCGTATCTGTCTTCCCCTTTAAAGCACGGGTTCTCAAGGGCAGGTCTGCAGCCAAGGTTCTCACGTGCTGCCTATCACAGGTGGATGCCCAGCGACTGTGAGTGAGTTTCTGCCCAATGCTCTGGCCTTTGCCCAAGTTTTCCTACAAATGAAGGAAGAACTTCTTTAATTTTTTCTTTAAGCTATAGACCACTGCTCTGCTCAAATCCTCCCATAAAACTGGTCTCCAAAAACACTGAATTGTAAATGATGATGAAATAATTTAATTTCTGTCTCCTATTTTTCCTGCTGTTTCTTCTCTTCTGTGGCTCTGCAGGCTTCATGTGTGGGCTAGGGACAACGCCCTCTGGAATGTGGACACCAAGAACCAACAAAAGGGTAGAAATCTGAGGGTCCTCAGACCAGATCCGTTCAGTGGCGAACTCTCATAGAAGGGCAGTTTTTACTATCATTGCCATTTTAAAATAGTTATGGCACCCATATGTAACCTCTTAATTTCAAAGTATTCCACTCATAACTATTTTTAGATGTATTATTTAAAAATATAGATCAATCACCAGTAGTTTAAAATGAACCAAGCCATAAACCAAAGGGGTTAGGGGAAAGGATACAAAATCATTCGAAGGATTTACCTTTTGGAAGATGATGCTATATCATCAGTACCATTATCTTTGGACCCTAGCACGCATCTAAACTCCTGAAAGATGACCACATTAGAAAATTTCAGCTACAAAAAATGCATGCTCCTGTAACTGCTCCCCTCACCTGCAGTCAACTAGCATATTGGAGCTGGTTCCAAGGGAACTGACTCTTTCCTCATTTACTTGCTTCTGTGATTTACAGCTGGGGGAGCAGATAACAAAGTGATTACAAATTCCTACTTAGTAACTTCAGCCCCACTGGTGGCAAATGTCCCCATGAGCAACTGAGGATGGGGCCCAATGGGCCAGCACTGGGATGTCCCTCTACTCTGTAGGAGCAAACGTCTGTTCTGAGACGCCACTGAAGACACACCATTTGTGTAACATCTCCCTGGTGGGTGTCAGAATATTAGCCTTCAAATGTGCATCAGAACTTGATTTGAATATTCTGCAACTAAAGGAACAGAGCCACCAAAATCAAGACAGCTGGAAATGACAAGTTGTTCAGTTGATTAATATGCTATTTCCTGGTTTAAAAAATAAGATATAATTTCACAGTTGACTATAATAATCCTTTCTAAAACAGGTATTTTAAGACTCATTGTGATAAATGTGGGAAAGACATCTCACCCAAAATATCTGTAATAAAATAAAATTGTATCTTTGGCTCAATGTGTAATTTTGGAGCTGTGTCATATACTCACAGCCAAAAAGACCACTTAGAAACGACCCATAAAAATGAGAGATTCTCCTCTGTCCAAAGATTTTTCAGAGAAGGAAGACAGTCTATCTGTCCCAGGCATCAAATTTAATGTTAAATAATTCCCATTGCTAGAACATTCTTCCTCAAGTCTTTTAGGCTCCATTTTAAAGTTTATTCACCCTTCTAAAACACCTACCAGGTGTCTGGAAGAGGAGGGGAATGGTCGGACTACAGAAAGGACAATTAAAACTCACATATAACTAGAATATCCCCAGAAGGATACACAAGTAACTGGGATCACCAGTTGCCTCAGGGGACAGAACTGGGTGGCTGGGACAGCAAAAGAAAAAGGCCTCTCATCATACATCTTTTTAAACATTTATGTAGACTTTTATACCATGTGAATGTACTATTAAAACATATACATTTAAGTATATGTATTTAAGTACCTATTTGAACGGGGCAGAAAGAAGTGCTTCAGGACTTATAGCTCCATCAGGCCTCTGGAGCAGGTGCAATGCCCGGGGCAGCCACTCACTGGGCAGTCTGGGGGTGACTGTGCACCTGTAATTCGGACAAAGATGCTGAGTAACGCAGGGAGGGATCTTGTATCCTGTTTGGTGCAGACAGTCCAAACCTGTTGGAAACACCCTTTCCTTTGCAAAGGACTCAGGACTGGGAGCTGGCTGGTGGGAGTTGCGGGGTTGGTGCTATACTGCTCACAGAAATTAGGGGATATTTCAAAATGAGTATGAAGCAATAAAGTATCCCCTAACTTTCGTGAGCAGTATATTCTGCCTCATAACTACTTTCAACATTTTTTAAATTTATTGATTTTAGCGACAGGAGAGAGAGACAGAGAAAGGCAGTGGGGAGAGAAGCAGGAAGCACAGCTCATAGGTAGTTGCTTCTTATATGTGCCTTGACCCAGCAAGCCCAGGGTTTCGAACTGGTGACCTCAGCATTCCAAGTCAGCACTCTATCCACTGCACCACCACAAGCCAGGCTACTTTTGTCATTTCGAATTGATCATCCACCTCCAAGTGCTGGTCTCTTCTGTCAGCTAAACAGTTAGATTCGATGAGCTCAAATCCTTTCCTGTTTCATAATGCTATGAATCTTTAAAATTCATCTAAATATGTTTCCTAATATATAAAAATAGTAACTCTTCCTGTGGGTACTAAGAGGAAATAATCTCCTGCTCTGGGAGAGCGAAGGGCTCTGGCCAGTGGCTGTCAGGACGTACAGTGAAGGGAACGAGCCCAGCAGTGCCTGTGACTGGCCAGTGGCTGTCAGGACGCACAGCGAAGGGGACAAGCCCAGCAGTGCCTGTGACTGGCCAGTGGCTGTCAGGACGCACAGCGAAGGGAACGAACCCAGCAGTGCCTGTGACTGGCCAGTGGCTGTCAGGACGCACAGCGAAGGGGACAAGCCCAGCAGTGCCTGTGACTGGCCAGTGGCTGTCAGGACGCACAGCGAAGGGAACGAACCCAGCAGTGCCTGTGACTGGCCAGTGGCTGTCAGGACGCACAGCGAAGGGAACGAACCCAGCAGGGCCTGTGACTGGCCAGTGGCTGTCAGGACGCACAGCGAAGGGGACAAGCCCAGCAGTGCCTGTGACTGGCCAGTGGCTGTCAGGACGCACAGCGAAGGGAACGAACCCAGCAGTGCCTGTGACTGGCCAGTGGCTGTCAGGACGCACAGCGAAGGGAACGAACCCAGCAGTGCCTGTGACTGGCCAGTGGCTGTCAGGACGCACAGTGAAGGGAACGAACCCAGCAGGGCCTGTGACTGGCCAGTGGCTGTCAGGACGCACAGTGAAGGGGACGAGCCCAGCAGTGCCTGTGACTGGCCAGTGGCTGTCAGGACGCACAGTGAAGGGGACGAGCCCAGCAGTGCCTGTGACTGGCCAGTGGCTGTCAGGACGCACAGTGAAGGGGACGAGCCCAGCAGTGCCTGTGACTGGCCAGTGGCTGTCAGGATGCACAGTGAAGGGGACGAGCCCAGCAGTGCCTGTGACTGGCCAGTGGCTGTCAGGATGCACAGTGAAGGGGACGAGCCCAGCAGTGCCTGTGACTGGCCAGTGGCTGTCAGGATGCACAGTGAAGGGGACGAGCCCAGCAGTGCCTGTGACTGCTGGCAGAGGTCCAGGCCTTGCTGGAGAGCTCAGCTGGGTGAGCACCACCTGATAAGCCAAAGTTGTGGGTTCAATCTCCACTCAGGGGCATACAAAAACCAACCACTGAAGGCCTAGTAAGTGGAACAAATCGGTGTTTCTTTCTCTCTCAAATCAATCAATAAAAAAAAAATTAAGAATAAAAAGATAAACAAAGCCAGATACCAGTTAAAGGACAGATTTGGGGGGGGGGGGCAGAGACAGAGAGAGTCAGAGAGAGGGACCGATAGGGACAGACAGACAGGAAGGTAGAGAGAGATGAGAAACATCAATACTTTGTTGTGGCTCCTTAGTTGTTCATTGATTGCTTTTCTCATATGTGACTTGACCGGGGGGCTACAGCAGACGGAGTGACCCCTTGCTTGAGCCAGTGACCTTGGGCTCAAGCTGGTGAGCTTTGCTCAAACCAGATGAGCCCACACTCAAGCTGCCGACCTCGGGGTCTCGAACCTGGATCTCCCACATCCCAGTCCGATGCTCTCTCCACTGCGCCACCACCTGGTCAGGATAAAGGACAGATTTTAACCAGTAATAACGACTCCAATACTGAAGAGTCCAGCCTGAACTGAAATCAAGTTCCACAAGTCCCATCTCTGCAGAGACGACTGACTGAGCATTTTAAAGGGACAATGAGGGAGCGGGAAGTAGGAAGGCAGGAAGGGATTCGGCCAGAGTCAGCAAAGGGGAAAGTCACAGAAAGCAGGAGGCGGGTTTGCCCACGTGATTAGGTCATCTGGGCTTGCAAACTGCTGCTTATCCAAGTTGGGGAAGGACCCTCCCACAGACACCCTACTGTCAGGGGTTGTTTGGAAGCCTTGAGCTTTACCAGGCAAGAACTTAAAGGGCTGGAGTTGTCATCTCTAGCAACACAGCCTTGAGTTGACAGAACTATGCTAGTGTTTGTTCAAGTCTGTGCGTGCGTGCACGAGAGAGAGAGAGAGAGAGAGAGAGAGAGAGAGAGAGAGAGAGAGAGAGAGAGAGAGAAATCATTTGTGATGGGAATCTAGTTTTCTAGGCCAAAGTTGAGGCCTAGTTAAGAAGAGGGCTCAGCAGGGGCTGCCTAGAATTTAGTCAGGAGAGTGTCCGTCACTGGTAGTAGCACACATCACCTCCCTCCAATGTGACACGTGGATAGACTTCAATGCTAAGGATGGGGTTGTGAGCAGAAATGCATTCGTGGCTCAGAAATGCCACCCTCGTAAGCTCAGCTTTGCAGTTCAGCTATCTAGACAAATCTTGGCATTCAGGGAGGGGTTCTGCGTCACACGCCCCACGTTCTCACACGCACAGTACAGTCCGGGTGACTGCAGGCACCGTGTGGCCCAGCACCATACTTCAGGGATCATTTCGATAGTTCGTAATCGTCTTGCACAACTGAAACTTTCCACCCACTGAACAGCAGAGGCCCTGTTCCCCCCCATCCCTCCTGGGCCGCTCCCCTTCTCCTCTCTGCGTCTATGGGTTTGATTACTTTGGATTCCTCAAGTGAGTGAGATCCTGCAGTACCTGGCCATCAGAGACTGGGTTATTTAATTTAGCACAATGTTCCTCAAGGCTTATCCACGTGTTACTCAGCCTTCCTTTCTAAAGAAGGCTTCATTATTTCTTTGGTGTATATACACATATTCTCTTTTTGGTTGATGAACATTTACAGTTACACTGTTTCTACATCTTGGCTATTGTAAATGAGGGTGCGATGAATATGGGGTACAAGTACCTCTTCAAAACCCTACACCCAATTCTACTGGACAGTACCCACAAGGGGGATTTCTGGATCACACAGTAGTTCTGCTTTCAATTTTTTGAGGAACTCCCATATGGTTTTCCGTTAACAGCTGCAACATTTTACATTCTCACCAACAGTGTACAAGGGTTCCAATTTCTCCACTTCCTCACCAACATTTATTACAGCCATCTTGACAGGTTTGAGGTGATATCTGATCCTGGTTTTGATATGCATTTCCCTCATGATTAATCACGTTGAGCATTTTTCATCTATTTGTTGGTCACTAGGATGACTTTTTTGGAGAAATGTCTATTCTAATCCTTTGCCCATTTTTAAATCTGGTTATTTAGTACTTTGTTTTGTTTTTTTATATTGAGTTGAAAGAACTACCTATATATTTGGATATTAACTACTTTTCAGATATATGGCTTGCAAATATCTTCTCCCGTTCCTGAAGTTACCTTTTTCCTCTGTTGTTTTCTATGCAGTGCAAAAACCTTTTAGTTTGTTACAGTCCTACTTGTTTCATTTTGCTGTTGGTGTCACATCCAAGAGGTCATTGCCAAGACCAATGTCATTTTCCCTAGTGATCTCAGTTCTGAGTTTTACAGTGTCAAGGTCTTACAATTAAGTCTCTAATTCATTTTCAATTGATTTTTTACACGACGTAAGACAAGAGTCCAATGTTCTTCTTCATGATCATATCTAGTTTTCCTAGCTCCCTTTGTTAGAGACTGTCCTTTCCTATTGTGTGTTCTTGGCACCCTTGTTGAAGATCATTTGACTGTAGGATGCGTGCGTTAATTTCATGGATATCCATATTGTTTTACTGGCCCCTATGTCTGTATTTATGCTAATGTCAGACTGTTTTATTTAGTGCAGATTTGTAATATATTTTAAAATCAGGACATGTGAATCCTCCAGTTTTGTTCTTCACTCTCAAGATTGCTTTGGTTATTCCTAGCCCTTTGTGGTTTCATTTAAATTTTAAGAATTTTTTTTGTATTTATGTAAAAAAATACCCTGAGATTTTTATATGGATTGCATTTAGTATGAAGATTTTAACAATTTAAGTCTTCTAACCCATGAACACAAGATGTCTTTCCACTTACTGGTGTTTAATTTCTTTCAACATTTTGTTGTTGTTGTTTTTTGTTTGGTTGTTTTTTTGTATTTTTCTGAAGCTGGAAACGGGGAGAGACAGTCAGACAGACTCCTGCATGTGCCCGACCAGGATCCACCTGGCACGCCCACCAGGGGGTGACACTCTGCCCACCAGGGGGCGATGGTCTGCCCCTCCGGGGCGCCGCTTTGCTGCGACCAGAGCCACTCTAGTGCCTGGGGCAGAGGCCAAGGAGCCATCCCCAGCGCCCGGGCCATCTTTGCTCCAATGGAGCCTCGGCTGTGGGAGGGGAAGAGAGAGACAGAGAGGAAGGAGAGGGGGAGGGGTGGAGAAGCAGATGGGCGCTTCTCCTGTGTGCCCTGGCCGGGAATCGAACCCGGGACTTCTGCACGCCAGGCCGACGCTCTACCACTGAGCAAACCGGTCAGGGCCTTCTTTCAACATTTTGTAATTTTCAGTGTACAAGTCTTTCACCCCCTTGGTTAAGTTTCTTCTTAAGTATTTTATTATTTTTGATGTTATTATAAATGGGATTTTCTTAATTTCCTTTTCAGATAGTTCACTGCTAGTATATAGAAATGTATGGTAACTAATTTTTGTATATTGATTTTGTATCCTGCAACTTCAATGAATTCATTTATTCTAACGTGTGTATGTGTGTACTCTTTAGGGTTTTCTACATATTCACATCATTTGCAAACACCAAAAAGTTTTACTTCTCCCATTCCTATTTGAATGCCTCCTTTTCCCTTGCCTGACTGGCTAAGACTTCCAGTACTATGATGACTAGGAGTGGGGAGAGAAGTCATCCTCATCTTGTTTCTGACAACAGAAGAAAAGCTTTCAGTTTTTGACTGTTGAGCATATTGGCTGTGAAATTTTCATACATGGATTTTATTATGTTGAAATCTTTTCTTTCAATTCCTAGTTTGTTGAGAGTTTTTATCATGCAAGGGTTTTGAACTGTCAAATACTTTTTCTGCATCTATTGAGATGATCTTGTGGTCCTTATGCCATATTCTGTTAATGCAGAATATCACAATTCATTTTCATATGCTGAATGTCCTTGCATCCTAGAAATAAAACCTACTTGATTATTGTGTATAATCCTTTTTTTTTTTGTATTTTTCCGAAGTTGGAAACGGGGAGGCAGAGAGACAGACTCCCGCATGCTCCTGACCGGGATCCACCCGGCATGCCCACCAGGGGGCGATGGTCTGCCCCTCCGGGGCGCCGCTTTGCTGCGACCAGAGCCACTCTAGTGCCTGGGGCAGAGGCCAAGGAGCCATCCCCAGCGCCCGGGCCATCTTTGCTCCAATGGAGCCTCGGCTGTGGGAGGGGAAGAGAGAGACAGAGAGGAAGGAGAGGGGGAGGGGTGGAGAAGCAGATGGGCGCTTCTCCTGTGTGCCCTGGCCGGGAATCGAACCCGGGACTTCTGCACGCCAGGCCGACGCTCTACCACTGAGCCAACCGGCCAGGACCTATGTGTATAATTCTTTTAAAAAAAATTGATCGATTTTAGAGAGACAGAAACATCGCTCTGTTCCTGCATGTGCCCTGACCAGGTACTGAACTGGCAACCTCTGCACCTTGGGAAAATGCTCCAAATGACTGAGCTATCCAGCCAGTGCTGTGCAGGATTCTTTTACTGTGTGGTTGAGTTCAGTCTGCTAGTATTTTGTTGAGGATTTTTGCACTTAGGTTCATCAGGGACATTGGTAATATTTTTGTTCTTATAGTGTCTTTAGCTTTGGTATCAGGGTGATACTGGCCTCATAAAATTGAGATTGAGAAGAAATGGTATTAATTCTTCCTTAAATGTTTGGCAGAATTCAATAGTGAAGCCACCTGGCACTGGCATTTTTTTTGTTGGGAGGTTTTTTTTTTATCACTAATTTAATCTCCTTACTAATTATAGGTCTGTTTAGATTTTCTATTTCTTCATGATTTAATATTGGTAGGCTTTTATTCTCTAGGAATTTATTTGTTTCATTAAGATTATCCAATTTGTTAGCTTGTAATTGTTCAGAGTAGTCTCTAATGATGCTTATTATTTCGGTGACATTGGTGATTATGTCTCCTCCTCTGTTACTGATTTTTTTATTTGAAGTCATCTCTTTCTTTCAGTGTAGCAAAAGGTTTTTCAATTTTGTTGCTCTTTTCAAAAACCTCAACTCTGAGTTTTATTGATTTTTTTGTGTGACAGAGACAGAGAGAGTCAAAGAGAGAGAGAGAGAGACAGCTAGGGACAGACAGGAAGAGAGAGAAATGAGAAACATCAAATCTTTGCTGCGGCACCTTGTTAATTAATTTCTCTCTCATATGTGCCTTGACCGGGGAGCTACAGCAGACTGAGTAACCCCTTGCTTGAGCCAGCAACATTGGGCTCAAGCTGGCGAGTCTTGTTCAAACCAGATGAGCCCGTGCTTGAGCTGGTGACCTCGGGGTCTCAAACGTGGGTCCTCTGCATCCCAGTCCAATGCTCTATCCACTGTGCCACCGCCTGGTCAGACTATTGATTTTTTTTTTAATTTATTTTACTTATTTAAGGCTTAAATTTTTGTTTGTTTGTATTTTTCTGAAGTTGGAAACGGGGAGGCAGTCAGACAGACTCCCACATACGCCCTACTGGGATCCACCCGGCATGCCCACCAGGGGGCGACGCTCTGCCCACCAGGGGGCGATGCTCTGCCCACCTTGGGGCATCGCTCTGCCGCAATCAGAGCCATTCTAGCGCCTGAGGCAGAGGCCACAGAGCCATCTTCAGTGCCCGGGCCAACTCTGCTCCAGTAGAGCCTCAGCGGTGGGAGGGGAAGAGAGAGACAGAGAGGAAGGCGAGGGGGAGGGGTGGAGAAGCAGATGGGCGCTTCTCCTGTGTGCCCTGGCCAGGAATCGAACCCGGGACTCCTGCACACCAGGCCGATGCTCTACCACTGAGCCAACCGGCCAGGGCCAAGGCTTAAAATTTTTAAAATTGATTTGAGAGACAGAGAGGGAGAAGGAGAGAGAGAGAGAGAGAGAGAGCGCGCAGCATTCATTTGCTGACCACTGAGTTGTGCACTTGTTGGTCACTTTCCGTACACACCCTAATAATATGCACCCTGACCAGGGATCGAACCCACAACCTCGGCATATCAAGACAACACTCTAACCAACTGAGCATGCTGGCCAGAGCAATTTTTCTATTGTTTTTCTATTTTTCATTTCATTTTACTTGGGCTCTAATCATTGTTTTCTTCCTTCTGCTAACTTTGGATTGTCTGTTATTTATTTTACTAGTTCTTTGAGGTGTAAAGTTGGATTGTTTGAAATCTGTCTTCAATTTTTATATTTGTAATGTCTGAATATGAGCAGAACAAAAATTGAGGGAAGACCCTGGTCAGATAACTCAGTTGGTTAGAGCATCTTCCTGACATGCTGAGGTCGCAAATTCAATCCCTGGTCAGGGCACATACAAGAATCAGCCAATGATGGCATGTACACGTGAAAAAGAGATTGATGTTTCTCTCTCCCTTCCTAAGTCAATAAAAAAACAGCTGCGAAAGATTACCCCAAATGTCACCTCTAAACTATCTACATCAGGATTTGAAAGAGAAGAATCCATGGATGGAATCTATGAGCTACCAAAATTCTACGCAAAGCAATGCATATAATCATGTATGTGTATGTGCACAGTTTTCTTAGGAATAGGCTCCCAATTTCTATTTGATATTCAAGTTGTCTACAACTCCCAAAGGGTATATAAATCACCACTTTAGAATAAAGAAAATACATGACAAATAGGAAAAAACGGGGACTTCAAACTCACAGCTTATTAAACAGTACTGCTTATATTTTAAAGAGTTAACAGGAAGCAGCCTAAAATCCCATTATGAACAGAACTATCTCAAGATGTGAGGAGGTGGTTTCACCATGGAGGCTGTCTAACTACACGAAGGGCATGCGTTGTCCAGGGGACAGGAAGAGACACAGTGGCCTCTTGCAGTCCACACCTTGAGACTGTGCAGGCACCACTTTAAACATACATTACTATCATTAGGCTGTCTTCATTCTTTCTCATATTTTTTTTTAATTTTTGAGAGAGCGAGTGAAGAAGACAGGAAGGGAGAGCGAGGGTGAGAGGCATCAACTCATAGTTGCTTTCGCTTTAGCTGTACATGAGCTTCTCCCACGTGCCTTGATGGGGGCTGTGCCAGCATGCTCTTGCTCAAGCCAGCGACCTTTGGGCTCAAGCTGGTAAGCTTTGGGATCATGTGGACAATTCCCTTGCTAGCCAGCCACCTCACACTGATAAGCCCATGCTCAGAGCCAGTGACCCCAGGGTTTCGAACCAGTGATCCCAGCAGTCTGGGTTGACGCTTTATCCACTGCACTTCCACTGGTCAAGGCATACTCTTTTCATCAAAAATTTTCAAAACAAGAGAGATACGTGTGACAGAGATGAAAAAGGAATATTGTCTTTCTGTGTCTCAGTTCAAACCTGACCCACAAAGGTATCCCATACCTTTCTTCTCTGTGTTCAGTTCTTCCAAGGACCCTCCTTGCAAGTGACCTACTGCCTTTTAAAGCAGACAGCAAGCACTTTCCTTGAACAGCTCTTGCCCATTAGCCTGAAGTACAGAACCAGGAAGGGCAGTCGTGGGGACAGAAGTTGTGGGCCAGGAGCCCAACCACCCGCCAACGCCACTCTCTCGGCTTCCCAAAGGGTCAAAGAAACCAAGCCCCAGTGCCTGGCTTGGAAGCTGCAGCCTGTTTCCACTGTCACGCCCATAACACCAAGCTGCCTGCTAGCTCAGCGACTTTTCCAGGACGCAGCACATGCTGCCGTGTCTGTCTCCTCAATGACTGCTTGTACCTCAAAGACGGGCCAAGCCTGATTGGCTGTGCCCCAGCATCTCCGGGTCTGGTGCCTATCACACTCTGGGTGTGCAGTCTGCCGGAGACACTGGGGGGCCAAGCTCAGCCGGGGACTGTGACAAAAGCCTGGCGGGTTCCACCAGTCTAGGCGAGGGAAGAATGCGAACCCAAGACTTCCACTTATCTATTGTTAAGTGACTTCACTTGTTTCTTCACTTGATCATTACAAAACCCTGGGGATTAGGCTTCTGTGTCACATCCCTGTCACAGAGGAGGAGCTGCAGGGAGAGGTCAGTGACCGTGCAAGTAAGGGATTGTGGCCCGTTTCCCTTTGAGACTCTATGGACAGTACAAAGCTACAAAATAAAACGCTGTCATACATAAACCCAAATGCTTCATTTGGACACACGCATGTTACTGGATAATCAGAGGCCTTTGGGGGTGGGCAAGGGAAAAAATGTAGAGCTGAGATGATCTTTCTAGAATTCTCACAACGCTAAGTTTTTTTTGTTTTGTTTGTTTTGTATTTTTCTGAAGTTGGAAACGGGGAGGCAGTCAGATTCCCGTGTGCGCCCGACCGGGATCCACCCAGCATGCCCACCAGGGGGTGATGCTCTACCCATCTGGGGCATCGCTCTGTTGCAACCAGAGCCATTCTAGCGCCTGAAGCAGAGGCCATGGAGCCATCCTCAGCACCCAGGCCAACTTTGCTCCAATGGAGCCCTGGCTGCAGGAGGGGAAGAGAGAGACAGAGAGGAAGGAGAGGGGGAGCGGTGGAGAAGCAGATGGGTGTTTCTCCTGTGTGCCCTGGCCAGGAATCGAACCCGGGACCCCTGCACGCCAGGCCGATGCTCTACCACTGAGCCAACCAGCCAGGGCTAGAATTCTCACAACTCTAAGTTTGAGAAGAATAAAATACTGACCATTTCTACTTGAAAAAATGGAAACATGAAACATATAGTGATGAGAGGAAAGCAATTCAGTAAAAGAAAAAGTGATTCAAAATAAAAGTAATAGTTCCATATTATACCACTTACTTTTACTAAATTACACTGCAACTTCTGGTATGACCTGTTCTTGCATTTTAAGGATTCTAATGTACTTGGAAAACACAAGTTTTATATTTACAAAGATTTTAACTAGTCAACACAATATTTAAAAATCCATGATCAATAGATAATTTTATTAGATTATTATATATTGTTTTAGCATGAAAGTAGAACAGGCACATTAAATAAAATTTTGAGATTGTTTATAAAAAATGGCCCAGAGGCTCATCACCATAGAATCACAAGGTGCTCACGGCAGGTGGACTCCCTTCCTTCGTTCCTCACACCACACACACAGTTTCTCCCGGGTGTTCACGATGTGGTCATCATACCACATTTACCACTTAGAATCCTGACTTTTTCTCTTAGTGTTTTATCATAAGAGCTCTTCCAGATTATTACACCATCTGTTTAACCACAATCTACAATTTAAGTAACTCCTACGTAATACTTTAAGTGGTTACACCACAGTTTACTTAACCATCCTATTTTTAAACAAATAGGCTACTGCCAAATTTTTACTACCATAAAGAATGCTTTAATGAGGAGCTGTTATTTTCTTCCCTTTGTTCCTTTTAGATAAATTCCTAAAGTATATTAACAGGACAAAGTGGATGACATTTTTTAAGACTTTTGACATATTCTACACCAAAATGCTTTCTTAAATGTCCAATACACTCTGGTACTAGCAATGAATGAGAATGCTTATTTGACTGTATTCTTATCAATAATCAAAATCATCTGTATTAATCACTAGTTTTGCTAGTAACTGAAAACATATCCTTGCTGTGCTATTTTGCATTTTTTCCCTGAGACTACTTTTTTACCATATGATTACTAAATTTTTTTTAAAAAATGATTTATGTCCATTATCCACTTATCAATGGGCTTTTTATATTGATTTAAAACTAAATTTGTCTCAATATATTCTATAATTAAAATGTTAATCCAATATTAACACATTGGTGGGAAATAATATTTTTCCAGTCTATGGTTCATTTCAAATTTTCATTTTAATATTTATATGTACACTGTCATTGTCCTTCCCCTTTGTGGTTCTTTAAAAGGCTTTGGAGCCAACTCCCCACCCCTTCTTCCTCCCCCTTGTGGTAGGTAATGTCTAACTCATTTCCTCCTGAGCTTTCAGGGTTTTAACATTACACACCCATATTCAAGATGTATTACCTGCTGGTCATCAGGAGTCCATATGCCACATGTGATTTGACTTTCCAAGTTGATCTCAGATGACCAATGTCTTTGTCCACTGACAGAACCAACCAGGACAAACCCATCTCGATATGAAATAAGCGCTTGAGTCCCATCGTGGCTCCACGTGAAATCACTCACCTTTGAGACACACAGAGACAAAAGCGGTCAATTTGTAACCTTAAAGGGGAAGCACTTTTATAAAAGACTAGATAGAGTCATTAATTTAGCCTTTGGCTAAGATCAAGATGGCTTTAAAGAGAACAAATGTCAATATATTTTTGTATTATAACAATGTTATATAATGTAAAAGACATCATTTGAAAAGCATGTGTCAGGGTGGTGCTAACGATAAACCTTGTAAAGACCCTCTGTAGGAGGTAACATCATGCTTATTTTACAGAGAAAATAGGCACAGATGGTATAACCAAAACTGGCAAGACCTTTTGTAAACACATGGTTTCATTTCTCTTGAGTAAATACCTACAAGTACAATTAACTGCTGGTTCATATGGTAAGTGTTTAACTGAATAAGAAACTACCACACTGTTTCCCAAAGTGGTAATATCATTTTGCACTCCTCAGTAGTAGGAGAGATCCACACTTAGTGTTGTTGGTCTTTCTATTTTAGCTACCCCAGTAGCTGTGTAATGGCATGACCTGCATTTTAGTTTTCACTTTCCCCATGACTAGTAACTTGAGCACAACTGCATATGCGTATTGATCATCTGTACATCATCTTTTGAGACATGTCTGTTCAGATCCCTTGCCATATGCATCAATTCACATATATGTATGTTGACCTATTCATACATGTCAAGAAGTTGGCCTTCGCCTGACCAGGCAGTAGTGCAGTGGATGGAGCATCGGACTGGGATGCGGAGGACCCAGGTTCGAGACCCCGATGTCGCCACCTTGAGCGTGGGCTCATCTGGTTTGAGCAAGGCTCATCAGCTTGGACCCAAGGTCGCTGGTACAAGCAAGGGGTTATTCGGTCTGCTGAAGGCCCATGGTCAAGGGACATATGAGAAAGCAATCAATGAACAATTAAGGTGCCACAACAAAAAACTAATGATTGATGTTTCTCATCACTCTCCGTTCCTGCCTGTCTGTCCCTATCTATCCCTCTCTCTGATTCTCTCTGGGGGGAAAAAAAAAGAAGTTGGCTTTCAAATTGTGCTGTGAAAATTCTAAATACAATCTGGTTTGCCTTTTCATTTTCTCGGTGGTATCTTTCAAAGAGTAAAGGTTCTACATTTTTAAGTCTAGTACCAATGTTTTCTTTCATGGTTCATGCTTCTTGTAACTGATCCAAGGAACTTTTTCCTAACCCAGGCTTGCAAATCTGAGGTTTTCAGAAGTTTAACTTTTACATTTATGTCTGTGATTCCCTTCGAGTTAATTTTTATAAAGGATGAGAGATAAAAATCAAGGTTCCTTTTTTTCTTTCAAAATACAATCACCAGTTGTCTCAGTACATTGGTCAGACTGCTCTTCCCTAACTGAAATACCCGGGCATTATAAAATCACCTTTGGCTAACTTGTAACCTACAGTATCTACAGTTGTATCCAACTTTTAATTTATAAAATTGTTTATTTCGGTTTTCTCTTTCTCCTCTTAATCACTCTTGCCAGCCGTTTGTCTATTTTGTTAATTTGTTTTCAAAGAACAAATTTACTTGTTTATTTCCTCCACTGTATCACTTTTCCTATTGCATTAATTTCCACTTTTAAAAAATGATCTATTTTTATTGTATTTACTGTTGCTCATTTGGTAACTGTAAGAAAGGCAGATACTTATCTGATTAATGATCCTTAGATTATATTAGAAGAATAGAATTTTATTTCTTTCTAATATAAATAAGGACATAAATTTCTCTCATATTACCACTTTAATTCTATCTCACAAATTTATTTATTTCTTTTTTGTATTTTTCCGAAGCTAGAAACGGGGAGGCAGTCAGACAGACTCCCGTATGCACCCGAATGGGATCCACCCAGCATGCCCACCAGGGGGCAATGCTCTGCCCATCTTGGGGCATCGCTCTGCCATAATCAGAGCCATTCTAGCGCCTGAGGCAGAGGCCACAGAGCCATCCTCAGCGCCCGGGCAAACTTTGCTCCAGTGGAGCCTTGGCTGCAGGAGGGGAAGAGAGAGACAGAGAGGAAGGAGAGGGGGAGGGGTGGAGAAGCAGATGGGCGCTTCTCCTGTGTGCCCTGGCCGGGAATCAAACCTGGGACTCCTGCACGCCAGGCCGACGCTCTACCACTGAGCCAACCAGCCAGGGCCTCTCACAAATTTTGATATGTGACTTCATCATCATCCAGATCTAGGACTTTACAAATTTCCATAAAATTTATTCTTTAACCCATGAGCTACTTAACAATGCGCTTTAAAATGACCAAATTTCACATGACCCCATGGTCGCTGGCTTGAGCCCAAAGTCACTGGCTTGTGCAAGGGATCACTGGCTCTTCTATAGCCACCAGTCAAGGCACATATGAGAAAGCAATTAATGAGCAACTAAGGTGATGCAACTATGAGTTAATGCATCTCATCTCTCTCCCTTACTGTCTGTTACTCTTCCTCTTGCTCTCTCTAAAAAACAAAATTATCAAATTTCAACAATTTCTTAGATTTACCTTTTGGTATTAACTTCTAATCTAGTTGCATTGTATTCAGAAATCATGGTCTATTAAGCATAATACCTACCAATGGAATTTTGTTGAGGTTTTATTTACACCCTTAAAACAGGGGTTGGCAAACTGGCCAGTGGGCCAAGTCTGTCCTACCACCATTTCTGTATAACCTATAAACTGAGAATGGTTTAAAATGGTGAAGAAAGAAATAAATAGAAGAATGATATTTTGTTATATATGAAATCATAACATTCAAATCTTAGTGTCTATAAATAAAGTTTTACATTTCATCAGTGGAAATTTTCTGGAAAACCATATTATTTTTTGTTACATAGTAATTACATAATAGCCTCAATTTTGGCTCCTAGTCCACAAAGCCTTAAAAATTTACTATCTGGAGACCACACCTAGAGAACAGAGGCCACACTCAGTGGACTCCAGTGGCCAAAACCTTCTTTTACACAGAAATGAGAAGGCAGAGAAATGCAACACAAATGAAGCAAGAGAAATCCCCAGAAAAGGACCTAAATGAGTCAGATATAACCAAATTACCAGATGCAGAGTTTAAAATAACAATTGTTAGGATGTTCAAAGATCTTAGAACAACAATAGATGGTCATTACAAACACCTAAATAAAGAGATAACAAATATAAAAAAAGACATTGAAATAATAAAAAAGAATCAGTCAGAAATTACAAATACAATATCAGAAATTAGGAACACAATGGAAGGAATTAAAAGCAGGATGGATGAAGCTGAGAATCGAATCAACGAGTTAGAGGACAAGATAAATGAAGGCACAAAAGCAGAGCAGAAAAAAGAAAAGAGACTCAAAAAGTCTGAGGAAACTCTAAGAGAGCTCTGTGACAACATGAAGAGAAATAACATCCACATCATAGGGGTTCCTGAAGAAGAAGAGAAAGAACAAGGGATAGAGACTTTGTTCAAACATATGAAAGCTGAAAACTTCCTTCAATTAAGGCAGGAAAATGTCTCACAAGTTCAAGAAGCACAGAGAACTCCATTAAAGAGAAACCCAAAGAAATCTACACCAAGACACATCATAATTAAAATACCAAGGCTAAGTGATAATGAGAAAATATTAAAAGCCGCTAGAGAAAAAAAGGCTATCGGCCCTGGCCGGTTGGCTCAGCGGTAGAGCGTCGGCCTAGCGTGCGGAGGACCCGGGTTCGATTCCCGGCCAGGGCACACAGGAGAAGCGCCCATTTGCTTCTCCACCCCTCCGCCACGCTTTCCTCTCTGTCTCTCTCTTCCCCTCCCGCAGCCAAGGCTCCATTGGAGCAGAGATGGCCCGGGCGCTGGGCATGGCTCTGGTTGCAATATGGCGACGCCCAGGATGGGCAGAGCATTGCCCCCTGGGGGGCAGAGCACCGCCCCTGGTGGGTGTGCCGGGTGGATCCCGGTCGGGCGCATGCGGGAGTCTGTCTGACTGTCTCTCCCTGTTTCCAGCTTCAGAAAAATGAAAAAAAAAATTAAAAAAAATAAAAAAAAATAAAAAAAAGGCTATCAACTACAAAGGAGCCCCCATAAGGATGACTTCCGACTTCTCAACAGAAACACTTGAGGCCAGAGGGAATGGCAAGAAATATTCAAAGTAATGCAGAACAAGAGCTTACAACCAAGACTACTTTTTATCCAGCAAGGCTATCATTTAAAATTGAAGGAGAAATAAAAAGCTTTCCAAACAAAAAAAACCTCAAGGAATTCACTACAACCAAATCAATGCTACAAGAAATGCTAAGGGGGCCCTGGCCAGTTGGCTCAGCGGTAGAGTGTCGGCCTAGTGTGCGGAGGACCCGGGTTTGATTCCCGGCCAGGGCACACAGGAGAAGCGCCCATTTGCTTCTCCACCCCTCCGCTGCACCTTCCTCTCTGTCTCTCTCTTCCCCTCCCGCAGCCAAGGCTCCATTGGAGCAAAGATGGCCCGGGCGCTGGGGATGGCTTTGTGGCCTCTGCCTCAGGCGCTAGAGTGGCTCTGGTCGCAACATGGCGATGCCCAGGATGGGCAGAGCATCACCCCCTGGTGGGCAGAGCGGTGCCCCATGGTGGGTGTGCTGGGTGGATCCCGGTTGGGCGCATACGGGAGTCTGTCTGACTGTCTCTCCCTATTTCCAGCTTCAGAAAAATGAAAAAAAAAAAAGAAATGCTAAGGGGCCTGTTGTAAACAGATCAAAGGAGAAAAAGAATATAGCAAAAGAGAAATACAGTTTTAAAGAATAAAATGGCAATAAACAAATACATATCAATAACTTTAAATGTAAATGGATTAAATGATCCGATCAAAAGACATAGGGAATAAGAAAACAGAACCCATACATATGCTGTCTATAAGAGACACACCTTAAAACAAAAGATGCACAAAGACTGAAGATAAAAGGATGGAAAAAAAATATTTCATGCAAATGGAAATGAAAAATAAGCTGGGGTAGCAATACTTATATCAGACAAAATGAACTTGAGATTGAGACTTGTTTGGAGGTTCTAGCAGGGGAGCGCAGCTACTCGTATACCCTTGACCGAAGAATTGTCCTCTCCTCTAGTGGGGAAGGTCGTCCTCTTCGACCGAGCACGCAGCTTCAGGAGGGACACACATGGAGCGGTGAGGGAGGAAGGGGACACCCGCCTAGCCAGCCAGATCAGCCAAATCAAACCTGGCGATCAATGGGGTGAAAGATGTCGCAGCCAGATCGCTCTCACATCCGACAAAATGAACTTTAAAACAAAGGCTATAGAAGAGATAAAGAAGGTCACTACATAATGATAAAGGGAGCAATCCAACAGGAAGATATAACCGTTATAAATATCTACGCACCTAATATAGGAACACCTAAATATATAAAGCAGATTTTAATGGATTTAAAGGGCGAGATCAACAGCAATACTATAATAGTAGGGGATTTTTTCTTTCTTTTTTTTTTTTGTATTTTTCTGAAGCTGGAAATGGGGAGAGACAGTCAGACTCCCGCATGTGCCAGACCGGGATCCACCTGGCACGCCCACCAGGGGCGACGCTCTGCCCACCAGGGGGCGATGCTCTGCCCCTCCGGGGCGTCGCTCTACTGTGACCAGAGCCACTCGAGCGCCTGGGGCAGAGGCCAAGGAGCCATCCCCAGCGCCCAGGCCATCTTTGCTCCCATGGAGCCTTGGCTGTGGGAGGGGAAGAGAGAGACAGAGAGGAAGGAGGGGGGGGTGGAGAAGCAAATGGGCGCTTCTCCTATGTGCCCTGGCCGGGAATTGAACCCGGATCCCCCGCACGCCAGGCCGACGCTCTACTGCTGAGCCAACCAGCCAGGGCCAATAGTAGGGGATTTCAATACCCCACTAATATCACTAGATAGATCCTCAAGAAAAAAAATTAATAAAGAAACAGCAGACTTACAGGACACACTAGATCAACTCAATTTAACAGATATCTTCAGAGCCTTTCAACCTAAAGCAGCAGAATATACATTCTTTTCATGTGCTCATGGTACATTCTCTAGGATAGACCACTTGTTAGGGCACAAAAAACAAATTTAAGAAGATTAAAATCATATTAAGCACTTTCTCTGATCACAATGGCATGAAATTAGAAATCAACCACAATAGAAAAACTGAAAAATACTCAAACACCTGGAAACTAAATAGCATGTTATTAAATAACGAATAGATTAACAATGAGATCAAAGAAGAAATAAAAAAACTCCTAGAAACGAACGATAATGAGCATACATCAACTCAAAATTCATGGGACACAGCGAAAGCAGTCCTGAGAGGAAAGTTCATAGCATTACAGGCATACTTAAAAAGCTGGAAAAAGCTCAAATAAACAACTTGACCCTGCATCTAAAAGAACTAGAAAAAGAACAGGAAGTAAAGCCCAGAGGAAGTAGAAGGGAGGAAATAATAAAGACCAGAGCGGAAATAAATGACATAGAGGTTAAAGAAACAATACAGAGGATCAACGAAACCAGAGGCTGGTTCTTTGAAAAGGTAAACAAGATCGATGAACCTTTAACCAGACTCACCAAGAAAAAAAAGAGAAGATTCAAATAAATAAAATTAGAAATGAGAGTGGAGCAATAACTGACACAACAGAAATACAAAATATTGTAAGAAAATACTATGAAGAACTTTATGCCAAAAAACTTGACAACCTAGATGAAATGGACAAATTCCTTGAAACATATAATCTTCCAAAAATCATTCTGGAAGAATCAGAAAACCTAAACAGACCAATTACAACAAATGAGATTGAAACAGTTATCAAAAAACTCCCAAAAAAGAAAAGTTCTGGGCCTGATGGCTTCACAAGTGAATTCTACCAAATATTCAAAGAAGAACTAAATCTTATCCTTCTCAAGCTATTTCAAAAAATTTAAGAGGAAGGAAGACTTCCAAGCACCTTTTCTGAGGCGAGCACAATTCTGATTCCAAAACCAGGCAAAGACAACACAAAGAAAGAAAATTATAGGCCAATATCCCTGATGAATTTAGATGCTAAAATCCTCAACAAAATATTAAACCGGATCCAGTAATATATGAAAAAAATCATACACCATGATCAAGTGGGATTTATTCTGGGGAGGCAAGGCTGGTACAATATTCGCAAATCAATCAATGTGATTATCACATGAACAAAAGGAAGGAGGAAAAACACATGATAATTTCAATAGATGCAGAAAAAGCATTTGATAAAATCCAGCACCCATTAATAATCAAAACTCTCAGCAAAGTGGGAATACAGGGAACATACCTCAACATGATAAAGGTCATCTATGACAAACCCACAGCCAACATCATACTCAATGGGCAAAAATTAAAAGCAATCCCCTTAAGATCAGGAACAAGGCAGGGTGCCCCCTTTCACCACTCTTATTCAACATAGTTCTGGAAGTCCTAGCCACAGCAATCAGACAAGAAAAAGAAATAAAAGGCATCCAAATTGGAAAAGAAGAAGTAAAACTATCATTACTTGCAGATGATATGATATTGTATATAGAAAACCCTAAAGTCGCAGTCAAAAAACTACTGGACCTGATAAATGAATTCAGCAAGGAGGCAGGATATAAAATTAATACTCAGAAATCAGAGGCATTTTTATACACCAACAATGAACTGTCAGAAAGAGAAATCAGGGAATCAATCCCCTTTACCATTACAACCAAAAAAATAAAGTACCTAGGAATAAATTTAACCAGGGAGATTAAAGACTTGTACTTGGAAAATTATAAAACATTGATAAAAGAAATCAGGGAAGATACAAACAAGTGGAAGCATATACCGTGCTCATGGTTAGGAAGAATAAACATCATTAAAATGTCTGTATTACCCAAAGCAATTTATAAATTCAATGTAATACCAATTAAAATACCAATGACTTACTTCAAAGATATAGAACACATAGTCCAAAAATTTATATGGAACCAAAGAGAACATGAATAGCCTCAGCAATCTTAAAAAAGAAGAAAAAGTGGGAGGTATCACACTTCCGGATATCAAGTTATACTACAGGCCATTGTACTCAAAACAGCCTGGTACTGGCATAAGAACAGGCATATAGATCAATGGAAAGAACAGAGAACCCAGAAATAGACCCACACCTTTATGGACAACTGATATTTCACAAAGGAGGTAAGAGCATACAATGGAGTAAAGACAGCCTCTTCAACAAATGGTGTTGGGAAAATTGGACAGCTACCTGCAAAATAATGAAACTAGACCACCAATTTACACCATTCAAAAAAATAAACTCAAAATGGATAAAGGACTTAAATGTAAGCCATAAAACCATAAGCATCTTAGAAGAAAATATAGGCAGTAAGCTCTCTAACATCTCTCGCAGAAATATGTAATATTTGCCGATTTATCCCCACAGGCAAGTGAAAAGACAGGATAAACAAATGGGACTATATCAAACTAAAAAGCTTTTGTAAAGCTAAAGACAATAAGAACAGAATAAAAAGACAAACTACACAATGGGAGAACATATTAGACAATACGTCTGATAAGGGTTTAATAACCAAAATTTATGAAGAACTTGTAAAACTCAATACCAGGAAGATAAACAATCCAATCAAAAAATGGGCAAAAGAAATGAATAGACACTTCTCCAAAGAGGCCAACAGGCATATGAAAAGATGCTCAACATCACTAATCATTAGAGAAATGCAAATTAAAACCACAATGAGATATCATCTCACACCAGTAAGAAAGGCGCTCATCAACAAAACAACACAGAATAAGTGCTGGCAAGGATGTGGAGAAAAGGGAACCCTCCTGCACTGCTGGTGGGAATGCAGACTGGTGCAGCCACTGTGGAAAACAGTATGGAGATTCCTCAAGAAATTAAAAATCAGGCCCTGGCCGACTGGCTCAGTGGTAGAGCGTTGGTCTGGTGTGCAGGAGTCCCGGGTTCGATTCCCGGCCAGGGCACACAGGAGAAGCGTCCATCTGCTTCTCCACCCCACCCCCTCTCTTTCTTCTCTGTCTCTTTCTTCCCCTCCCACAGCCAAGGCTCCACTGGAGCAAAGTTGGCCCGGACACTGAGGATGGCTCTGTGGCCTCTGGCTCAGGCGCTAGAATGGCTCTGGTTGTAACAGAGCTACGCCCCAAATGGGCAGAACATTGCCCCCCTGGTGGGCGTGCCGGGTGGATCCCGGTCGGGCGCATGCGGGAGTCTGTCTGACTGCCTCCATTTCCAACTTCAGAAAAAAAAAAAAAAATTAAAAATCAAACTGCCTTTTGACCCAGCTATCCCACTTTTAGGAAAATACCCCAAGAACACCATAGCACTGTTTCAAAAGAAGAAATGCACCCCCATGTTTATGGCAGCATTGTTCACAATAGCGAAGATCTAAAAACAGCCCAAGTGTCAGTCAGTGGACAAGTGGATTAAAAAGCTTTGGTACATATATACTATGGAATACTACTCAGCCATAAGAAATGATGACATCGGATCATTTACAATAACATGGATGGACCTTGATAACATTATACTGAGCGAAATAAGTAAATCAGAAAAAACTAAGAACTAAATGACTCCATACATAGGTGGGACATAAAAATAAGACTCAGAGACATGGACAAGAGTATGGGGGTTACAGGGTGGGGGGAGGAGAGGGAGAAGGTTGGGGGAGGGGAGGGGCACAAAGAAAACCAGTTAGAAGGTGACTGAAGACAATTGGACTTTGGGTGATGGGAATGCAGCATAATCGAATGTCAAAATAACCTGGAGATGTTCTCTCTGAACATATGTAGCCTGATTTATCAATGTCACCCCATTAAAATTAATAAAAATAAAATAAAATAATGCTAGTAATAAAAAAATTACTATCTGCACCTTCACAAGAAAGTTAACAGAACCCTAGAACATGATCAGTTTTTGTAAATGTTTTATGTGTGTTTGAAAAAAATGTATGTTCTCTTATTGGTGGATTCAGAATGTATACATGTCCATTAGGTCAAGCTTATTAACTGTGTTGTTCACATCTTCTAATATCTTTGTTGATGTGTGTTTTTGTTGAAACCTCTGAGTATATCAATGAATTTATCAAATTTCCCTTTCAGTTCTATTTTCTTCATAAATTTTTAAGCTATCATTATTAATAGGTATATACATATTTAAAATAGCTTCTTGGGAAATAAACTAAAGCTTTTATCACCATGTATTATCCTTTATAAACCAAACATTGCTTTCGGTCTATGTAAAATCTATTTTAGCTGATAGATCTATCAGCTACTTCAGCTTTGCTTATTACTTGATATTTGTCTAATGTATCTTTTCCATTCTTTTTTTTTTTAATAATTTTATTTTTTTAATGGGGTGACATCAATAAATCAGGATACATATATTCAAAGATAACAAGTCCAGGTTATCGTGTCGTTCAATTACTTGCATATGCTTTTAAGTTTTAGGTGTGGTTCTTAATAGTGTACAGTCATTTTTTAAAAAATATAATCTGCCAAACATTATCTTTTGATTTGTGAATTTAGTCATTTATTTTTATTCTAGTTAGTTATACTTGGTCCTGCTTCTTATCACCTTAAGTTTCTGTCTCAGTTTACACTGCCTTTCTCTCTCATCTCTGCTTACTAACATAAAACGTTGGTACCTAGTGTTCACCATTGTTTATATTTAGAAATGTACTTTCTTTAAAATTTGTGACATTAAAAAATAATAAAAAATTTGTGATGTTACTAAATATACCACATTTCAGGAAATAATAAAATAAATGAATACAAACCAAAGGGACACGAACTTTTTGCTGCTTTGCCAGCAGGGGTTATAAGTTGACGCAGAATGATCAGCAATCTGCAGTGCGACAATGGCAAGGATTTGCGAGAAAATTCTTTAACAGCTAGCTGGTTTGGTTACTGGAAAAAGTTGTTTTCTTGGGTAAATTCAGAACCTTGATTTCACTGGTCTTATGCTTTAACCAATTACACTTCCTAGTTTTCCTTAAGAACTTAAAACATGTTTTAGAGACACATTAATTCTGCAAATAAATTTAAAAAGTCTTTCCTTCCACTTTGTAAAAATAACACTTCTATTTACATGCATTTTAACTCATTGATCTTGCACAATACTTGTACTAAAAGGAAAAACATCTTAGTAGAAGGCTAATAGTCATTTAAAAGAATCTCGGCCAGCCCTGGCCGGTTGGCTCAGCAATAGAGCGTCGGCCTAGCATGCGGAGGACCTGGGTTCGATTCCCAGCCAGGGCATACAGGAGAAGCGCCCATTTGCTTCTCCACCCCTCCGCCGCGCCTTCCTCTCTGTCTCTCTCTTCCCCTCCCGCAGCCAAGGCTCCATTGGAGCAGAGATGGCCCGGGCACTGGGGATGGCTCCTTGGCCTCTGCCCCAGGCGCTAGAGTGGCTCTGGTTGCAACATGGCAACGCCCAGGATGGGCAGAGCATCACCCCCTGGTGGGCAGAGCGTTGCCCCAGGGTGGGCGTGCCAGGTGGATCCCGGTCAGGCGCATGCGGGAGTCTGTCTGACTGTCTCTCCCTGTTTCCAGCTTCAGAAGAAAAAAAAAAAAAAAGAATCTCGTCCAAGACACCACCAATCTTACAGTCCCAAAAATGGAAACAGGATGTTTACATGAACTAACTGGGTTGATTACATTAGGTCAGCAGAGTGATGAGAACATGTCACAACTGAAAGAAGCAAAAGCAAAAACAGTTGTGCCCAGTGCTGTATAGAAGGTGAGCAGCAAGCCTCTCCCACTGCTTTCAGTTGCAGAGGGTCCCAGTGCTCTCCTCATTCCACTAACCAGTGTGCTCAGACGTGGACTGGCTGAGGCTGAGCAGGGCCGGGGATAGCTTTTTCTTAGACCTGCCTCAGTGACTACACTATGAAAATATGCATGCACTATTCCAGACTCAATCATTTCCTAAAAGAGGAACTCTTAAAGCATCACTTAGCTTTTGCCAGATGTTTGATTATTTTGTCTCAATGAAAGGCATGTTATATAACAAGGATCACCTGTCATTTATTCTAAAGAGTATTATTTTTCTCTTAGCAGATTTCAAGGATCTTCCTCTTTCAAGTCACAAACTGCCCTGCCTCCCACCAGAGACCGTTTCCGGTGCACAGAGCCTCCGCACCCTCCGCCGCTGGTTCCCCTCACCAAAATGTGTTCTCTGCTCAGATCTGACTTCTCCACAATTAAAAGCAACCATACCTCCTCAAAATGTAGGCATTTAATGATGACAACTGCTCAATGGGTCCTGCAATGTGTAGAATCAGTTCCAAAAAGTAAAATTATATAAAAGCATGAATCAGAGTACAAGACACCCTTTACGCTGGTAGAACCCAGCAGGCACAGGCACTTGTGACATTCTCAGTGATCCATGTAAGCTCATTCACCCACAAGTCTGAATTCAGCCTTCCTTTCTTCTTTCTAACATGTCTGTTTGCACCCAATTCTGAATGACAAGAAAAGCTGAGGAATATGATGGTGGTAGAGACCACACAGCTGTTGCCTCTACCGAGGGTTTTCCAGATTCAGTGTACTTTTGTCCCTTAATGCCAGGAAGCACCTTTCCTGGGTGTTATGTACTTTGTGAGAAGGAAAGTGCGCAGGCTGGCACCCCGATGTGGTCACACCTGAATAACAGGGAGGGGTAGGAGGGAGATCTCTCGGGCAGCTCCCATCTCAAGTCTGATCTTAGAATTATAAATACAGTAAAGGTACAGCAGAATTGAAAGAATTAAATATGCACTCTGGGAAGCAGGAATAAAAACATGAAGCAACTAAACAGTATTGCTACCTCAAAAATGTTAAAACAATCAATATATTATGAATGCAATACACACATTTCTGCTAAAAGAGAAAAGTTTTTGTCAGGAAATGAGGCAGTGTGATACAGCACTTTGGACTCAAACCTCAGTTCAAGTTCTGCTTCTGCACCCGTGAGCTTATTTAACAGCATCTCCTGAAAGGGTTCCTGTGGAGACTGAGCCAACACGTGGACGGGAGGCACTGAGCTGGCATCCCCGGCTCCCGGTCACTGCAGCTCTCTGGGTAACACTTTAAGGACCTCATGCTGTCCTAATGAAACCACGTCTCACCTGACCACGGGGCGCTTCTGAGGAAAGAGTTCACACCTTGGTGAACAGGAAAATTACAGCACCTTAGAGACTCTTCCGGGCAAATTCAGAGAAGTGTCTGCAGGAAGCCATGAGGACCGCTGCCGCCAGACCTGAGGCGAGTCTCTGGTGATGACATCATGGAGACTATTCTAGGGCAGGTGGGTTCTATGCTCGGGTGCTATAGAGGCACTAGCACCTCATAATTCTGTAGACACTCCAACAACTTCTGGAGAATATCCTATGCAGACAATGCCACAAGCATTCCCCACGTTTAGTCTTCCTTAGTCCCAGTAATCCCCTGGGGCAGGCACCGTGAGAGGCCCTATGTTACAGATGAGGGAATGAGGTACAGAGGGGTGTCTCCACTGAGGAGTCACCCACCAAGTGGCATTCCTGGCCTGTATGGTTTCACTCCAGAGCTCATGCTCTTTTTATTTTTTATTTTTTTGTATTTTTCTGAAGCTGGAAACAGGGAGAGACAGTCAGACTCCCGCATGTGCCCGACCGGGATCCACCTGGCACGCCCACCAGGGGGCGATGCTCTGCCCCTCCGAGGCGTCACTCTGTTGCAACCAGAGCCACTCTAGCGCCTGGGGCAGAGGCCAAGAAGCCATCCCCAGCGCCCGGGTCATCTTTGCTCCAATGGAGCCTTGGCTGCGGGAGGGGAAGAGAGAGACAGAGAGGAAGGGGGGGTGGAGAAGCAGATGGGCGCTTCTCCTGTGTGCCCTGGCCAGGAATCGAACCCGGGACTTCTGCACGCCAGGCTGACGCTCTACCACTGAGCAAACCGGCCAGGGCCAGAGCTCATGCTCTTGACCACAACATCCACCTTCTTGGTGACACAAACTTCTCATGGTCATGGACATCTCCATATCTGTGGCTCTATTAAGAAGGCTAATTAGTAGTCACATGGTAGGTTCTAACTCCTTTTTTTATCACTCTATGGAAGAATGCAGGAAACTAACATGACCTTTTCAGTCAGTGAAAAAATATTATACTTACCCTATCAAATAAACAGCCTCACAAAGAAAGAAAATTCTACTTTACCCAAAGGTAGATTTGTCTTGTGTGGTGACATCTTATAAAAATCCTCAATCTGCTAATAATCACTGCTAATACCTTTACTCCTTGCAGTGTTATGTTGTGTCACTGGTCTCTGTCTTTCAGACTTGGGGAGCTCCCAGCTTGCTTAAGCCACAGAGCAGAGAGGAAAGGGTGAGAACCCTGTCCTCAGAAACATGAACGCCAGTCCCAGGGAAAGCATCTGGGCGAGGAGGGCAGCACAGTCGTCCTGAGGACTCGGTGCTGGAGCCCTCACTGCTCACCGCTGCGGACAGGTCACAGGGGAAGGTCCCGTGTCCTCAATCAGAGAGGAAAGGGTGAGAACCCTGTCCTCAGAAACATGAACGCCAGTCCCAGGGAAAGCATCTGGGCGAGGAGAGCTGCACAGTCGTCCTGAGGACTCGGTGCTGGAGCCCTCACTGCTCACCGCTGCGGACAGGTCACAGGGGAAGGTCCCGTGTCCTCAAGCACAGAAAAGGCGCTCCCTGCAGCCATCCCCACGTGGGAGGAAGAGCAGAGCTGTCCCCTGAGCCAGAAGGCTTTATGGAGTGGGGTTTTAAATAGCACAGCTCTGCAGGGTGTCCCTGGAGCAACTATTTTCCTCTAACGGGGACAAATCTTTATCGGAAAGGAGGAGCTGAGGGAGGACCACAGGCAGCTGTGCTAATTGAGACCTGACAGAAGAAAGTGTAGAAACTCCGCTGGTGAGTGGCTGGGAGAGAGCCGTGCGCTCCCAGCGAGAGACCCACGAGGCTTACAGCACAGGGAAAACACCCTGCCGACGGGAGCTAGCAAGTGATCTTCCAGGAGTGCTCCCCAGGCCCCCAATTTACCAGGCACTCCCAACACTGCGTGCACAACAAATCACAGGGTTCATTCAAGCTCTAGAACGGAGCATCCTCACGGCAGCAGCACGGCTGAGGGGAGGAAGTAGGATCCTTCTGGTGATATGCCCAGGAAGACAAAAGGTGGGGTCCTCCTTCCACTTATCTCTACTCCCCGTTTCTGGGAAGAGCTTACTGTGGCCCTGGAACACGGGGTCTGGGCTGCCTCTCCAGCAGTCTTCCACTGCAGGAGGCCCCGGTCCACCCACCTGGGCCCCTCGGTCGTTGACCAGCTCCACAGACCACCTTCCTTCATACTGAATCCACACAAATATGCCTCCATCCGCGTCGCACGTGGCCAGCTTCTGGTAGGGCTCGTTCCACCTCACCAGCACAACCTAGGAAGAAACCAAGAAGGTATTTACCCCCAGAAAATGAACCAGTGTGCCCGAATTACGCCCACCGAGAGCTCAAACTTCAGAACTAAACAGAATGCACAGTTAGAGGAAAAGACTGGGGGAGGGTGTGGGGATTAGGGAAGGGGACAGGGCACGGAACAGAGCGCGCGCGCGCGCGCACACACACACACACACACACACACACACACACGGCAGAGTCACAGGGAACCAGACCCACATAAGGGCTTCCTGACAAATGATAAACTATACCATGAAAATGTCCATCGCTATAAAAACAGAGGGCCCAGAGGCCGTCTGTGCCCTGCCTCACCTCTCACAAGTGCAAGGATCTCTCATCTGATGGTCCTGTATGATGGGAAAACAATTTTCACAAAATCTACAGTGTATTTGAATCAGGGTATTACTTATTTAGTGCAGAGAGAGGAAAAGATAGGTCTATTTAGTTTCACTTCCCCCCAGTGTGAAATTTCCTATCTCTTTTCCAGACTTTTATTTCCAAATAGTTCAGCATCTAAACAAGGCCAATTTGGAAAACATACATGTTTGAAATATCTAAGTTATTTAGGATTTACCACAGAGGAAAGAGGAAGAAATTTTAAGTTGCAAAAATGTCTGAGTATAAAAATTTAATTTTTAAATTTGAAAAATTCGCCTGACCAGGCGGTGACGCAATGGATAGAGCGTCGGACTGGGGATGCCGAGGACCCAGGTTCGAGACCCCGAGGTCACCAGCTTGAGCACAGGCTCATCTGGCTTGAGCAAAAAGCTCACCAGCTTGGACCCAAGGTCACTGGCTCGAGCAAGGGGTTACTCAGTTTGCTGAAGGCCCATGGTCAAGGCACATGAGAAAGCAATCAATGAACTAAGGTGTCGCAACAAATTTGAAAAATTCTGCACTTGGATAATCACTTTCATCGTCCTCAACTCTCACTCCCTCAACTGAAAGACAGGCCCTGTGGGGGGTGGTCTATAGAATTGGATAAATGCCTAAGGACAGCCCTCAGAGAGCCCAGGAGAACCTTTAAGGACATCGGGCTATGACATCATCCCAGGAGCCTGGGAGCCACTGGGAGCCTGCGTTCATTGTGGTCAATGTTGCCTTAGTGTCGTCACCTGTCTGGCCCATGCTGGTGATCATGTCGACTTAAGTCACTCAGTCAGACACTCAGCTCACACTTAGGCTCATGCTGTGTGGTGCTGTGACCGATACAAATATGGAGAAGATCTGGCCCACTCTTCCGAACAGTCCAGCTGGGAGCCGGGACATCCACAAATATGTGGACATAGACCAACGTGTGCCCGTCAAACTGGGACTATCAAACTAGGATCAGTAAGAGCACAATGACGTTCATAAGAAAGCTCTGAATCCTGTCTCCTCCCAGGGCCTTGTGCCTAACAAACTACTAACCCTCGTGAACACATCGCACCTGTATAAATGTGTCTCCAAATTCTAACTTATACCACTGACCCCTGAACAACACAGGGGGCTTGGGCACTGACCCTACTCAGTCAGAAACACACCTATACTTTCTGATTCCCCTGAACCTTAATTAACTACAGCTATCCATCAGTTTCCATGAGCGATCGGTTCCAGAACTGCAATATGCCAACACCCACGTAGGCTCCAGGCCCCTGTATAAAACGGCACAGACTGATGCACAATCATTGGCCATCTGCCATCTGCAGTTGGTAGAACTGTGGATGTAAAACCTGGGGGATAGAGACGGCTGACTATATATTTATTTGGAAAAAAAGCATATGGGTAAACTCATGCAGTTCAAACTGTGTTGTTCGAGGGTCGATCGTGCAGCAGACTGTCAGGTACCTCCACAATGACCAGACCCCTCCTCATGCCATATCTGTGTCCAAAACACAGACCAACACAGAGGCCCAGTCACTTCTCAAAGTTGTACCATGGGCACACCTGATTTTAGGTCCTCAAGTTTGTTTTCAAGGCCCCAGAAAGATGGGAATCCCTAGCATTGGTCCGCCATGCATATTGGTATTAGCAATAGTTGTAAGATACAAAATAAATTCCTCAGATTTTCAAGAGGATACTCTTACCCACTTCAAATACACTGCTCACAAACATCAGGAGATATTTTGTTGCTTCATATTCATTTTGAAATATCCCCTAATGTTTGTGAGCAGTATAGTTGCAAGAATCAGAGCTATGAGGCTGCAATGTTGAGAGATGGCAAGCACCAGTCAAATCTAACCTAGTTGATGGCTCCCACGCCAAAGGCAACTTCCCTGGATGCGGTCAGACCCCCAGCAGCCCACGCACCCACCCCTCTGCCGAGAGCGCCTCCTAACTCTGGTTCCTGCTCTGCGTGTGTGGCGCTCACACCACCCACTGTGAGAGTGGTATCTGTCACTGCACACTCACCCTCCCTGCTGAGCCATCCTGCTTGAGAAAAGGACAGTCAGGATCATCTCTGAATACCGACACACAGTCATTTTGAATATGTTGTGCCAAAGAGTAATATGTAATTAGAAGTTATGATCCTTAGTTATATTTTTGAACTATAAAAGGTTAATGTAAACTATTTCAACAGGTTATTTTCAACTCCCAAAGGCATTTTAACAACAGCGAGTGATGCCTGACTGTTAAAACGGTTAGGTGCTAAGGCAGCTTTGCCCTTAGAGCGTTCAGTTCACTGAGTGGACATACTCTGGTGCTCTAATTGCAACTAGAGAGCTGTGAACACACACAGGCGGGCCCTCGACACAGGTGAATGGGGAGCAACAAATCCAGATTCACTTCTTTAAGTCTAGATTTTCAAATTCTCTATTTAAATTACCGATCTAATTTTTTTAAATAGTAAAACCACGACAGCAACGAAAGTCTTGAACTGCACTGAGCATGTCATGAAATTTAGAATTCCCAAATGATCAGTAAGAGCCAACTGTATAAAGTTCTTTCAGACCCAGTGATGCTCTGACCCGAGCCCTGGGGTCCACAAAAGCGCACACAGCTGCCTTCCAGTCCCCAAGGCCACAGGGTCGCCACTGAAGGCTGCGATCACTGACAGCCTCCGGAGTGGCTGCCGCAGGACGGACTACGGCCAACGACAGGATACGCACTACAGACCAGGGTTCAATTACTTTCTTAACACAGTGACCACTTATCTACCATGACCCTCCTTACAAAACAGTGTTTGATGACAAGGTGTCATATTTGAGAGCAGAGAGGTCAGTCACATTTTCTATACTTCTGTCTTTTTTGCTTTAACATCCAGGAATGGTTGCATATTTGGTTCACATCAATAATCAAAACCCCAAGTCTTCATGAAAACAGCCGGCATAGCCACAGCATGACACACACACAAAAGAGCAGACATAAGAAAATTTTTAAAGTTATTTCTGATGTCAAAGATTTCTTGGTCTTCTGAGAACAGTGGCAGTTTTTGGATAAGCAAAAAGTTCACACACTCGGCTCTGGCCAGTGGCTCAGTGGATAGAGCGTTGGTGTGGCATATGAACATGTGGGTTCAATTCCTGGTGAGGGTACACAGGAAAAGCGACCATCTGCTTCTCTCCCTCTTCCTCTCCTGCAGCCAGTGACTTGATTGGTTCGAGTGTCAGTCTGGGGCAATGAGGATGGTTCAGTTGGTCCAAGCGTGTTAGTCTCAGGCACTAAAAATAGATTGGTACTCTAGCACTGGCCCTAGGTGGGGGTTGCCAGGTAGATTCTGGTTGGGGCACATGCAGAAGTTTGCCTCACTATCTCCCCTCCTCTCACCTGAAAAAAAAAGTTCACAGATTCAAGTGCATCCTTTTGTAATTCCTCATCACCTGAGACGAGATGCAGCAGTAAATGGAAACGTACTCTCCACACGCCCCCACACATGTGTACTGTGAATTCTCACCAGTACAACTGAGTGAGTGGGTAGCTCCCCTAAGTTTGGAAAATAAATCTTTTTAAGGATTCTGGGTTGTTTGTTTGTTTGTTTGTTTATTTATATTTTTCCAAAGCTGGAAATGGGGAGGCAGTCAGACAGACTCCCGCATGCGCCCAACCGGGATCCACCCAGCATGCCCACCAGGGGGCGATACTCTGCCCATCTGGGGTGTTGCTCTGTTGCAACCAGAGCCATTCTAGTGCCTGAGGCAGAGGCCATGGAGCCATCCTCAGCACCCGGGTCAACTTTGCTCCAGTGGAGTCTTGGCTGCGGGAGGGGAAGAGAGAGACAGAGAGGACAGAGAGGAAGGAGAGGGGGAGGAGTGGAGAAGCAGATAGGCGCTTCTCCTGTGTGCCCTGGCCAGGAACCGAACCCGGGACTCCCACATACCAGGCTGATGCTCTACCACTGAACCAACTGGCCAGGGCCAGGATTCTGGGTTTTAAAATAACGTCAAACTGCTCACGTTGTTTCTCTGAGGTCATGTTCTCATTTCTCCTTTCACTGCCAGGTCCAGCTGCCCACCTTCTTGCGGGCAGCTCATTTCCTGTTCTCTGAATCCTTCCAGGCTATCTGGCCACATCAGGACGTGCCAGAATGTGCTGAGGTGGGCCAGCTGTGTTCTCAGTCGCCAGACTAGGTGGCAGAACGCAGGGTGCTCAGACAGTCTCAGGCGGCACTGTCCTTCCCTTTTAAAGGAAAACGGGGCTCGGGCTCATATTGGGCACAGAAGAACCTCGGAGTTGAGGCTGTTGGCTGAAGTGCGAGTTCTTCTACTAAAAAGACCAAGGATAAGCTAAGCTTTGACCTCGGTCTTTCATTATTCAAAAAAAATGCAGCCTGTTACCCTCTCTAATGTAAGCTGAGCTATCATTTTATAGGCTTTGCTAGCAATAAATATTAATTGAGGACCATTAGGAGTAGAGAATCTATACTAAAAACACAGGAAGGTCTGCTGGATGTCTGGGCTGTAATCTAACACCCTAAATAAGTCACTTCGCTACTGACGCCCAGAACTATTTTTAGGAAGAACAAAACTGTGTCAGTTAAACCAATTCAAGGATATTCACCTTTTACAAGCAAGAATCCTTCAAATGGTGTTAATAAGTATGAATATCATTTGTATTTTATAGAAATATATGGCACCTCAGTGAATAGCCAGTATCATCACTATTCAGAAATATTTCTTTCAACCTAAAAAGAATATAATTTGAATAAATGCTAGATACAAATAGCTCCAGCAGTAACTCGCTGTGAATGATTATTACCACTTGGTTCTTCTTATTCTGTCATTTATTAAGTAAAAGAGCAATAACATCAATTGTACAAGAAAAACAAAATGAGTGACAGTTTAATTTCAGATACATTTACTCATTTAAACAAAGAACCAAGAGTGTCTTAGAATATAGGCTGGAAACAATTCACTGTGAACAGTGGTCTCCAGACTGGTACCCCCTGGCAGGAAGCCCCAATGAAACTGTGGTCGTGGTGACAGCTGAGCCGCCCGGTGCCCCTCTCGGGCCGGCCGGCAGCGCAGAGCCCTGTGGAGTCGCGAGGAGCATGAGAAAGGACAGCGCCAGGCACACAGCGAACCTCCAGTCAAGTGGAGCTCCGTGTTTATCTGTGAGCTGAAACCTCGGGAATATGTCTGGTTAGGCACAGTCTTTAGTCTATGGTTTCCTCTTCTGATAAATGGTTTGGAAGATGGCCCCTCTTTCGAGACCCACCTCCTGTCACTTGCACTGCCCACCCAACTCTGTATCTTAAAAATCCACACCCCGCAGTTCCTGCCCCCTTTGGCCTGGACAGCCCTCTGGCTCTTGGCACCTGGTGGCGAAGCTTCCCCGACGGCCCAGCCACGGCCTCTCGCCACGACCGACCGCAGCACTGTCCCAGCAGCCAGCACAACCACTCAAGCCCTGCCTCACCCCCTAGGCGGCTGTGCGCCTTACCAGCCAACAACTGCTTTGCCTTCCTGTTCTCGGGGCCCCAGCGCTGCATCAGGCACAGTAGGCATGCCGAAAATATTTCTAAATTTAATCCTGAGAACGATTAACCATATTTCTGTAGAATTTTATACCATTCTCTCTCTCTCAACAGTAAGATGTTAGAAAAGGATCAAATAAGAGTTTCTCTTTAGAGGGGACGGCTTTATTGAGACAAAAGTCACATACAATTCACCCATTAAATGTTCAATTCAATAGTTTCAGTGTACATATTTAGAGTTCTGCAACCATCACATTAAATTCTGGAGCATCAACCACTCCCCCCACCCAGTATTCCCTCCAAAGCTAGGCAATCACTAATCTTTCTATCTCTATGGATTTGCCTATTCTGAACATTTCGCATGAATGAAATCATACAATACACACCTCCTGAACCTGGCTTCTTTCACTAAGAACATTCTGTAGGTTTGTCCATGCTATAGCATGTATCAATACTTATTTCCTTTATGTGTCCAAATAAATATTCTGTTGTATTGATATGCCATATTTTGTTTAGCTATTCAGTTGATAAACTTTTGGGCTGTTTCTATCTTTTGGCTATTATAAGTAATACTGCTATGAACATGTATACAAGTTTTTATACGAACATACGTTTTCATTTTGGGGGGTATATACTTAGGAGTGGAGTTGCTGGGTCATATAGTAATACCATGTTTAACTTTTTAAGGAACTGCCAGACTGGTGTCCAAAGTGGCTGTACTGATTTACATTCCCAATAGCAATGTACGAAGGTTCTAATTTCTCCACATTCTTACCAACACTTGATATTATCTTTTTGATTGTAGCCACCCTAGTCAATGTGAAGTGTTTTCAATTACGTTTCTCTGATGGCTAATGGTGTTGAGCACTTTAGCACCTTTTGAATTGCTTTTTGGACATTTGTATATCTAAAAGTGACATCTGGGTGAGAGGGGAGAGGAGAGGGACAGATATAAGGTGATGGAAAATGATTTGACTTTGGGTGATGCGTACACAATGTAATCAACAGTTCAAATATTATAGAAATGTTTACCTGAAACCTACGTACTCTTATTGATCAATGTCACCCCATTAAATTTAATTTTCTAAATAAAAAAAATTTTTTTAAAGTTACATTTAGTCAAAGGAAAGAAAAAATGACAAGCTGTCCATTCCTTGGCTCTCTCCTCTCCCCTCCCACTCAGTCCGCCAAGGACTGGCCCTTGGCTGGGGCGAGGTGGCAGGCCAGGCCCTCTTAGATGAAGCCAGCAACATGGAGGGGCATCTCCTCAATGGAGGTGTTGTAGAAGCTCTTGATGTCCCAAAGAGTCCTCTTGAATTCTTGTCACCATATTAACAGCCACACCCTTACAGCCCAAACATCCACCCCGACTGACTCTGTGGCTGCAGGTTTTCCCACGGGCAGAGTTTCTCTTCTTAAGCCATCTGAAACACTGTATCTAAAAAAACTTTTGCTTTTATTTCCATGTAATCCAATTTACTTCTCTCATTTACATGTTCACAAATCTCATCTCCATTCATTCACTTAGTTCAATTTGTTGATAAGAACTAGAAGGAAATGGCCCAAAGACAATGCAGGTATTCAGAAAACACAGGTCTGTGGTTAGAGCCCTGAAACCCAAGGGCCAAGCCTGGTGCCTCCAAAGGGCTCTGCACCTGCATGCCGGGGGGAGAATGACTTTCTCAGTCCTAGCTTCTCTAGGACACTTGCCAGGAAACGCACAGCTCCACATTCCTTACCGATGTTTGCCAAGCCTTCTTATTGGATAGAGTTTATATCATGAGGCAGGACTACACCAGGGATTAAGAACTCTACCAAGACTCCTGATAGGAATGCAAAATTACCATTCCTAGACTTCACACCTGCTAAATGGCACCAAGCCTTCCACTAAGACAGTCTGTAAGAAACCCAGTTTATACCTCCATCTCTTGTGCAGTTAGAGTCACTGTATTGTGTATACCTCAAACTCCATATCGTCTGTGATCTAAGTTCCATCCTTTTCCATTCTGTCTCAGTTGCCATCTCCTGAGTAGAAATTTTCCTGCAGAGTATTTTCCATCACAAACACTATTCGTTGAAGTTGCAACACACCTTTCCGTGTTTCTCCCCTCTATCTCTAATATTTTGATACACTGGAGTCTATTTGGACAAGTATGACATGCCCATACCTAAGTGAAATATCCTGCAAAGCTTAAATATTCACCAGTCAAGAAAAACATCTAGCACGTGGATCATGACATGCTGTATTTTGCTTCCTGTTAAATGGCCCTATATGACACCTTAATCCAAATAATGGGTATTCACCTTCCTCTTATTAACAGCTGAGTTTCTCGCATCCCCTTCCAACAATTCTATTTCCTGTCATCATCTTTGCACAACTAATGTTTTTGAATGATCTCACATTTCTGCATTTTGTATTTAATCTAAACCACAAACTCACAGGTGGCGAAAAAACCCTTCTCACTCCTCTCCCCACATCATAAGACCCTGTTGCTAGGGAAGAGTGGCTTTTTAATAAAGCTCTTATTAACCAACCGGGAAATTCATGGGAGTGCTCCCTCAATGCCACCACGGACCAATCTCAGATAGAGTCCTAAACGAAAATGATGTCAACCAATGAGGTAGCAAGGGCTCCCAGCCTGGCACAGCTCTCCGCTGGACGAGGGATGCTGAGCTAGAGTCCCAGCTTTCTCACTCACCGCAGCTGCATGAAGGCACGAGCCAGCTGCTGCTACGAGGAGGAGAGAGGACCACCTTCAAGGTGCAAGCTGCAGCTGAGCTGACCTCCCACAGGAAGCTTTTCCTGCCAGGGGAGCCCAAGCCCGTTCCCTGCCCTGCTTCCCAGTCAAACCCCCCCCCCTTCTACGGTGGCCCCTGGGCCACACTGCGCTGCAACCCTCAGTGTCTCCAGGACCTGGCACAGCCCTGCCCCAAGGGCGATGCTCAGCTGTTGTCTGAACTGATCCAAGTGGAAAAGAGGGCACACAGATAGAGTCACATATTATAGGTTTTTCTTTTATTCATTTGGCAACTAGTGTTGACCATGGTTACAGCTTCAAAATCATTTGTATCACAAAATCGGGGAAGGTGAAGAGTGGTGTCTGTACTGCAGAATCCTAGTCACATCATATTAAAACTGACTGACCCTCCTTTCACTTCCCAGTCAAAAGTGGGGAAGACTCCGGCATTTAAAAATGATTGCCGGAGAATCCATAATACCTTAAAAACACTGTACGTTTGGTTACGATTCAGTTTTTTAAGACATGGTTATTAGCAAGGTCATACCACATGGAAGGTTTGAATCATCTATGGGAGGTCAACTGAGAACTGGATTTTAGGTAATATTCATGCTTCTGAAGCTCAAAACAGCCCAAGAATTGAAAGTAATTTGTCCTCATAATATTCATGTGAGCCTTCATAACTTTCTCATCAGTCAGGGAGCATTTTTCTTTTTTTTTTTTTCTTTTTTAGTTTTTGATTTTAGAGAGTGGAGAGAGCGGGAGAGGAGGAGGCAGGGAGAAGGAGAGAAAGGGGAGAAGATGGGAGAGAAGGGGGGAGGAACAGGAAGCATCAACTTGTAGTAGTTGCTTCTTGCATATGTACATGCCTTGACAGAGCAAGCCTGGAGTTTCGAACTGGGGACCTCAGCATTCGAGGTCGACTCTATCCACTGCGCCACCACAGGCCAAGCAGTCCAAGAGCATGTGCAGAGAAGACAACATACACAAAGTTTCATCTGACACCTTTCCATGACTTATCCGCAGAGCTACCAGTAAGATTCGGGCTCCTAGAAATAAGTCCAGAATACTACACTGTTTGTGAGTGATTAACTCCATGGCCACTCAGAATTAGAGAATCCACACACATCTGAAAAAAGGAAACGGAAGAGCAGCGGGGGTGTATCTCACCGAGGACGATGCCATGCGCAGTACAAGTCAGAAGACAGCACCTGACAGGAAAGAAACCAGAAGGCCCCACTCAGGTGAGCTACAGACTGATGGGTCTCCACGTGCGGGAGAGCTGCCTGCTTCTCGCTCACGTCTGAGGCCCACGGCTCCCCTGGGCACGGGGCCCCAGAGCGCCTTCCGATGACAGAATACAGCTCCGTCTGTGTCACCCGCCACCGTCTGACATTTACTTTTACTTCTGAGCTTGTGGGACGCTTGCACTTAGGACCCAGAACATGCTCAACAGAAAAGTAGCTAGTACAGGCACGCATGCGCCCAGGGCTGCCTGCAGCTCTTCTCCCTCGGGGGCCGACTGAGCCCTCCTGCTACTTCCGTGCTCGGCCACATCAGCCAGCAGGGCTTCTGTGCTAAGAACTGAACCGCCCTCATTCTTTCTAAGTTACACAATACACAGAAATATACAAAATAAATGGGAACCGTGAGAGCAAAAATCCGGCTGGGTTTCTTACCAAATTCAATTACAATTCTTTCATATTTAAAAGGCTAGAAATAAAATTCTGCATTAGCAAAATTATTACCAGGATGATGTATGCCGTGTCTTACAACACAATTATTTACTGAAGTACTGGGTTGGCCAGACTACACAATTAAGAGGCAAATGACACTGGGCTGCACCCCAATGAAAATGGAGGCGCCCAAGGTACTTGCACATTTACTGAGCATTTATTCTGCAGCAGACACCAGGCTGGAGCCAGAGAGACAACTAGGCCTGGCATTGGGCTCACACACCGGGAAGGGAAGGGCCGGGGTGGGTGGGTGGCGTGGGGGCAGGGTGAGGCAGGAGAAGGGGTGTGACTGGTTACTGGCTGGTAGGTAAGCACAAGACTGAGCTCAGAGAATGCTGGGAACGCAGGCAAAGAGCCCCAAAAGCAGTGCGGAGGGAGTGGGAGGCTCCCTGAGTCAGTCTCTGCAAGAAAGGGATTCTCAGATGTCCCAGCATAGCACAGCACAGCACAGCACAGCACAGCCAGGGGAACTTCAGCACGCCCTGCTAACACACTAATTATCTAGAAATCTCTTCAGCAGGCAGGCAACTTCTATTCTGCCCAGAATTCCCTTTCAGAGTGCAAACTGCAGTGAGCTTATTAACAGCTGCAAACAGAAAATTATAATTACACGTTGCCTACACATGCGACACTTAGGATTCCAACCTCAAAATACTGAAGTGTTTAGTGTCCCGTGTACAGCTGGTTGTCCCCATCCTTCCTCCCTGATGAAGGACAGAGGACCCTCCTGAGAGGTGCCCTCCCTGGGCCCAGAGGAGGGGCGTGGAGAAGTCTGAGCCGATGGGGCTTGCTGAGTTTCCCCAGTAAGTCCCCTGAGCCTGTGGCCATGTGTCTGATCACACTTCCTTCCACTTCCCGCCCTTCATCAAACACCCAGGCTGAACCACGTCTTCACCTTTCATTTCCTTATGAAGGCTTTCCTGTCATGTAAAACTTTCATTAATAAAACATGTATGCTTCTTTCCTGTGGATCTGAGAAGAGACCCAGCTGAGAACTAAGACAGGGATGGGGGGAGACACTCTTTCGGCCCTCTACACCGGGTGGGCTGCTGCAACCCAAGGGCGCAAACCGAGCGCTCGCCAGTTCCTGGGATGGACTGCTCTCGCTGCTCTGCAGACAGCTCTCTCTCTTTCTGAATTCAAATCTTCACAGTTGCCCTGTTCACTGCACCCATGGAAAAGCAGGAGGCCATCAGTATAATTTATACACCCAAACCAACCTGTTCTTGACGTGCTAGGACGATAGAATTGCAATCTAAAGAACAGCAATTTTCCATCTCTATCTCATGGCACAAACTAATTACTGAAATTCAGTAGCACACCAAAAAATATATTTTTGCCGATCTGACAAAAAAATAGGTATAATTTTGATTAATGCGTACCAGACAGCTATTGTGTTGGCTGTTGTCATTTTCTCATCCGACAGATTGAGGGAAGAGGTCAGCGTCCCTGAACAAAGAGCTAGGTTAAAAATTCTTGTGTCACGCAGTTGCAAACTGCTGTTACAGAAGCAATGTTATAGTCCCACTTGGCCCAAGGAACACAGGAACAGGAGAATTGGTTCGGCAGGTGCGAACAAGGGCTGATACCACTGTCAATCAAGAGGAGGCTACTTTTACTGCAATAATAATGCTCCAAATGTCACACGCTTCTCTCCTGATCCTGCTTTACACTGACGAGGGTGAGTGGGCCCTGCCTCATGCTTTGTTTACTCAGGGCCACCAATAACGGAGCCTCTGATACCTACACCATCATTGACTGCACGCCGAGAGAAGGGGTGTGAGAATGAAGTTTTTCAAGGTTTTGCATGCATTTCATTGGACAAGGTGAGTGAGATGTTCACATCTAACTTGAAGGGAAAGGAGGACAGCGACCCTACGACGTCCCCGGAGGAACGGAACAGCAGTCTGAGTGCCATGCGGCAAGCATGCCCTGATGTCCTGGTTCCAGCAGGGGCCTGACCCGGCCTGGGCCCTCGGGGTTACTCTGAGACAGAAATGCCTCCACTCATGCAGTTTCCAGAAAGGCCCTCAAAGAGCAGTACCCTGGCTTCCGGGTGCTTCCAGGACCACTTCCCACAGGCTCTCCACATGGGTGTCAGTTTCCACCTAAATTCCTCTTACTGTTAAACATTTCTCTCCCACTGACAAACACACTCCCACTTTTCATAATTATACCCACTCTTCAATCGCAGCATGATCCACTTTCTTCAATTCCTAGTAAACCGATGTAAAAATAGCGCCGCCGGCACCCTGGTCCCCACCCCCACCCTGCTACAGATGGGGCAGGCGCCCGAGGCTCCCAAGGCGCCCGCACTTCCCCGACCCTGCCCTCCTGACTTCACCCAAGGACACGCGCACAAACACCTCTCCTGGTGACTCAGTTCTATCACAGTGTGCCTGTGGGCAGACAAGGGGTCTGCAAGGAGACACCCTGTGTAAACAATGGTTACGTCTAGGAGATGGGATTACAAACATTTTATATTCTTCCTGCTGCATCTTTTTTACAAAATAAGTAATCATTTATATAACTCATACACATACACTCACACACACACACATACATACACAGTTACATAAAAATTAGGAAAGACGTATTACATTTGGTCCCCTCAGTATATTTTCAAAGGATCTATTTCATAATGTACTCCTTTTATATATATTACCTCTTCAACGCTACCTTTTTAAACGTATTGCACCTGAAGTACAGAAAGCAAAGGCTGATTGTCACAGGATTGACTTGATTTGTAAAGAGGAATCTTTCTCAGAGGCAGGTAGGGTTAAGCGCTCTGTAAGTGTTTCTATCCTCTGACTGAGTTACCTAAAAGCAAAGATGATCTTGCCAAGAACAAGCAAGTGATGAAGTCGGTGCAAGAGCAAATTGGGAGGAGAGGGCCAGGGCCCAGCTCTGCCCACGACAGCTGAGACAGGGTGCGCTGGAGGGGAGGGCTTCCAGCGGTGTGACAGCAGTACTAGAGCAACACTCCCCGGCCGCCACCTCCTCACTGAACTCTGAGGAGTGCTCTACTAGTGAAAAGCATCAGCAGACTTTTAGAATGAGAGAGCAGAGGCACAGGAGGCTCCCTCGTGTAGGCAAGGTCTCACAGCTGCGTGGCCTGAGCCACGGTGAGAAGCTGGCAACCGAGTCAAGAGCTAGCGCTGTGTACCTCACGTCACATTTCAGACCCACTCCAGGACCGAGCAAAGTATAGAAATATCAAACAGAGCACATCAGCATAAAACAAAATTGTGGCCCTGGCCGGTTGGCTCAGTGGTAGAGCGTCGACCTGGCGTGCATAAGTCCCGGGTTCAATTCCCGGCCAGGGCACACAGGAGAAGCGCCCATCTGCTTCTCCACCCCTCCCCTCTCCTTCCTCTCTATCTCTCTCTTCCCCTCCCGCAGCCAAGGCTCCATTGGAGCAGAGATGGCCCGGGCACTGAGGCTGGTCTGTGGCCTCTGCCCCAGGTGCTAGAGTGGCTCTGGTCGCAACAGAGCGACGTCCCAGAGGGCAGAGCATTGTCCCCTGGTGGGCAGAGCATCGCCCCCTGGTGGGCGTGCCGGGTGGATCCCGGTTGGGCGCATGCGGGGAATCTGTCTGTCTCTCCCCGTTTCCAGCTTCAGAAAAATACAAAAAAAAAAAAAAAATTAAAAAAACAAAATTGTACAGGTATAACCTTTTTGAAAACTGACAATTTTCTAAGTTTTGAGGCCATAGGAGAAAATCAAAGAACAACAACATACTCCTCCTCTAAAGAAACATGCACCGGCTACTGTTTAGGCCTGCAGTGGACACCCCCGTTTCTCTATTATCAGCACTCTCGGTTTCTATGAGGGAGGGAGCCACTGCTCGTCCACACCGTGCTCATGACCGCACTGCACGCCCTGTGCCTCCCAGCCAGCTGGCTACAGAAAGAGCCATCACTCAGGCTGGCCTCCCAGACCTTTCACACTGCTCCTCAGAGAACCCGACATGTCAGCCCCTAGGGATAGAGGAACTATTTTTTACCTGGCACTATAAGCAACTGGGGTCGTGGAAGCCTGGGGCTATCAAAAACTACCTTCTCTGGGCCCTGGCCGGTTGGCTCAGCGGTAGAGCGTCAGCCTAGCGTGCGGAGGACCCGGGTTCGATTCCCGGCCAGGGCACATAGGAGAAGCGCCCATTTGCTTCTCCACCCCTCCGCCGCGCCTTCCTCTCTGTCTCTCTCTTCCCCTCCCGCAGCCAAGGCTCCATTGGAGCAAAAGATGGCCCGGGCGCTGGGGATGGCTCTGTGGCCTCTGCCCCAGGCGCTAGAGTGGCTCTGGTCGCAATATGGCGACACCCAGGAGGGTCGCAACATGGCGACGCCCAGGATGGGCAGAGCATCGCCCCCTGGTGGGCAGAGCATCGCCCCATGGTGGGCGTGCCGGGTGGATCCCGGTCGGGCGCATGCGGGAGTCTGTCTGTCTCTCCCTGTTTCCAGCTTCAGAAAAGATGAAAAAAAAAAAAAAAAAAACTACCTTCTCTGGAAGGAGCTGGCAAGAGAAGACAGTCAACACATGGAGAAAGGGGACCTAAGTGTGTGGAACGAAATGTGGACAAAACCAGACCCTCCCAGGGCATTTCAGCTCCAAGAGGCAGTATATTCCTGCCTCTTGCAAGGTCATGCAACTTGCAACCAACCTTTTTAGAGAAGTTTGTAATTTTATTAGTTAAAACCTAAGAAATAATTTGTACAATAAAATCCCCAAATCCATTCTTTGATCTTCCCATAAAACGTATAGTTTTATGTATATAGGAAATACAAGGGGAAAAGCTTTCACTTTTATCGCAGGGAAAAGTTGTCCTTTATTGATTTTAGTTGCAGGATTTAGTGAGAAAATGAAATCCTTTGCCTATGAAGTAAGGTATTTTCAGTAAAAACGTACCCAAGCTGGAAAAATTATGAAATTGTCTATTTGGATTTCATATAGCTCTTTAAAACTTTGATTCAGCAAAACCACATCATCCTGAGCTGAGACATTCCTTTTCAAACCTCAGAGAAGCATCAGAGCTAAGAACACTGGCCAGAGTGTCAGCAAGCCTGTGTTATCCACGAATGCCCAAGGCAGGAGGCCCCCTGCTGTCACCCGAAACTCAGGTAAACTGCAGTCAGGTCAGTCCAGTCTGTGCTTGATCGCTCCTAGTGAGATTTCAATTAGGACAGTACCTGGACATCATTTACAGAGTAATTTACCTCAATGACTTCAGAAAGCTACTGAGAACATTTTACTTTTCAGGTGTTTTGCTTGTTAAACAATAAAGTAACTATACCTATAGTGGGGGCTTTGCTTGAGTCATTAGAAAATGAGTAGTATTATTTTTATAAGCATTTTATATGACAGATAAGACCAATTTCATTACCAGCTTTCTATATAAACAAAATTTCAAGGCTAATTATTTGCTAGTTAAACATAGAAATTACTAAGTCTTATCCTGTATGAATTAGATGGAATTTGGCAATTTGCTATAATAGCTAGAAAACAAGAAAGATGTGATTATTTATATTTACTCTGGCTAAGCCATTTTAGATACTTGGATTGCTTAAAGCAGCAAGTCTCTCCAAACAGTTATGTTAAAAATGACAGCAGAATAGATGAACTATATAGAATTCATTTTTTTTTTCATTTTTCATTTTTCATAAGCTGGAAACAGGGAGAGACAGTCAGACAGACTCCCACATGCGCCCAACCGGGATCCACCCGGCACGCCCACCAGGGGCGACGCTCTGCCCACCAGGGGGCAATGGTCTGCCCATCCTGGGCGTCGCCATGTTGCGACCAGAGCCACTCTAGCGCCTGAGGCAGAGGCCACAGAGCCATCCCCAGCGCCCGGGCCATCTTTGCTCCAATGGAGCCTTGGCTGCAGGAGGGGAAGAGAGAGACAGAGAGGAAAGCGCGGCGGAGGGGTGGAGAAGCAAATGGGCGCTTCTCCTGTGTGCCCTGGCCAGGAATCGAACCCGGGTCCTCCGCACGCTAGGCCGATGCTCTACCGCTGAGCCAACCGGCCAGGGCGAATTCATTTTTGAGGGAAATGTGTTTGAGACATTTACATGCACACTCATGAATATGAAAACTAACTTAAATTTTCAAAGACTCAATAAAGGCAGGTCACTAAAAAAAGATGTCAGTTGACCTGGAAACACTGAGGTCGCCAGTTCAAAACCCTGAGCTTGCCTGGTCAAGGCACATATGGGAGTTGATGCTTCCTTCTCCTCCTTTCTGTCTGTCTGTCTGTCTGTCTCTCTCTCTCTCCTCTCTAAAATGAATAAATAAATAAATAAAATAAAATAAAAAGACCTGTTTCTTAAAAAAGAAAAAAAAAAAGATGTCAGTTGAATCAAGTAAAGGTGGTACAACTGTCAAGATTTAGAAAGAATAATTTAGATAGGGATGGTGCACACTGTTCCTTTCCAAGAGGCTTCAGAGGCCTGCTCCTAATACATGGCTGTACCATCAAACAGTACATAAAGACTTAAGTGAACTGCATGGTATGTGAGTTACAGCTCAGTAAATTGTTTTTGTAAAAACAGAAACCGATGCATGTGTGTGTGTGTGTGTGTGTATGTGTGAAGAAAACAACCTGAACTCCCACCAGAAACTTCCGTGGGTGGAACACCGACACTGCTGTGTTTTACACCGATTAGCACGTGCCTTGCACAACAGAGAAAACATCATGGCGTCCGTGTAATGAGCAGATGGAAACGCTACTTTCTGGTTAGTCTGCTATTCAAAAATTATGCTCTAAAGTACTGGAAAAGTATAAGGTGCCCATGTACCATTTTCTTTTTTTTTTTTTTTTTTCATTTTTCTGAAGCTGGAAACAGGGAGAGACAGTCAGACAGACTCCCGCATGCGCCCAACCGGGATCCACCCGGCACGCCCACCAGGGGCGGTGCTCTGCCCCCCAGGGGGCGATGCTCTGCCCATCCTGGGCGTCGCCATATTGCGACCAGAGCCACTCTAGCGCCTGAGGCAGAGGCCACAGAGCCATGCCCAGCGCCCCGGCCATCTTTGCTCCAATGGAGCCTTGGCTGCGGGAGGGGAAGAGAGAGACAGAGAGGAAAGCGCGGCGGAGGGGTGGAGAAGCAAATGGGCGCTTCTCCTATGTGCCCTGGCCAGGAATCGAACCCGGGTCCTCCGCACGCTAGGCCGACGCTCTACCGCTGAGCCAACCGGCCAGGGCTTTTTTTTTTTTTTTTCCATTTTCTAATAACTCACTTTTTTAAAGATTTTTTTATTTATTCATTAGAGAGAGAGAGAGAGAGAGAAGGGGGAAGAGCAGGAAGCATCAACTCCCCATATGTGCCTTGACCAGGCAAACCCAGGGTTTTGAACCAGCAACCTCAGTGTTTCCAGGTTGACGCTTTATCCACTGCGCCACCACAGGTCAGGCACTCACTATTTTAACCAACTTTTCTGCCTCTCCTTTTATTTTTTGGATTAACCATCCACCTGCTAGTCCCAACCCCTTAAAATAAGGACATCTACTATGGTATGCTGCATTGGAGAACTTCATGAAGTTTTAAATACATATGTGACGGACAGGTGGTGCTTTACTATATTAGGCATACAGTGACTCTGATGTTCTTAATAAGAAGTGGTTTTCAACTTTTGATTTGTGCTTCGATGCAACGCAATGAACTTGCACTGCAAGTTTAAATTTGACTGACAACTTGAAACACAGTTGCACATTCATGATGCAGGCCATGCAGGCGTCTCTCAGCTTCCGCCCCTCCGTGCTGGACCCACTCGGCCAGCTGTAGCGCATGAAGTTTCCTTCTCATTTATCTTCTGCTTTTACAACATCTTCCCATGTTGGCTACTCGCTCCTGATTTTTCCTATTTCCATAATTACTTCAAGATGAGAGAAATAAACAGAAAATAAATGAATTCTTTCCCAATTTTCAAAGTTTTAAAAACAGCTAATGCTGTGTATTAGATAAAGTTCTCAGCACTTTCTAGGCATTAACTCATTGAGTCCTCTTATAAACCTATGAGACAGCAACTGCTATTGTCCTGATTTTTCACATAAGAATATAGAAAACAGAGATTTAAGAATAGCCCAAGGTCATTCAGCTGCTAAATGATTAAGTGATTAATTCGGATTTCTACCCCAAGTACAAAGACTTGTTATCTGACCACTATGGTATACTGCCTTTCTGAGATAAGAAATGTCCAGGCCCTGGCCGGTTGGCTCAGTGGTAGAGCGTCAGCCTGGCATGCAGGAGTCCTGGGTTCGATTCCTGGCCAGGGCACACAGAAGCGCCCATCTGCTTCTCCACCCCTCCCCCTCTACTTCCTCTCTGTCTCTCTCTTCCCCTCCCGCAGTGAGGCTCCATTGGAGCAAAGTTGGCCCGGGCGCTGAGGAAGGCTCTGTGGCCTCTGCTTCAGGCACTAGAATGGCTCTGGTTGCAATAGAGCGACGCCCCAGATGGGCAGAGCATTGCCCCCTGGTGGGCGTGCCAGGTAGATCCCTGTTGGGCGCATGCGGGAGTCTGTCTGACTGCCTCCCCGTTTCCAACTTCAGAAACACACACACACACACACAAAGAAATGTCCAGTCTGGCCCAGGTTGGTTGGCTCAGTGGTAGAGCACCACTCGGCGTATGGATCTCCCAGGTTTGATTCCCAGGCAGGGCACACAGGAGAAACAACCACCTGTAAACTACATTTTGTCACAAAGACTGGCCATCCTCTAAATCATTTATAATAAATTTTTGCTTTGTTGAATTTCAAAAAATCACTTTTATTAAGATTTGAGCACTGAAACGCCAAATTTATCTGAAATTGTAAAATTAACAAAGGTAAGTAATCAATCTGATAGCCACAGCTAGACCTAACTAAAATGTTTGAAATGATTATTTCAGCTGTTTGATTGCAACCTTTATAATCAAGGTATTATATAATGTATTTGTGAGATTTTTCCTGACTGATATAAAAGCCAAGCTGTATGGTGCTATGTTTGATAAGACTCTTGTGGAGAAGGGGGAGGAATAAAAATTAGAATCAAATAAGGGACTTTATGTACCAAACACTACACTATATGATACACATAATTTATAAATAATAATGTATAATTAAAATATTTATATATTGTATATACATATTATAATTCTCATTAACTTTTTTTTTCTTCTTGATATTTAAAAAAACTTTTTTTTTTTTAGCCATGGCTGGTGGCTCAGTGGATAGAACGTCAGCTTGGCATGAGTGTGTCTGGGGTTCAATTCCCAGTGAGGGCACATGGGAGAAGTAACCATCTGCTTCTCCCTCCTTCCCTCCCTCCCCTGCTCTCCCTCTTCCCCTTCCGCAGCCCAGTGGCTTGACTGGTTCAAGTGTTGCCCCAGGTGCTGAGGATGGCTCAGTTGGAGCGCATCTGCCTCAGGTGCTAAAATAGCTCAGTACTCAAGCATCATCCCTAGATGGGGTCGCCAGGTGGATACCAGTTGGGGCACATGTGAAAGTCTACCTCACTATCTCCCCTACTCTCACCTTAAAAAAAAAAATTATTGATTGGTTTTAGAGAAAAAGGAGGGAGAAAGAGAGTGAGAGAAAAAGGAATGTTGTTTTATGTTTTCCTGTTCCTGTATGGGCCCTGACTGGGGATTGAACAGGCAACCTCTGTACTTCAGGGTGGTACGCTAACCAACCAAGCCATCCAGCCAGGGCACTCATAACTCTTTGAGGTAGATGATGTCACCATGTCATAGAAGAATCTGAAGTTCAAAGAGCAGGCTACTCAAGGTGATACACTTAATAAGTTAAAAGGATTTGAAACCAGAACCTGCTGACTCCAGAATCCTTCTGCCACAATGTGTTCCTTGTTTTGACTAAAACCGCCCCCTGGGAGCCATCATCCATGTGGTACAACCTGATAAAGGGGAGCTGAACTGGATGGCTGACTGTAGAGACGTGGTGACAGCAGCCAAGGACAAGAAAGTCAGTGAGAACAGTCTTACAATGTTGTGTCTGTAGTGAACCGTCATCATAAACCTCTGATATTTTTACCAAGATAATAAGTTTAGTTGGGGCAGAGGTGCCAGGCCAGCCAGTGAGCATGTACTTTTTTCATTTTTCTCGGGAATTATTGAGTGGTTTACTCAGCTAGAACCTACAACAGAATCCACTGAGGCAGGTAGGACAACACGGGAAACAGCCTTCCAGATAAAAGTATTGTTTATTTTGGTCAATCAACTCTTTTTTTTTTTTTTTTTTTACAGAGACAGAGAGAGAGTTAGACAGGGACAGATAGGAACGAAGAGAGATGAGAAGTATCAATCATCAGTTTTTCGTTGTGACACCTTAGCTGTTCATTGATTGCTTTCTCATATGTGCCTTGACCGTGGGCCTTCAGCAGACCGAGTAACCCCTTGCTCGAGCCAGATGAGCCCACGTTCAAGCTGGCAACCTGGGTCCTCCGCATCCCAGTCCGACGCTCTGTCCACTGCGCCACCACCTGGTCAGGCTAGTCAACCAACTCTTAACCAATTAAAAATCTGACTTTGGGGCTGGGTACTGGAAGATATAATCTGGAGTTAATTTCAGAATTTCTAAAGGTACCTCTGGGATGTTTTCAGAGCCGACGGTTTGACTGCGCAGTCCCCTCACGTTGCAGACTCTCCAAACACTTGTGAGGTAGCCCCTGACTATGCTCTGAACCAACGAGACCCTCAGTCCCACAGACCCCAGGTCTTCCCCCACAATCCACTGGCCGCAACCAACAAGGGCCCGTTTAGGTCTGATGCTTTGGATGTGGAGTCAACTACTCATCCCAGTTGGGGTGAGGTTTCCTCACCCCAACTCAGACAGCTGGCTAATGACCTGTCACACTTGGCCTGAAAAAGGACCAACAACTGCCAACCAGTAAGAAGCTATAAAAGTTAATACACTAAACAAGCACAGAGTTCCTGTGCTAAAAGTCAAATTCAAATTATCAAAATTAAATTACTTCATCATAATGTATGCTACATTCAGGGAATAAAAAAATTGGCTTCATATGCAAGAAAAAAAATTGTGTTCAGAATATTTGAGGTGATGTGTATTTTAAGGAAAGTATAATTCAGAAGGCTGAGACGCACTCCCAGAACCCCACCACCGCCTCCCTGCGTCCTGCCGACGAGACCAGCAGCACCAGCAGACACTCCTCTAACCAGTCTTGTGAGGACACTGGTTCTGAATAGGGAACATCACTTACTCCCTGCCAAATCCATCTTCTTCTCTTCTTCTCCTTTTCTTCCAAGCCTTATCCAAGCCACCCCCTTGGGAACTTTTAAAAAGGGGGTTCACCAGGTATGCCCATCTAATCAGCTCTGCTGAAAGTCATCATTCACTCCCAAGGATCAAATACCAATTCCCTTTCATTGTGCAGTTACCTCACCAGTCCCTGCACTAACTCCATGTGTCGTGTGCCCTGAAACGCCATCCCCGGGTTTGTAGGTTTCACTCAACCCCTGCCTGCACGTGCAGTGCCCCACGGCGCCCGGCCGGGAAGCTCTCCAGCGTGCCTGCAGCCTTTCAGGTTTGGCACAGAGCACAGCTCCCACCTGATAATATGTGGACCCACCTGTCACCCCACCCTGGGTGCCGTCTATCCACCCTATCATCCTAATGGTACATTTCTGTTCATCTTTATAAAGTTCATCTCCAGATTAGTAATCTATGACCTTGAAAACAGGCACTACCCCAACCTAAATGATGTAAATTCAAACCTTGATAATGGCTAAAATATGTATAAAATGATTGTGTGTGCCACTTGTACTTCAGCCATTCCATTCAAGTCCTCACAACAGTACCACAGAAAAGTAGGTACAGCTAAGATTTCACTGACTGCACAAAGTGATGTCTTCACCATCAGACACCGATGGAATGTACACTGGGTAGACGTCTTATTCTAAGTAAGGTAACAGGAGATAGAGCACCCCAAGTCTGAAGTCACCAGAGTGAATAACCACGGGACTCTGAGGTGGGTGTTGAGCAGAGTGAACGGTCCAGGACAAGATGGGTTGAATTTTGTCACAGATTCAACACAATCTGCTAAACTGTTGCAGCAAATGCTTCTTATGACCCATTGGTGGCTAAATTGGCTGTGACCTTGATTCTTGAACCCAACTTCTCCTTCCACTTTCAGTACTGCCTCTCTTTGCCTCTCAAGATCCCCTTTTTGACTTCTCGCTCTTTTTTTTTTTTTATTAAATGAGAGGTAGGGAGATAGTGACAGACTCCCTCCCGCATGCGCCCAGACTAGGATCCACCCAGCAAACCCCCTATCAGGCGATGCTCTGCCTAGCTGGGGTCATTGCTTCATTGCTCTACAACTGAGCTATTTCAGCATCTGAGGCGAGGCCATAGGAGCCATCCTCAGTGCCTGGGGCCAACCTGCTTGAACAATTTGAGTCATGGCTGTGGGAGGAGAAGAAGGAGAGAAAAGAAGAGAGAGAGAGAGGGAGAGAGAAGGGGGAAGAGGAGAGGTGGAGAAGTAGATGGGCGCTTCTCCTGTGTGCCCTGGCCGGGAATCAAACCCAGGACTTCCACACACTGGGCTAACACTCTACTGAGCCATCCATCCAGGGCAACTTCTCAAGATTAATGGTATTATGGTACTGGACTCATTTATGTGAAAAGGACATTGCTGTAATTAACAGCTCAACCCTTGCTTGCTATAATGCCATCTCAACTTCTCAAATGAATGCCAGCGTTAACTGTCCACTGTCTCATGGCACACAAAGGGACTGTCAGTGATGAAAGAGAACCACATCCATCCAAGCTTACTACGTGGCGTGTCCTATACCACATTATCAAAAGCATCTCATTTCATCCTACTGCAGGCTTATGAGGTAGAGCTTCTCTATCGATCATCAGCATTTCGGAGGTGGGAACCTTGGGAACCTGGCTCAGAGATTTAAGGTAATGTCACCAAAAAAGAAACTAATAAAGAACGGCAGACAAGGATTTAACCTTTGGTCCATTGGGACCCAGAGCTCCTCCTCGCCCACTCTGCTGCTTGAAGGCACATGGCAAATGGAAGAGAAAGAGCAGGAGTTCCACCATGACGAGATGTGCAGTGATGGAAGGCTATTTTTCCCATTCAACTTTTTGAAGGAAGTCCCCATGACTTCATAGGGCACTGAGCTCAATTCCTTGCCCTCTCCTCCTTAAGGGTCAGTGGGACACCCTAGACAGAGCCCAAAACGAAACAGACATACACACATGTAGAAAAATTTTCCTGAACACCTGAACAGTCCAGTCAGATCAATCCCCAGAAATCTGTTTCTTAAAGTTGTGCTCATGACAGTAAGATAAGACAGCACAGTGATGTCTGGGAGGTTCTGGGAACCATCAAACCAGAGCAGTATACTCACCTCCCCTCATATTCCCGCTTCTCCTACAGACATGTACATGAGTGCTTGCCACACCAGACGCCAGCGACAACAGACAAAACACCAGGTTCCCTCCCTGAAAGCTTCACTATCCAGTGAGGGAGACACAGACGTGTGCGCAGATTACTGCACTGCACACGATCAAGTGTGGTGGTGCCCAGTCCAAACAGTTAAGCTCGAATCCTACTCCATTCATTACCTACTTTGACCTTCAGGTTCCTCCCTTCCGAGCAGTGCAGACCCGATCAGACTTACTCAGAACCAGCAGGGCACGCTGATGCCGGACGCTGTCAACAGCGCCCGTCGTTATGCATGAAAATAACCTAGGGCAGTGGTCAGCAAGCTCATCAGTCAGCAGAGTCAAGTATCAACAGTACAACGACTGGAATTTCTTTTAAGAGCCAAACTTTTTAAAGTTAAACTAGATAGGCAGGTACATTCCTTATCGAGGTAGTGCCCGCACGTGGTACTTTGTGGAAGAGCCACACTCAAGGGGCCAAAGAGCCGCATATGGCTCGCGAGCCGCAGTTTGCCGACCAGGGATAAGTCATCAGCTTACCAGCTTGGTTCCTAGTCATTTATATGTACGCCTAATGTCTCCTCACTAATTTGCTACAGCTACTTTTTCAAAATGTACAAGTAATGAAGCAGTAAAAACAAAAACAAACCTATGTAGTTATTGGTAATGAGAAAACTACACGTTAGAAATATGGCCTCTGGGATGAGATAATCATATAAAAGTCCTAAGGGACAAAGTGTCAGGATTATTGTAGATGGGGGCCATGAGCTCCATACTCATTAGAAAGAATTTTATTTTAAAAATCAGGTTAGCTAGAGTGTATAAAATGCTTGTCATTTCAGAGTTCATTTCTATTATTAAGAACAATGACTCCTAACCATTACTGGAGCACTCCAGAGCCTTTTAAATTATCTCACGCTAGTCAAATTCTTGAAATAGAAATTGATTTTTAATTCAATTTCCTCTCTAAGAAATACGCCACACTGCACTTTTAGGAGAGTGTTGAGATGTCAGAAAACCAACAATGATATTTCTGATATTATGTAATCCAATAGGTTCTGTGGTTCAATGTTAACAGCTTTAAATTTTTTCCCCCATCTCTACAGTAGCTTGATGGTCTGATTTTTCTGCCTCAGAGGAGCTAGAGAAGAAGAAAGGGCAGTTTAAATCCATGCAGTCATCTCTTCCAAAGGCCTGCTCAAAGGCTATCTCTTCCAAGTCCTTGCTTGTTTTGTTACTGTTGAGTCTTTGGTTTGCTTTCTTTAAGTCAACTTAAACAAACTGGTTTTTTTTTTAGAAGATAGAATAGAAGCCCTTATAATGAAATAAAAGCTACACAAAGCAAGGGCTATCCTGATGCTAAAGTCATGGCTTTTCAATAAATTTGCATTTTTAATTGATTAAAAAAAGATACAAAAGGAGACATTTCTTGCAATTGGCATCATACAATATTTCTACAATGGCTTTTTGGCACTAGAAGATAAAATAACTATAACAAGTATCTTCAGATCAGAGAAAACTACATAATGGCAAAGTTATGGTAACGCAGAGATCTAAAATCACACCATAAGGATTCTTTGTACATTACGGAATGAACAAATAATCTGCTGAATACTGTACAAATACTGCAAAGATAAACTTATTTAAAATTTAACTCTTTGCCTGTCCCACCAGGGGCAACCGTGTAATTATGCACTTGAAAAAGTGTGTGTGTGTGTGTGTGTGTGTGTGATAATGGAAATGGTACTGACATATGCAGTATGCTCAAGTCATGCACCGGAAGTTGTTTTGGTGATGCCAATGAGAGGATCCACTCCTCTTTGGGGAGACCAAGGCTCTGTGCTCAGAACACTAAGAAATTAACTGGCTGACGCAGGAGTTGCAGCAATACTTTGCTCCATCCATTGAAGTGTAATAACCAACTAAGCTAATTAACCCAATTCACAAATGCCATCAGAGACTATTAAAGATAGATGAGTTCCTGATATGCTTTAAATATAAGAAAAAGGCTTATCAGATGCTGTTCAAATGAGCTAGGAACATTAGAAATTGCACTGAATCAAGCAGTTTAATGGAAAAGAACAACTCAATTTGTTATAAATCATTTTAGCATTAATGATCAAAATTTTACATGCAAAAAAATTGTAATAATTTGATAGAAGGTCTTCTATTTTACCGACAAACCAATCATGAAGAAACAGAACCATCAAAAGGAAATTCATGGATAGTTTAAACTTTCGCTTGAGATGTTATGTGTCACTTTTGATGCAAAGTTTTGAAGGCCAGGTATTCTAAAAACCAGGTAGCACCTCTGTGTGTCAGAGTCGAGGGCTACGTCAGAGGGAGGTCACACGGGCACTCAGGTCAGAGCAGCACCATCTTCTGCAGGTCCCCTGAGGCCCCATCCTGCCCCTGTTACCACCTACTTCCTTGCCTGCCTTCCTAATGCCACTCTCACACCCTCTTCGCTAGCAGCACCCAGTTCCCTAAAAACGGTAGTCGTCTCTCTGACCAGTGGTGGCACAGTGGATAGAGCTTTGACCTGGGTTACTGGGGTCCCAAATTCGAAATCCTGTGGTTGTCGGCTTGAGTGTAGGGTTGCCAGCTTGAGTGCGGGATAATCAACATGATCCCAAGGTTGCTGGCTTGAGCCCAGAGGTCACTGGCTTGAATTCCAAGGCCACTGACTTGAGCAAGGGGTCACTGGCTCAGCTGGAGCCCCCTGGTCAAGGCACATATCTGAAGCAATCAATGAACAACTATAATGCTGCAACTACAGGATGATGCTTCTCATCTCTCTTCCTTCCTGTTTGTCTCTCAAAAAACAAAACAAAAATAAAATACTGTAGTTGTCTACAATTCCTCTTCTGTTGAGAAGGTTAATTATAACAGAATCACTGAGAACTAACAAGACTGGGACCAAATTAATATTTCCTCAGAATTTCTGCTTGCCAAATTTAATATGCCATTTGTAAAAGTTTTAAATTCTTCAGTCTAATTTTAAAATTTAGCCATAAATGGTTAAATATTACTTTTATTAAAGTGGAGGGCAAGTTTTGGGTTGTGCTCAGCCTTCTTGTAGGTCTGTTTTTTAAAACAGACTCTGACCTCCAGTTTTAAACAGATATCATATGGCTTCCTCCTGGCTAAGTTATTTTTCAAAAACTGTTAACGTCAATTTTGGCAGTTCTTCATTAAACATTATTTGTCAAACATAAACAACTCTAGTGATCACCCATGAAGAGACTTCAGCAGCTTGTAAAAAGTAAATTCCACTTTCTTTTGACCGACAGTGACCCCTCTCCATCCTTTCTTGAGTCCCCTTTGGGCCACCCTGGAGTAGTCAGAGTGCTGGGAAACCTGTCACTGCTTCCCAGTGGAAAATGGAGACGAGTCCTTGGTCCTTCAGTGGCTGTCTGTGGAAGCATCCAGGTCTCTGAGGTCGCAGAGGAGAGGAGATGGGGGGGGGGGGGGGTGATAGCGGCCGGCAGGCCAATCGGAACTCCTGTGGTTTAGAGAGATTGTGTTCTTGTTTCTTCCTTCAAAAGCCAAGTCCAGCATGAATATAGTAACCAAGAAGGCAAATAATAGCAAGAAAGACTTCTCTGCAGAGGTCACAACACTTTGGACATATTTTTAGGTCAATAACTCATGACCTTGTTTGGCTCGGCTCTGTAAGGACTGCGAAATTATTAGTTCGATTGTAATGCTCCGAACACCTGACTCCACAGATAAACTTCTCTTGTTGCCGGGCGCACATGGGGAAAGTAGAATTTTTGGAGCTGGAAGGGACCTTCAAGAATATTTAGTAAAGCCTGACCAGGCGGTGGCGCAGTGGATAGAGCGTTGGACTGGGATGCAGAAGACCCAGGTTCGAGACCCCAAGGTTGCCAGCTTGAGCGTAGGCTCATCTGGCTTGAGCAAAAGCTCACCAGCTTGGACCCAAGGTCGCTGGCTCGAGCAAGGGGTCACTTGGTGTGCTGAAGGCACATAGTCAAGGCACATATGAGAAAGCAATCAATGAACAACTAAGGTGTCGCAAGGAGAAACTGATGATTGATGCTTCTCATCTCTCTCCGTTCCTGTCTGTCTGTCCCTATCTATCCCTCTCTCTGACTCTCTCTCTGTCCCTGTAAAAAAAAAAAAAGTTATTAAAAAAAAAAGAATATTTAGTAAAGATGAAGAAACTAAGACACAGAATTTCTGGGCAGGATGCCTTGTGAGTTCAGATTTTAAATACCATTCACTACTCCAAATGATAGCAATGATAGATAAAATACTTTTAGGAAAAAAGGAAAGAAGGGAGGGAGAGAGGGAGGGAGGGAGGCAGGCAGGCAGAGAGAGGAGGGAGGAAGTCAGTCATGTTTACAGAGAAAAGCACCAAGACACACAGAACAAAAGCAAGCTAGCCACAGGGGCTGAAGCCACAGCTCCACTGTTCAGAACCAGCTAGAGGCCCAAGTGGAAGCAGCAGCCAAAGGCACAAACTCACAACCGGGCAGGATGAAGAGGACAGCACCCGTCTCAGAGAAAGGCCTGGTGCATAAACCATGCGGCTGGATGAAGCACATGGTGCCTGTGCAAAGAAACCAAAACGGCTTCTGTGACCATGGTCGGAGGGCGGTCGAGGGCTGTGGCTGAGACAAAGCTGACACCCGGCGGGAGCAGCAGGACACACAGAGCTGCAGCCTGCACCTGGCCAAGGGAACAGATCGGCCTCATCGCAGCATCAAGACTAGCAGCTGAACCTCCAGTCGAGACCCGCTTCTAGTGGGGGGCGTGGTGGGGGGCTGAGACAGCTGTAAGACCACTCACTTCACAGGGGCAGGGCAGGGCAGGGCACAGACTGGACAGAGACTCCCACTTAAAACAGGCTTCCAAACCAAAAGCCCAATACAGAGGGGAAACCCATTTCAAGAAAGACTGACAAAAATTCAACAATCTGATAAAACCACTCCTGGCAAGATGAAAATATGCAAACTGAAAATGACTTTAAAAACATAAAATGTGTTAAAACCTTGAAAGAGATAAAAAAAGAAAGATACCATTTCCATTTTTTTTTAAACAAAATCAGTTAGACAATGAATCAAGCGGTAGATTTGAACACAAATATTGATCTGAAATTCCGGAAATGAAAAATATGGTCACTGGTTAAAAACTCAATAAATGGGAGAAACTCAACACCAGGAACAAGGAGAAAGTCAAGCTTCTAGTTTGAAGCTTGATTAGAGTATAGAAAAAGAAATAAAATACCTATAAAGAGTCAAGTAACAGGTGAGAATAAACATAATCTAATAGTATGTCCAGACATGAGCCAGAAGGAAGGGTGGAGGAAGCAATACAGAGCTAACACTAACCATCTCCCTGAACTGAAGACGGGGCTCTTGATCTGAACATGCACAGGCAGGCCAGGCAGACTGGATAAAAGTAAACCTTCTACATGGACTGTTTAAACATCAATGATGAAGAGAGAGTTTTAGAAAAAAACAAGGAAAAAAGTGATAAAAAGAGTTAAAAGGAAATGATCATTAATTAGAATGCAGTGGATTTCTCAATAGCAGCAATGAATTCTAGAAAGCAATAAAGTCCTATTTTTCCAACTTTTACGGGAAAACCACTGTTAACCTAGAATTTCATACCGAGGAAGAGGAAGGATGAGATAAGGCATTTTCTGAAACAGCAGAACTGGGCTTACTTACCTCCTGCAGACACTTACTCCAGGAAATAGACTGCTCACAGAAATTCAGGGACACTTTAGAGCTTCACATTCATTTTGAAATATCCTCTAATTTTTGTGAGCAGGATACTTGACTAAAGGATACACATACCTCAACAAAAACAAGTTAAGAACCCTAAGGGAAGAAAGGTAACGCAATAAGCTAAGAGAGAACCCAAGACGTGTGCAGGTTTCAAGAGTAATGGCTGAAGGCCCTGGCTGGTTGGCTCAGTGGTAGAGCGTCGGCCTGGCGTGCAGAAGTCCCGGGTTCGATTCCTGACCAGGGCACACAGGAGAAGCGCCCATCTGCTTCTCCACCCCTCCCCCTCTCCTTCCTCTCTGCCTCTCTCTTCCTGTCCCACAGCTGAGGCTCCATTGGAGCAAAGATGGCCCGGGCGCTGGGGATGGCTCCTTGGCCTCTGCCCCAGGCGCTAGAGTGGCTCTGGTCGCCACAGAGCGAAGCCCCGGAGGGGCAGAGCATCGCCCCCTGGTGGGCGTTCCAGGTGGATCCCGGTCGGGCACATGCGGGAGTCTGACTGTCTCTCCCCGTTTCCAGCTTCAGAAAAATACAAAAAAAAAAAAAAAAAAAAAAGAGTAATGGCTGAGACAAGTAGGCACCTGGGCTGCTGACTCTCAAGTCAGCATTCTTTCCTCCAACTCTCTGCCTCGTAATGGTACACTTTTCTATTTTAACTTCCAGTTAGCTATAAAACCACAAGTGGACAGCTCCTAAATATTATCAAATATGTTTCACAACATTAGATTCTTATTAATCCTCTCTAAATTTAAGTTCTCTGGAGTGTGATTATAATGAGAAAAAATTCCAAGAGAAGTTTTTATAGTTATTTCACTTGCTGTGCATTTTCTTGGTCAAATTACCTGTCCCTCAGCAATGTGTTCCATTTCCTCCAAATTCAACCAAAAATCATGATTTTTTTCACCTATTTTAAAAAGTGAAACCATAATTATCTTTGGTTTGCACCTAAATGAGGAGAAAGTTTGTGCGTCTCTAAACAAAACTGCATTTTTCTTTTAATATGTTAGGTCACTATTTTGATATGTATACATTAAAGTAAGATGTAAATGCTAATATGTAGTGACTTAATAAAAAACAAAACACATGTGATATATCTTTAATCCAAATGGAAATAGGATTTAAAATAACAACAGATAAAAAAATCTAGCTGGCACTCCTAGGTGAAAAAAAAAAAAGATACTCTCAAAAATATAACAGTGATTCATATATAGATATTGGTTCCTTTGCACAATCTGCTATATGTTAACATGTTCTCTAATAAAGTCATCTCAGAATTTCTACATCTTAACTCAAGCAATTATCTGCTTACTATCAGACTCTGTAAGTTATTTGAACTTTTGTACACACTGCCAGCAAGAGGAATGTCCATAGTTTGTCATGTGATAAAACAGGCAATAAAACGAGTATTAATTTCAAACAGCATATAGTTGGGAAACAAACCCTGATCCTAATACAGAGACTATGGCTTTGCAACTGACTTTCAAGTCAGATTTATTATACAACACTGTCTGTGTACGGGTTAAGTGCAGACAGACATCTCCAACCCCAGGCACCGAAGACTTCACTCCGTGTTGGTGGTCAGACCTTGACAGACACCTCGTGCAGTCCGTCCGCTGCTGTGCTATCAGGGACTACAACAGTACTAGATTTTGCTGGAACAGCTTGGCATTTCTGTGAAGGATTATTTGGCCAGGCATACTAGAAGCCAGTCGATGGTTAGAGTCAGTACAAATATCCAAAAGAGCGCGGGCTCATATCCCTGGGCAAGAGCTGATGCTACTCAAATGCTATTTTTAGACACAGAACAGTTATGCAACAGAGCTACTTCAATGATGCTATGGGATCTTCTATGTAGAAGCCAATCAAAGCAATCTCAAACCAGACTTTCAACCGAGAGGTTTTCAAAGCTGCAGAGCTGGAATGTTCTTGGGGCAAAATGAATAAGCCACTGACAATTTTTACGCTGGTGATAGTAGAAGTAGACAGAACAAACACCCTCGTCTGTAAGTTAACCCCTCAAGCCAGGAAGAAGTTGGTATAATTTGGGGAGTATGCATGCTTTGCTAGAGAAAAAGCATGAAATAAACGTGGAAGTGGTAACAGATAGCTGGCTCTTCCTAGGCCAAGAGATCTCCTCTCATTTCACTCCAGGATTGCTATATGGCAGGGGTCAGGAACCTTTTTGGCTGAGAAAGCCATGAACGCCACATATTTTAAAATGTAATTCCGTGAGAGCCATACAACGACCCATAAACATTACTCATTATCCAATAAAAATTTGGTGTTGTCCTGGAGGACAGCTTGTGATTGGCTCCAGCCACCCGCAACCATGAACATGAGCAGTAGGAAATGAATGGACTGTAATACATGAGAATGTTTTATATTTTTAATGTTATTATTTTTTTATTAAAGATTTGTCTGCGAGCCAAATGCAGCCATCAAAAGAGCCACATCTGGCTCGCAAGCCATAGGTTCCGGACCCCTGCTATACAGTCTGGTCTTTACATGGAGAATGTACATGCACGATTAAAAAAAAAAAAAAAAGCAGCATGCAGCTATCAACAAGGTAAACACTTAAAACACTGACTGATTTGAGGAATAAGCTATAAACTATAGAGGCACTTTTAATTAAATGGAATATATAGCACTAATCCACCAGTTAAAGAAAAACTAATGAGAAGCCAGACAATCCAGAATATTGATTAAATGGACTTCTGAGGTTTTCTTTCAGGGACCTAAGTTCTCACCTCTTTCCATGTGAAGGAGCAACATACAGCTCCTTTTCTTTTCTTTTTTTTTTTTTTTTACTTTTTTTTTTTTTTTTTTCATTTTTCTGAAGCTGGAAACAGGGAGAGACAGTCAGACAGACTCCCGCATGCGCCCGACCGGGATCCACCCGGCACGCCCACCATGGGGCGACGCTCTGCCCACCAGGGGGCGATGCTCTGCCCATCCTGGGTGTCGCCATGTTGCGACCAGAGCCACTCTAGCGCCTGAGGCAGAGGCCACAGAGCCATCCCCAGCGCCCGGGCCATCCTTGCTCCAATGGAGCCTTGGCTGCGGGAGGGGAAGAGAAAGACAGGAAAGCGCGGTGGAGGGGTGGAGAAGCAAATGGGCGCTTCTCCTGTGTGCCCTGGCCGGGAATCGAACCCGGGTCCTCCACACTCTAGGCCGATGCTCTACCGCTGAGCCAACCGGCCAGGGCTATACGGCTCCTTTTCAACAGTGGAAAATACTCTACTCCCCATTTTATGAGAATTAGAATGAAATACCACTCTATTCAAATCATCAGTGGATCTGAATGTACTGTTAACAGCAAAAGCTACTTTTTGTGTGTGTGTGACAGAGACAGAGACAGAGAGAGAGACAGAGGGACAGATAGGGACAGACAGGAAGGGAGATGAAAAGCATCAATTCTTCGTTGTGGCTCCTTAGTCTCCTTGATTGTTCATTGATTGCTTTCTCATATGTGCCTTGACTGGGGGGGGGGGGGCGCAGCAACCTTGGGCTTCAAGCCAGTGACCTTTGGGCTCAAGCCAGTGACCATGAGGTCATGTCTGTGATCCCACGCTCAAGCCAGTGACCTCACATTCAAGCTGGTGAGCCCACACTCAAGCCTGTGACCTTGTGATTTCGAACCTGGGTCCTCTACGTCCCGGTCTGACACTCTATCCACTGTGTCACCCCCTGGTCAGGCGCAATAGCTACTCTTGATACTCCTCTGCTCAAAACCCAGCTCACTAAGAGTAAAAGGCGAGGCCCCATGGCAACAGCACCAGGCCTGGGAGAGGAATAAATGGAACTACCCTCTGCAGGGCTCCTGTATTTTAACCAAATTCAATGTTAATGCAAAATACATTATGATAAATCCAAGATGATGCTATAGAGTAGTTCCCTCCTTATCCATGGGGGGCAAGAGCCACCGTGGATGCCTAGAACCATGGTTAGCACTGAACCCTACATATACCACATATTTCCTATACATAAAACCTATGACAAAGTTTAATTTACAAATTAGGAACAGTAAGAGATTAACAACGACAACTAATAAAATGCAATATAAGAATATAGTGTAATAAAAGTTACATGCACGTGTCTCTCAGAATATTTTATTGTACCGTATTCACTTTTCTTGTTGTGATGTGAGATGACACCGCCACGTGACGAGACAAGGTACAGTGAATGACACAGGCGCTGTGACACAGCGTGGGGCTACTAGGAGTTACCTGCACACAGCACTGCAGCCCCTCTCGGCAGTCGATCTGATAACCAGCAACTAAGTGGCTAATGGGCAGGGCATGCACGCAGTGTGGAATGCTGGACAAAGGGAAGATTCATCCGCGGAAGAACAGAGTGGGACGGCGTGAGATTTCATCATGCTACTCAGAACAGCACACAATTTAAACTTATAAACTAATGCTGTAGTAACTTTGTATGGTGACAGAAGGTAATAACTTGGCCTACCATGGTAATTACTTTGTGATTATATAAATACCGAATCACTATGTTCTACATCTGAAATTAATATTGTAAATTTATAAATTATTTCTAAAATTTTCCATTTAATATTTTCAGACTGAAGTAAACAAGGGAAACTGAAACTATGAAAAGTGAAACCATGGGTAAGGGGAAACTACTGCAATTTTTAGACCAACCATTGAAAAAATACGGCAAAGAAATAAAACTGAAAACCAACGGAAAAGTAAAAGATGTATGAAAAAATTTTCAGTTAATACAAAAGGCGGCAAGAAAAGAGGCTCAGAGGAACCAAATAAAAAGGGGATAAGACAAACAGAAAACAGCAAAATGGCAGACATTAAGTCCAACTGTATCAACATCGAAAGTAATTCTGCAACACAAATGCAGCAGCAAGCTAATTCCTGGTGGGAAACGGCCTCGCGGGCTACGTCTTTGCTAGGCAGTTTTAGCCAGCAGAGCTCCGCTTGCTCGCGGCCCACTTTATGGACGGGCTCAGAGCCTACGACATGTTGTTATTACATTCCGCCTCTTCTAGCGTTCAGTACACATACGAGCAACAAATACCTACCAAATAAATTTTAGTGAATTTCCGTCTTCCCCTCCTACCTGATTCTGTTATTGGTACCCACTCACTTTGTAACAGAACCCAATTCTTCATAAATGCCATATTCTAGCTGCTGCCACTGCAGGCCAACAATATTCTTTTTTATTCCATCTTCTACATCACTCAAAAAGCTGTGTTAATTTGGAAGGATGATTCTTAAGGCATATGAAATATAATAATCCATCCTTTTACGCAGACACTGATATTCTCATTAGAAACTGCAAACCAAGAAGAAGGTGAGCTAAGGGTCTGTCAGTTGCTGGAGGTTTCCATTTCCTGCCAAGACTCCCAGATGGACAGATGAGCACCAACAATGCCGAGTGTGACGACAGAAACAAGGAACAGTGCCACTCAGCACCTTATGCCAGTGTAGTATCTGTAATCCCTGTTGTGTAGTTCCCAGCCTCACGCTTTGGGAGGAAAAGGAGGAGGAGAGGTGCAAAGGCTTCAATTAGTCTATTTTATCAAAGTAAAAAATTAATTTTGACCATTAGTCCAGATGGCTCAACAGGTACTGAGTCTCCAAGTCCAGACGAAATGAACAAGCAAAGAATAAGAGCTGACCAACACATGAAAAGACAATCCACAGGGGCCAATCCCATAGAGAAGTTCATCACATATGAGACAATGTAATCTTTTGTGCGAAGGTTGATTTAACTGACCATATTTTCTGCCTTTGATATACCTAGGAAAGAAGAGGGCCAAAATTAACAAAAAAATATATTTTCCTTTTTTTTTTTTTTTTAACAGAGACAGAGAGTCAGAGAGAGAGAGACAGATAGGAATGGAGAGAGATGAGAAGCATCAATCATCAGTTTTTCGTTGCGACACCTTAGTTGTTCATTGATTGCTTTCTCATATGTGCCTTGACCATGGGCCTTCAGCAGACCGAGTGACCCCTTGCTCGAGCCAGCGACCTTGGGTCCAAGCTGGTGAGCTTCTGCTCAAACCAGATGAGCCTGCGCTCAAGCTGGCAACCTCGGGGTCTCAAACCTGGGTCTTCTGCATCCCAGTCCAACGTTCTATCCACTGCGCCACTGCCTGGTCAGGCAAGATTTTCCTTTTTTTAAAAAAAAGAGGGGCCTGACCTGTGGCAGTACAGTGGATTAAGCATCTGCCTGGAATGCTGAGGTCGCTGGTTTGACACCTTGGGCTTGCCTGGTCAAGGCACATATGGGAATTGATGCTAAATAACACTTTACTAAACAATGACTAAATTAACAATGATATCAAGGAAGAAATCAAAAGATACCTTGAAACAAATGAACATGAGAACACAACATCCCCAAATCTATGAAAAACTGCAAAAGCAGTCCTAAGAGGGAAATTGATAGCATTACAGGTCTATCTCAAGAAACATAAAGAAGCTCAAATAAACAATCTAAGTTTACACTTAAAGAAACCTGAAAAAGAACAGCAAAGCCCAAAGTGAGTACGCAGAAGAAAATAACAAAGATCAGAGCAAAAATAAACAAAATAAGAGTGTAAAATAATGCAAAAGATCAGTGAGACTGCCTGACACAATAAAATGCACCGATTAAAGTGTACCTTTCATTAATTTTGACTACGATTCCATTACCCCAAATATCCTCTTTCTTCCATTGCTGTGGCCTCAGGACACCCGTTGTGCCTAGATTTCTGCAAAAAGCCCCAAGTTCCAGCTCCCAGCCCCTCCTCTCCTTCAGTTCAGAACCTGCACTGTACAGACAGAGCTTGTGCAAATACAAACACACGCAGGTCACCCCTGCTTTCACTCCCTCAGCTGCTCCCCATCAGCAATGGCACAGCACCGTCCTGTACTTGACACACAAGGCCCCCCACTTGTCAGTGTCCTTCCCGACGAGGCTGACTCTCAGATAAACAAGTCTTTGCACAAACTTCTACTTACCCTTCAAAGCTGCTTATAGCTCACTGGTCTGAACCATCCCCTGAAGATTCCCTCATACTCTCCTCTGAGCTTCCCAAACATCGGTCCATACCTCTACCCAACCTCTATTTCACTGTATGGCAAACTTTCTTTGCACTTGACAATGAGCATCTTGAGGACATGTTCTATCTTTTTCACATTTATTGACAAGTTGCCTCAACAAGTATTTTGGTGTTTTTTATTTTTTTAAGTACTGAAACAAGAGAAAACTGCCACTCTATTTAGGCTGCCTATATATTTGCCCATGGTGACATCAGTCAGCAAGTGCAGTGACACGGAATGGGAAATGCTGGCCTGTCACACACCACCATGTGCTCCCAGGCTTCACTTGCTCAATAATGACGTAATGCAGTTGGACACTCTCCATGCCTTAGAGATGAAATAAAAGAAGTTAAAACACATAAAAGTTACTTACACTTTAGCTTCTATCATAGTATTTCACTCGTTCTTTCTGTCAGTTAGCAATTATTAAAAATCCCTAAGTTATAGTGGTTATATAATCACCTCAAAAATCCCAGAGGCACCCCTAAGCAAACAGCAGCAGTGAGCAGTGATGGACACCCGAAAAGATTCTTGGAGTAAGGACACAGTGTCTCCTGGGTCAGTGAAGGAACTTCCCTGCAGGTTCCAGAGCCAATTTCCACAGATAGCACCATGGCTAATTCAAAGGATGAAGTGTCCATATAAAATAAAACTACTTCAGAGAATCTCAGAGTCAGAGGCTTTACTTAGAAGAGTTTTACTGCTAGCAAATTCACATTGTTTCAATTTCTGGGTAAAAAAGGAATTTTAGTGCTTATAGGGACTTTAAGAATGATCTCAGAGATCTAAAATTTAAAGACAGAAAATACAAACATCATTGTTTTTGAACAGGTCAACTAACAAGCAATTCAGCATTACAACATACTTGTTATGTCTCCCCACAAACAGCACTCAATAAAAAGATGTCTAAACTTATTAAAGAATATGAAAATTCATAGTTGGAAATTGGAAAGCTATCTTCAAGTCGAGTAGAAAAGAAAACACACAATAGGCCCTGGCCGGTTGGCTCAGCGGTAGAGCGTCGGCCTGGTGTGCGGGGGACCAGGGTTCGATTCCCGGCCAGGGCACAAAAAAAAAAAAAAGAAAAGAAAACACACGATCAACTTCACTAAGTGCACTACATTCAACTTATCGAGTACTGCCGGACCAGGTGGTGGTGCAGTGGATACAGTGTCAGCCTGGGACACTGAGGACCCAGGTCCAAAACTCTGAGGTTGCCGGCTTGAGCATGGGCTCGCTACCTTGAGCGAGGGGTTGCCGGCTTGAGCGTGGTATAAGACATGACCCCATGATTACTGGCTTGAACCCAAAGGTCGCTGGCTTGAAGCCCAAGGTTGCTGGCTTGAGCAAGGGGTCACTGGCTTGGCTGGGGCACCCTAGTCAAGGCACATGTGAGAAAGCAATCAATGAACAACTAAGGTGCTGCAACAAGTTGATGCTTCTCATCTCTCTCCCTTCCTGTCTGTCCCTGTCTATCCCTCTCTCTCATTCTCTCTCTCTCTCTCTCTCTCTCTCTCTCTCACACACACACACATATAAATATATATATAATGTTTATTGTTCTACAACTTCAAATTTTTCAATTAATTATACATAGCTATAGAACCAACTAATGAAACTGTAAAGCAAACACATCTGCAGTAAGAATAATTTGGGGCAGTAACTTAAAATAGGATTTAAGGAATCTAAAAAAAATTATGAACCAGGTGGTCTGAGCAGACAGACCACATGCCACAGATCAGCGTCCATCCCATGTAAAGATTTCTATGTATTTGGCTCGCTCTTATTTATTTATTTTTGCATCAGCGAGAATCTACACTTTGCAGCCCTAGTTATTTATCAGGAGTAAAAAGTAATAGCAAGATTTATCAGGAAACTTAAGTCAACACAAATACCAAAGAACATTTTGAATGGAAAAACAATCTTATTTGCTATTTCTTTGTTATTTAAACCTAATATTTTAATGGGCGGAGAAAACATGATGAACATAACATATAAAAATTTACTATGCCCCCAAAATTAAAGAAGCAATATCAGTCTATGTAGATGACAAATTGATATTATTTAAAAATTTCAACCTAATTATTGAATGAAGAAAGAAAAACTAGAACCATAATATACTACTTTATAGCCCTTAATTAACCACAAAGAAATTAGGAGTCCACAGGATCTAGAAATTCTAGACTCTAGAAGTCTTTTAAAAATTCTGGTGTTGGCCCTGGCTGGTTGGCTCAGTGGTAGAGCGTCGGCCTGGTGTGCGGAAGTCCCGGGTTCGATTCCCAGCCAGGGCACACAGGAGAAGCACCCTTCTGCTTCTCCACCCCTCCCCCTCTCCTTTCTCTCTGTCTCTCTCTTCCCCTCCCACAGCCGAGGCTCCAATGGAGCAAAGATGGCCTGGGCGCTGAGGATGGCTCTGTGGCCTCTGCCTCAGGCGCTAGAATGGCTCTGATTGCGGCAGAGCGATGCCCTAAGATGGGCAGAGCATCAACCCCTGGTGGGCATGCCGGGTGGATCCCGGTCGGGCGCATGCAGGAGTCTGTTTGACTGCCTCCCCATTTCCAGCTTCGGAAAAATGCAAAAAAAAAAAAAAAAAAAATCTGGTGTTCATCATTTTGCCAATCCTTCTGGGAAAAAATAATCTGGAAATATACAACAAAACTCTGCTCACCCCAGAACCACAGCACTCAGCATGGCGGCCAACAGAGAAGATGCTTTGTATTTTTTCAAAGGAGCTGAATGAAAACAGAGTGAAAATACCTTCCACGCTTTTTCTATCTTTAAAAATATCAACAGTAAAACAATCACCACAATTCATCTTCACTAAAAAAAAAAATATGAAAAGTTGACTTTCCAGGCATAGATCTATTCTAGAAAAGAAGCCTTCTATTTATAGTAGTTATTATAAATCCTTAGAAGTTAAATGAATTTCCTACTTCATGAAAGTCTTGGCACTTCCAGATTAAGCTAAATCTATTGACTGTTCTGTGGCAACATGAATTGTTTTGTCCTCCTGGTCATCACAAAAGAGATGTGGGTTACCTCAGGAGAACATCTGGCTCTGGATCAGAGCTTTGAAAATTTAATTGGCTCTTTTTCCACGTAAGAAAAATAAGACAGCTGCTCAACAACAGGGCCAAACGTTCCTAAGAAATGTCATACCAGCTGAGAATGAATTTTCTTTTAAATAATTAAATTCTCTATTCTTCAGACATGAAGAAAATTCCATTATACAAGTGAAACGGCTGACCACAGCTGGGGAGCAGGGGGAGGCGAGGTGGGAAGAAGAATACAGAATATAGTTTCAGTATGAATTCATTTCCGTACTTGAACTGCTTTTCAAGTCACTGGGATGGATCTGTCAAGATCAAGCCACACGTCCACCCAATCCACACCACCAGTGAATTTTCACAACCCTTCGCAATAGTTACAGAAGGTACAAGTTAGGGCCATGGAACAGTCAAGTTACTGATATACGAGGTCATAAACTTGAAACAGTAAGGCCTACCTCAATGTCACCAAGTCCCTAGAACTGTTTTCTCCTTCTAGAACTGAGCCACACCAAGAAGAAATACACTACTTGTCCTTTAAAATGCCAGACCTATGTCCCTGCTTCTCCCCAAGAAGCTCACACTCAAATACAAATGACAAAATATCAAGTGTAATCAACTTACCTGGGCAATAATCTTAAGACCAAGAATGTTCAAAGAGAAATTTTTAGAAAGAAGTGAATGTTTTATTATAAAAAAAGGAACAACAACTCAAAAGTACTTAGTTTGGGAAATGTAACAAATATATTAAAAGTAAGGGAAAAAAAAGAAAAAAAACCCAAAATAGAATAATTTGAAAGCTTAGAGCTGGAAAACTTCTTAGAGATCACTTGGTTTTCAAGATAAAGAAAAGTAATGGTCAGAAGGTAGCTGGTTGCCTGACCTGGACCTGTGGTGGCACAGGGGATAAAGTGTCCACCTGGAACACCGAGGTCGCCGGTTCGAAACCCTGCACTTGCCTGGTCAAGGCACATATGGGAGTTGATGCTTCCTGTTCCTTCCCCCTTTCTCTCTCTGTCTCTCTCTCTCTCTCACTTACTCTCCTCTCTAATAAATAAATTAAAAATTTTTTTAAAAAGGTAGCTGGCGAAGGTCACCCATCTGGTGACATTTGGCACTGGAGCAGAGAACCCAGCTCCTTGCTTCCCAGTCCTTCACTTTGTGGGGAGTTCAGAGACATGGCTCCTAATCAGCCCCTGCTCCCTGGCCCCCTCTTCACTCGTCAGAGCACGGAAACAGACCACTACAGCATCATTTTCAATTATTCAGTAGCTGAGGGCAGCCCGCTCTCTCCCGGCCTCTGAACTGTGTCAGCTCCTTCGGAAGATGGACCTTTCTCACAAATCTCTACAGAGAAAGGGCTCTGAAGACCTACAACCATGTCCCCTGCCTGCTCCACACAGAAATAATCACTGTCCCAAGTCTCGCTTCAGTCGGGGTCATGGAGAACAGGCTAAGAAATGTCATGGCCTGGAATCTCTCTCGAGATAACCCTGGCTCTGTGGCAAAGTGCTCTATGAAATAAGAAAGAAACCCCTTGCCTGACCAGGCGGTGGCGCAGTGGATAGAGCGTCGGACTGGGATGCAGAGGACCCAGGTTCGAGACCCCAAGGTCACCAGCTTGAGCGCAGGCTCATCTGGTTTGAGCAAAAGTTCACCAGCTTGGACCCAAGCTCGCTGGCTCAAGCAAGGGGTTAATTGGTCTGCTGAAGGTCCACGGTCAAGGCACATATGAGAAAGCAATCAATGAACAACTAAAGTCTTACAATGAAAAACTGATGATTGATGCTTTTCATCTCTCCGTTCCTGTCTGTCTGTCCCTGTCTATCCCTCTCTCTGACTCTCTCTCTGTCTCTGACTGAGAGAATTTTTACTGACTGAAATTCTAACTTTGCCTAAGTGGCAATCTCTTTGTTCTTTTTAGTTTATCCTCTTTGCAGAGGGAGTTTAAAACCCACCTGCCTGGCAGGTCTGAGAGTGCACAATCGTCATCTTCCTGCTGCAAGAAGACATGGGTGAAAGATTCCATAACAAGTACAAAGGATATCTCGATTGTCTTCCTAACACTGTTCTGTCAGGAGTCTTTTCCTGACCTACAGAAAATATGGGTGAATTCCTCTATAAACCAAGGTGTTGGAAAAGGTTTTCTAATTATGAATCAAAATTGAGATGCAATTAGAAAAACTGATAAATCTGACTAGTTAAATTTTTTTTAAATTTCTGCATGGGAAAAATAAGCAGTCAAAGATAACAAATTAAAAGAAAACATTTGTAATACATATCACAAATAAAACACTAATATCCCTAATACAAAGAACTTATAAAATTTGAAGGCAAAGTGATTAAAAATTCTATAGAAAAATGGATAAGAGATATGAGTTGATGCTGCCCTGGCCGGTTAGCTCAGTGGTAGAGCATCGGCCCAGCGTGCGGATGCCCTGGGTTCAATTCCCAGTCAGAGTGATAGGAGAAACACTCATCTGCTTCTCCACTCCTCCACCTTCTCTCTCTTTTTCTCTCTCTCTCCCCCTCCTGCAGCCATGGCTTGCTTAAAACGAGTAGGCCCCAGGTGCTAAGGGTGGTTCCATGACCTTTGCCTCAGGCACAAAGAAGAGCTCAGTTACTGAGCAACAGAGCAACACTCCAGATGGGCAGTGTGCATTGCCCCCTAGTGAGCTTGCTGGGTGGATCTCAGTTTGAGCACATGCAGGAATCTGTCTCAGCCTCCCCTCCTCTCACTGAATAAAAAAATTTTTTTTAAAAATATGAATAGACAACTCATAAGGTATAAAAATGGTCCTTACATACTTTAAAACATATTCAACTTCACTTATATTAAACAATATCCAAATTAAAACTTTACTAGGATGTCATTTCTTATCTAGCAGATTGGAAAGGCTTTAAAAGCTTCACAATACACTCTGCTGGTGAAACTGTGGGAGAAAAGTATATTTTCATACATTGTTGATGGAAATGCAAAACGGTTTAATCATTATGGAAGAAACTTTGGCATTATCTAACAATACTACATAGGTTATCACACTTCAATACAGCAGTCTCATTTCTAAGAACTTACCCTAAATATATACCTCTAACAATACGAAAATAGATGCTGTATTATTCACTACATGTTATTTATAGTTACAAACTATAGGAAACTCCCTACACACTCAAACTGGGAGACTCCATGAACTGGTACGCCCACACGATGGAGCCTGGGAGTTGCACGAACAATGAGCACGGCCTGCAGGAGCGGGCACGGAGTTGCTGCCAGGTGGAAAGTGGAAAAGCAAAGTACGGGAATGCACATACATAAAACTAATACAACATTCTGTATCAATTATATCTCAATAAAACGGGCAAAAGAATACACATATATTATGCTCTCTTTCATCAAAGAAAGAAGAGAAAATAAAACACACACACACACACACACACACACATTACAGAAGGTAATAGAAAAAAATAAACCAGAAAATAATGAAGTATGTATAAAGTGGGTGGAGGGGGTAGAAGGAATGTAGGAAGAAGTGTCAGTTCACTGATTATACCTCCTTATATAATTTTACATTTTTAATGCATTCAAAACATAAAATCAACAAGAAAGAAAGAGGAAACATCCAGAAACTGAAATGAAAACGACACAAACCAACCCAGCTACATTTCAAATGAATTAGTTACCCACACGGAAGTAGAGGGGAATGAATCTGAACAGACGAAGACCACCTGTACTTCACCATGAACAATCAGTGTGGTGGGAAGAGCTGTGGGAAGATTCTGAATTCTCTTGTCTTTGTCAGCTAAAGCTGTCATAACAAAATACCATGGACTGAGCAGCTTACACAGCCAAAATTTTATTTCTCCTATCTGGAGGCTACAAGTCCAAGATCAAGGTGCTAGCAAGGTAGGTTTTATAATGAGGCTTCCTCCGTGTGTGCCCACATGATCACTTCATTGTGCACTGCGGGGAGAACAAGCTCCCTGGTGCCTCTTCTTATGAGGGCACTAATCCTATCATGACAACCTTACCCCAAGTGGCCTCATTTAACCATAATCACCTTCCACAGGTCTCATTACCAAACATCACCACATTGGGAGTTAAGGCTTCACATATGAATTTTAGGTAAACACAAAGTCCACTAAGACCTTTTTAGCCTGACTGGTAGTGGCACAGTGGATAGAGTGTCAACCTGGGACACTGAGGTCCCAGATTCGAAACTCCGAGGTTAACAGCCTGAGCATGGGATCATAGACATGAACCTATGGTCGCTGGCTTGAGCACAAAGGTCTCTCTGGCTTGAAGCCCAAAGACACTTGCTTAAGCCCAAGGTCACTGGCTTGAGCAAGGGGGTCACTGGCTGGGCTGGAGCCATATGAGAAGCAATCAATGAACAACTAAAGTGCCACAACTATGAGTTGATGCCTCTCATCTCTTTCCTCCCTCTCTCTCCCCCCCTTCCTGTCTCTCTGCCAAAAAAAAAAAAAAAAAAAAAAGCCAATGATTTCAACTCTCAGATATCCACGTTTGTGGATAAAATACGCTGAACTGGGCAGTAATTTTTATACTCACATTTAATTTTGTCCACACTTCTATTTGAATACATCTTCTAACAGTCTTTGAATGCAACCCAAACCAAAAGCCCCACCTTCCCTCATCCCATGAAAATGTATGACTACTGTGTTCTTATCGTGACCGTCAGAGCCCGGCCCGGCCCAAGCAGCTTGCCCTGCACTCCTCTCCAATTCCACCGCAAACCTTTCGCCCTCCTAAACGCAGGCCACAGCCACCTACCACTGTTTCTGGGCTCAGTGTGGTTCGGCTTTGTGAAGCAGCGTCTCACAGAAGGAAAACACACTGATACGAATTGAAATCCCAGGTCTGCCATCTTCATCACCCAGCTCCATACCTTGGACAACTTCCACAACAGCTCTGAAAGTCAGATTCTTCAACTTCACAGCAGGGATAATAATAAAGCAAAGCTGCACTAGCTGTTACGAGGGTTAAACAGAACAACAGGCAGAAAGCACACAGAAAATGTGGCCGTATGACTGATGGCCACTGGCAGCAGCAGCAGCAAACAGCATTTCCATGCAACCCATACCCCATCTGACAGCAGGCCAGCTGGGCGGAACCAGGTCCTTCCTCATTGTGTGACACCAGCAGTATCCCGCCCATGTGGGCTCTCCATGTTCACAGAACCAAGGGGCTTCAGATCCAGTTTACACCCCAATGCCACCACCCGGCTGGCAGCGCTGGCCTGCGAGCATCACACCCTCTGCCCCTCTCTGTCCTCTGCGCCCAGCGCCTCTGCCACTCAGGTTTCCTTGCCCGGTCTGAACAAGAAGATACTCTCACCAGCAAAATAAAATTAACTATGCTTGTGCTCAGGAAATTTAAAAATCTATTTTTAAAATACCACGTTTCCTTCATTCGTATATTGCTCCTTCCTCCCAGTCTAACTATGAAAATCCTTTTATTCTCTTTTTCCCCCACTCAGGAAATCTTTAAAACTTACTAAAACTGGCAGATAAAGGTAGAGCACCTGCCAAACTCTAACAGGTACATTTTATTACTTTAAATTCCTTTCCAGGATACAAACTTAGATAAGTTTTCATGATCTGTTTCACTTTCATTATAATAAAAGTTTATCTGCAAAAAGTACAGGCAAATCGGGGGACGGCGGTTTTGGAGTCCGTCTCTTTAACATCCGAGAGCCCTGCAGTCCGCTGTGCACCACATCCAAACCACAGCGCTCCCAGACGGCCTGAGCATCGTGTCCCCCTCCCCCCAGCCACACCCGTGTAAAGAGAGCATACCCCCCACCCCGGACTGCAGACACCCAGCCGCAGCCCCAGTGCACCCTCGCTGGACTCTGTGTGCCCACGTGATACCACATCAAAAGGGCCTGCCTGGAAGGGCACCAGGCAGGCACGGTCACCTGGCATGCTAAAACAGAATTCAACAAGGTGGCTGCTGTGCTAGGAAAGCCACACAGAGTAAGTCATTAATGCCAAGTCACTGACAAATTATCTTTAGCTCAGAGAGGTCATGGACACACGCACGCATAACTTTTCAAACTTGACTACAACTGCACACAAATATATCAAGCACAAAAACTGCCGTATCTGTGCAAATTATTCAGGCAGCCACTTGGTTAAATCTTCTGCCGTTGAAACTGATCATGGTGCAAAATACTGCAAATGGATAGCATCCTCATTACAACCCCAAATATTTCACAGCACAGTGGAAAGGCGCAAAGAACACTGACTGTGGCCCAGGCTGGTTGGCTCAGTGGTAGAGCATCGGCCTGGCGTGCGGAAGTCCCGGGTTCGATTCCCAGCCAGGGCACATAGGAGAAGCGCCTATCTGCTTCTCCACCCCTCCCCCTCTCCTTCCTCTCTGTCTCTCTCTTCCCCTCCCACAGCCAAGGCTCCACTGGAGCAAAGATGGCCCAGGTGCTGAGGATGGCTCCATGGCCTCTGCCTCAGGCGCTAAAATGGCCCTGGTCGCAACAGAGCGACGCCCCAGTTGGGCAGAGCGTCGCCCCCTGGTGGGCGTGCCGGGTGGATCCCGGTCGGGCGCATGCGGGAGTCTGTCTGACTGCCTCCCCGTTTCCAGCTTCAAAAAAATACAAAAAAAAAAAAAAAAAAAAGAACACTGACTGCCTATCCAACAAGGACAGTTTTGTCTCAGGGCAAGCAAAACACTTACAGGTCTTTGTTCTTGTCCAGCCAGACTCCGAAAGCATCCCCCCAGAGACGCACCTGGTGTGATAAGGTGAATATAGTCACATGTTTAGGCTGGAACCAAGGGAAACATGAGATGTCCATGTCACAAGGAAGATAGATACCACTTCCTGCAGCAAGAATGTGACCAAGTCTTCTTGCATCACTCAGAAAAAGACTACCTCAATTCTAGCTATTTCTCAGTGACCACTCAAAGGTCATTTTCACCACAAGACCTGTGGTAATCTTCACCCTTAATTCCTCCAATGATCCAAAGCTTTCTTTCTGTACTTAATTAAATGCAAATGCAGAAAGAGATGTCCAGGGTCCACAAGTCACCGTCATTGCCGGGCTGTGGACTCCATGAGGCATAATCCATGGCTTGTCCTGCCCCACGGTGGCAAGCATGTACATTCAGCACACACAACAGAGATGCAAATACATTATCTGCTGACCGCATATGTGATTTCAAGTCTTAACTATGAAACAAATTTAAAAAAAAACATTGCCTCTGGCCTCCTGAGTCGGACTGGTAACTGAATTTAAGGGTTGTAAGTGATATCACAAGGACTGGAAAAAGTATAATTAAGTAAATAGAGTATGAGGTGCCTTAATATCACTATATACATAACATTCACCATTTCCAAAGACCTTTCAAAAATACATTCTCGGCCCTGGCCAGTTGGCTCAGTGGTAGAGTGTCGGCCTGGTGTGCAGAAGTCCCGGGTTCGATTCCTGACCAGGGCACACAGGAGAGGCGCCCATTTGCTTCTCCACCCCTCCCCCTCTCCTTCCTCTCTGTCTCTCTCTTCCCCTTCCGCAGCGAGGCTCCATTGGAGCAAAGATGGCCCAGGCGCTGGGGATGGCTCCTTGGCCTCTGCCCCAGGTGCTAGAGTGGCTCTGGTCACAACAGAGCGAGGCCCCGGAGGGGCAGAGCATCGCCCCCTGGTGGGCAGAGCGTCGCCCCCTGGTGGGCGGGTGTGCCGGGTGGATCCCGGTCGGGCGCATGCGGGGAGTCTGTCTGACTGTCTCTCCCCGTTTCCAGCTTCAGAAAAAAAAAAAATACATTCTCATGGATTCTCACAACTCTACAAGAAAGGATTATTTCAATTTAACCATGAGTAAACTAATGACTTAGCCAGGACCACACCAGCTAGTTAGGTGGTGGAGCCAGAACTTCACAGTCGAGAGAGAAGGAAAACGCACCGACGGAGGGGGAAGACCAGGCATCGTCGCAGGAAATGGCACACAACCCTCTGTGTCACTCATCACTATAACACCGTAGCGGGCAATTGCAAATCTACCAAGTCACTTTTTATCAAGAATTTATAAGGAAGATAGAAAACATTTTGCCTGGCCTGTGGGGGCGCAGTGGAGAGAGCATGGACCTGGAGTGCTGAGGTCCCAGCTTGAGGGCCGGGGCTCATCGGGTCAGAGCACATACAACAAGCCAGCAATGGACAACTCAAGTGAAGCAACTAGGAGCTGATGCTTCTTGCTCCCTCCCTCTCTCCCCTCTCTGTAAAATCAATGGGCAAAATCTTAAAAAAAAAAAAAAAAGTTACAGCGACTCTTCACTGGCTTTAATCCAAAATTAGTCAAATTTTCTCACTAGAATTAGTATATACAATAGATCCTTAAACATGTTAAATCCTGTATAAATGTTTTAAAATCAAAAGCGGTTTTCAAATCTTTAAGTTTAAGAAAGTTGATCTCCACCATGCACAGTGATCCAAAAACAGGACGAGGTTCAGCAGTCCACAGTATTCCTCTGGGTCTTCTGGAACGGAAGTGAACCACGGGAAGGAGGGTCAAGGTTAAATCTAGGTTTTCAGACTCAACGCAGAGCTCAATGGAAACCTAAGATTCAACTACAAAGGAGATCATTCCTTTTTTTCTTTTAATTGATTTTAGAGAGAGAAGAAGAGAGGGAGGAAGGGAGGCAGAAAGAGAGAGATTGATTTGTTGTCCCACTTACTATTTATGCATTCACTAGGTGATTCTTATATGTGTCCTGACCAGGGATCGAACCCACAGCCTTGGCATATCAGGACACTGCTCCCTCGGTTGATCCACAGTTTGAGATGCTGTAACTGACATCCAGTTTTGTATCTCACATATCAAGTCTGAGAATGAAGTCTGGAATTAGAGGGTGAAGGTAGGTGGCAGATATAAATTTGGGAGTCACCAGCAGATAGGTGGATTTAAAGCCAACTTGGAGATCCTCCAGAAAAGGAAGTATGCCTGGGGCCCTCGGACAGAGATGGAAACAAGCAGAGCACAAAGAAGGGTGAAAAGTAGAGGGCAAGATCATAAGAGGAGAACCAGAACAGGGCACTGTCCTGGAAAGCAAGAAAAAGGGACATTTCAACTCCATGGAATGCCACCAGACATCAACTGCACTAAAGTGGCCTATGATTTTAACAATGTGAGGTCCGTGGAAATGTGACCGTTTCAGTTAGAAAGGTAGGGAAAAAAGCCACACTAAAGTGGGTTAATAAGTTAAAGGTAATAATAAACGGCATTTGAAAGAATGGGAGGTGAGGAAGTTAAGACCACCAAGAACAGACATTCTTCCAGAAATTTTACCGACCCACACAGCAAATTACTGTCACTACCAGTACAATCACAGAAAGCTGCTCAGAGCACAGGAAGGGCAAGAGGGCTGTGGCGAGGAAAAGGGAACAGGGGTTCCCAAAGAAGTAACCAAATCCAAGGATCCAGGTGAGCCCATTCCTATGGTGGTGTATCCCTATAACGAAACCAATTCCACAAACATGCACGACTGCCTGTCTGCTCCTAAGTAAAGGAAATCCCTTTGGATAAAGAATCAGTACTAACCACAGCTAACTTGCAGGACCACGATATATCTGTAAGAAATTGTTTTCTGGAAGAAAAACAGCCCCAAGTTTTTCACTTCTGACACGGGCAGATCACTGAAGCTCTACAGCCAGGGCAGAGTCCAGACGCCACCAGTCCCTCACCGGAGCTCCAGGGCCCCTCAGGTGGGACCAGGGGTTTGCTCACTGTGGTGGGCAGGGTGCAGAGATGGTAACTGAGCAGTGACGCTGGGTCCGCCCCAGCACTTTCCCACCAAAACACCAGAGACAGAATCCAAGGTCTGCAGAGTCTCACTCGGCAGCAAATCTAAAAAACTGAAGCAAAGCAAGTGTCGAGTCCACGGGAGGTGGGAGGGGGGTGGGAAACGACTCAAAAATATCTCTAGAAGTGACAAATAGAGAAAGGAAGCCCCAGCTCACCTCGCTATTGTGGCCCCGCAGGTTGAAGTTTATTCTCTGTGGGGTGTTCCTGTCCCTGCGGCAGTGGCTGGAGGTGAAGGTCACGCCCACGACGCCGCGGCCGTTGCCCGTGGCCAGCCAGCCCTCCTCGTAGTAGCGCCTCCTGCACACGGGCTTCTCCTTCTCGCTCTTGGGCACGCGCCCCTTCCAGGACAGGCAGAGGATGTTTGAGTCGCTGCAAAGGACAGGCCCCTGTTCCACTGCTGCATACATACTTTTTCCAGAGGACTGTTTTACTTCAAAAGTAATGCCAATTGCGGAAAATTTTAAACCAGTTTCTTTCATTGACTTACTCTATCTTTGTGGTTAGCTTGCGCTGTTTTCTCAGATCCCCTTTAATTAAGATTGACCTGGATCTAATTAGAAGGTCAGTATTTTATAAAGATCCACCAAATGCATAGTGAAAAAATTCCTCTATAAAAGATGACGGCAGTCTGCTAAGAAAAGGTAATGCTTAAAAAAACGTGGGGTCCGTTTTTATTTTCAAGTTTTTAGAGAAAGAGTGGGCTGACCCTTTGGAGAATGAATGTCATTAGTCAGGAAGCTGAATTTTCTTCTTTTTCACTCAACTTGGTTATTCTCATTCAGCCTGAGATTCCAGTTTAGTGTAATATGATTCCAGAGACCAGGGCTTGCAAATACATAGATTTCAAGTAACTTAAGGCTTTAAGAACCCTTCGAGCTGGCTTTTCTCTTCAGGATTTCAGGTGCAGAGACGGAGCACGGGCTCATCCTCTTTCTGAAGCTGCCTCTAGTGTTTCCTCAACTACACAAATTTCCACTGCTGAAGCTGAAAAAGATTGCATAAAGGGGGAAAAGGCACACAAACTGTGCGAAATGACCAGAGTTTGTGCAGACAGCAGTCCAAGTTTGGAAGAAAAGACTTGTCTGCTGTTCAGAACCCAAAACGTCCCACCTTCAAGCCCAACCCAGTTTCCTGGCAGGTCACTGTGTCCCCAGGGAGAGCGGGGCTCTATCTGACCGCCCCCCAGAGGCCCACACAGCCCTCAGTGCCATGGCGGTATCGCGAGAAAGCCCCTCCACTATGCAGGGCCAGCTCGTTCCAACGCGTGGCACACGCTCCAGGGTTTGGCTCAGTGAGTCCCCAACCCTCCTGCTCACAAAACAAGCCTCACTCAGAACTTCCTCGCCTTTGCCTCTCCCCCACCCCTAGCCTAACTTCGCCTTTCTGCTCCTAAAAATCACATTTTTTCATCTTGAAGGAAAAAAATATTAATCTCAGAATTAAGTCCATCAAGTAGTTCTCTTCTTATATATGCAAGTCTTCCTGGACTCAGCAAAAAAGAATCCCTTAAAAGGGAGACACAAGCAAGGGCCGGGTTCTCCACCACGCTGTGCCGGTGAGCCCTTTCCTGGGCACATTCAGGGCCTGTTTCCCACGCCACACAGAGAGTCCAAGGAAAAGAAACTTTGCTGGGATGTTCCTTGATATGTATTTCGTAATTATCGGTTTCAACTGCTACCTAAGATATCATCCTATAGATGCAGAAAAGGAAAGGGAAATAATAAATTAACATTTCTCGAGTCCAGTCAAGTGAAAGAGGCAGAGAAACCAGTTCATTGTTCAAACGTGTCCCATCAAACCTGAACTGGCTTCCCTCCAGTCATGACCTCACAGGAAGAGTCACTGGTCAGTCCAGAATCTCAGTCTGTCCACATCCCCAATCCACTGACAACTAAAGTGCAGACACTGCGTGCCACCACCTGCAACGCTGCGGCCCACGGCTCCCTCGGCCGCCGGCCCGCAGCGCCTTCTGCACTGCACAGGTATGTTTGAGGCTGGGTCTGTGCGAGGCTTTTTTCTCTTCTTTTTGCAAACTTTCTTTACCCGTGAAGACCATATGGAAAATTGGCCGTTAGTGATGTGTTTTTCTCCCCAGGCGTCTGAGCCCAGTGGTGTCAGGTTGCTCCATCTGATTCTTAAATTAATTTTCATCGGTTGTAAAATGCTTCAAGTGTGCACCAGAGTGAGCCTGTCTCCCCGTCTAAGTATGTGTGCATAGAAAGGTTTTAAATATACACAGACATACACTCTTCAGCGGGCGTGCAAGCGCTCTGCTTTCCTAGTTGCTTCAGGAACCGTCTGATTGATCACAGCTTGAAGGCCCTGGAGTCTTACAAATCTGTAAAACAAAATAGGATATAAAAAAACTTTAAAATGCTGAAGAATAAACCTTCTAACCGAGTAACTGCTGTAACTGAATTTAAAGACCCATCATTATACTTACAAATACCGAATGGAGCTAGAAGTTGGTCAAATTCAAACAGCAAAAGGGTACACCTCACCAATGTAGAGACAACACACAACGTAAGTCTGAATGCCATGTACCGTCTGTGAGATTGGCCAGTGGCTGGGCATATCCAGAATAAAGCCACTGCCTCTGTGCTCCCCCATCTAACTGACTTTCCTAAGACTCTGGGCCCTCAATGTACACCCCAGGCAGCAACCAGGAGACTAAGAGGCTCGGGCAAGTCATGTGACCTGGTTTTTATACTGTCAGTAAAAGATGTTCCCTGAAGACACAAGGCAGCAGGGCCTTTTAAAATCCCTCCCTCCCTGATTGGGGGCAGGTCACAGGGCAAAGCACAGCTGTTTTTCTCAGCTTTTAAACTGTCTGCTAGCAGCAAAGTCCTACAAAATCTATCTCCAGCAAATCCACCCTCCCCTCCCTCCTACTCCCTCAGTCCAGACCTGCATCCCATCCACACTGCAAGAGACTGAATGCAGAAGCGCAAATGAGAACCCATCTATCTTTCCATCAAAGGCTAAAGATAGTAAATATGTTTAGTCAGAAAACATAGCTATTTTTCAGAAAAAATATATTATTGATAACATCCATTAGGTCCATTGTTTTAAATGAATTCTTAAATTTTTAAAACTTCTCAGTTTTAATTTCTAATATTGTAAGCAGCAATAGCAGACACCCATATAAGCAAATGCTCTTTTGAGTCTTAAATAATTTTTAAGAATATAAAGGGGCTTTGAGATCAAACACTTTGAAAATCACTGATATATGCTAATGCTCCAAAATGTAAGCCTTAAATAACTAAAGTATACAGAATAAATTTCCAAAGCAAAAGCTCAGAAAAAACTGTTTCATTTTATGTACATTGCTAGTTTTTAACCAAACCTTGGAAGTTACAAAGTATCATATATATTCTAGATAAACAAGGCATATATTTTTAAATCACGTTACTTTATTATGATTCAAGTGGATAATGGATACAAAATGTAACAACAAATACCACAATCACAGTAGACTAATTACTAAAGGCTGGCTCCTATTTTAGTGCTACCATTAACAGAAATGTGCCTTCTTCCTGTCTTATATTCTCATAAGGATGAGAAAATGAGGATAAAACTGATTAAGTAGCTTTTGAGGTAAATTCGCAGTCAAACCAACACTAGTAAAGGGGTTTAGCATAAAGATTAAAAAGCAACTATTCAGCCTGACCAGGTGATGGCGCAGTGGGCAGAGTGTCAACCTGGAATGCTAAGGACCCAGGTAAGAAACCCTGAGGTCACCGGCTTGAGTGTAGGCTCATCTGGCTTGAGCACGGGGCTCACTAGCTTGAGTGTGGGGTCTCTAGCTTCAGTGTGGGATCATAGACATGACCCCAATGGTCTCTGGCTTGAAGCCCAAGATCACTGGCTTGAGCAAGGGGTCACTCGCTCTGCTATTGCTCCTATCAAGGCATGTATGAGAAGCAATCAAGGAACATCTAAAAGTGCCACAACTATGAGTTGATGCTTCTCACCTCTCCCCCTTCCTGTTGGTCTCCCTGTGTCTGTCTGTCTCTTGTTTAAAAAAAAAAAGAAAAAGAAAAAGAAAAAAAAGGAAACTATTCAATTGAAAGCAGGGCCACAGATATTTGTCTAGCCCTGTTCATAGCAGCAATATTTACAATAGCCAAAAGGTAGAAGTGACTCAAGTGTCCACCAACAGATGAGTGGATAAATAAGATGTGGCATATACATTCAATAAAATATTCCACCTTTAAAGAGATAAAATTCTGTCTGTTACAGGCTACAACAGGGGTCAGGAAACTTTTTGGCTGAGAGAGCCATGAATGCCACATTTTTTTTCATTTTTTAAAAATTTTTTATTTATTTATTCATTTTAGAAAGGAGGAGAGGGGGGGAGAGAGAGAGAGGAGAGAGAGAAGGGGGGGAGGAGCAGGAAGCATCAACTCCCATATGTGCCTTGACTGGGCAAGCCCAGGGTTTCGAACCTGCGACCTCAGCATTTCCAGGTCAACACTTTATCCACTGCGCCACCACAGGTCAGGCGCCACATATTTTAAAATGTAATTCCATGAGAGCCATACAACGACCCGTGTACATTACGCATTATCCAATAAAAATTTGGTGTTGTCCCAGAGGACAGCTGTGATTGGCTCCAGCCACCCGCAACCATGAACATGAGCGGTAGGAAATGAATGGATTGTAACACATGAGAATGTTTTATATTTTTAATGTTATTATTTTTTTATTAAGATTTGTCTGCGAGCCAGATGCAGCCATCAAAAGAGCCCCATCTGGCTCGCGAGCCATAGGTTCCCGACCCCTGGGCTACAACATGGATGAACCTTGAAGACTTTATGCTAAGTGAAATAATCCAGACATATAAGGACAAATACTGTATGATTTACCATATATGAAGTACCTAGAATAGTTAAGTTCACAGAGAAAACAGAATAGTAGTTGCAGGGGCTGGGAGTTAGGTAAGGGGAAAGGAGAATTATTATTTAATGGGTACAGTTTCAGTTTGGAATGATGAAAAAACTCTGGAGGTGGTTGCACAACAATGTGAATGTGCTTAAGACCATCAAATTCACTTAAATATAATAAAAATGGTAAACTTTGTTAAGTGTATTTCATCTCAATTTTTAGTATCAGGTAAGTTAAGAACAGCACTTATTCAACAGTCTTTCAATGACAGACTGAAAATAAATCTCCTCAGTTTGGCATTATGATATTTTTTACCCTAAACACTAACACAGGCCCATGAGTGATCCTGGAGTTTTTCATTAGGAACAAACGATGCTAATTCTGAATTCTGCTGGTGGTAATTACATCTTATTTTCAGACTATTCCTATAAATCACTAAATAACCCATTCCTGCTTTTAGAAGACTACAATCATAAAAGAAACAACACGTGCATGATTGGATTAATGTCCTGAAAGCGGGCTGAGAGTCAGAAAACTCCTAAGATGCTTCCCCCGTTCTAACTTTCCACACTATCTAGTTCCAACAGCAAATGGGGAGCCCGGAATCAGGGAAAGTACACCACAGAGATAGAATGGTACATTGTTGAGAAAAGGAAGTCTTAGAGGAATTACAGTTCTGCTGGATTAATTAACCAACAAATCTTAACTAAACATCTATTACGCAGAAGGCGGGGTGCTTCGTTCTCTGCCTCTCTTGTCCCCAGTTAGATTATTCTCTTTCCTAACTAGAATCTGATTCCTACTTTCCACCAACATGAATAAAATTCACTATTGGGGGGGGGAAATGCACTTTTTGGTTATTTTTTTAATCATTTAAATTAATGTTAGATATCAGAGATGACTTAGTAAAGATATTTTCCATTTTACAATGTTGATAAAAAATATTCACTAAAAGTTGTAAGAGGCCCTGGTTGGTTAGCTCAGTTGGTTAAGAGCATTGTCCCAAAATGACAAGATTACGAGTTCAATACCCAGTTAGGGCACATATGGGAACCCAACCAATGAATGCCCAACTGAGCGGAACAACAAATGAATGCTTCCCTCCCCTCTCACTTTCCTCTCCCTTCCTCTCTTTGTTTCTTTCAATAAATAAATTAATTAAGTCCTGGCTGGAGAGCACGGGCAGTTGGAGCATCGTCCTGGCCAGTTCCATTCCCTGGTCAGGGTACACACTGGAACAGCTCAATGTTCCTGCCTCTCTCTCCCTGCCTATCTCAAAAAAAAAAAAAAAAAAAAAAGTTGTAAGAATGTAATCTCTCTGGAAAAATCTGGCATAACTAGTACTGATGAAGGTATGAGCACTCTGCAAACAGCCACTCCACTTCTAAGTATGTGCACCAGACACATTCTTCACAGGACCCAGCGGACAGACACAGTCATCGGCAGCAGCAGCACTGTGTACATTAGCCAAAAACTGAAACCAATTTTTTTGTGTGTGTGACAAGACAGAGAGAGGGACAGACAAGGACAGACAGGAAGGGAGAGATGAGAAGCACCAATTCTTCCTTGAGGCACCTTAGTTGTTCATTGATTGCTTTCTCATATGTGCCTTGACCTGGGAGCTACAGCAGACCGAGGAACCCCTTGCTCAAGCCAGCGACACTGGGCTCAAGACAGTGAGCCTTGCTCAAACCCGATGAGTCTGCACTCAAGCTGGTGACCTCGGGGTTTCGAGCCTGGGTCCTCATGTCCCAGTCCGACGCTCTATCCACTGTGCCACCACCTGGTCAGGCCCAATTTTTTTATGTAGGAGAAATATACTGTGTATTACTCAACCTCAAAACTATAAGGTTGGCAGCTCTGAGAACTCCCTTTTAATGTAGCATTCTATGGATATATTCCAAGAAAATGCATATTAATAGTAACAAAGGGAGATAAGAGGAAATTTCAGAATGTAATTCTATTTCTTTCTAAAGAATAGAAATTTAAGAGAGTGGTTAAGCAGAAGGTTGAAATCAGAAGCAAAAAGTAGATTTGAGGAAAAAATATACAGATGTTAGATGAATGTACAGCAGGAAAACCATAGTAGAAACTCTTGAAATGTTCCAAACACCCTAAAGTTTAAGGTTTTAATTATAGACTTGTTTGGCGGTTGAGTTTTTCTAGTTGGTGATGCACACTGAACACATCCTAATTTCTCCTCTAGGGACAACAGCTCTGCAGCTGCGGTAGGCTAGTCTCTCAGATCCAGCTCTCCGGCTGGTAGGGGTGGGGGGCCTTCCCTCACTTCCCTTTCCACACGTGGCACCAGACCCTGAACTCTTCTGTTAACTGAAGCAACTAGATGACCTGTCTCTAATTACAGTTACTACTTCCCCTGGGGAATTCTCCACAGCCCACAAATATCCAGAGTCCAAGGCTGTTCTAACTGGTTCCTAATGAGCTTCAATAGCTGCCTAGAGGCTAGTTCAAATTTGCCAAGACTGTCTTTTAAGGCAAGGCACTTTCAATAATCTACTTGTCATGTGGCTACCAACACATGTAGGGACACAAGTACATACATGGAAGGTTTATAACACCACTGCCAAGATAACAGAGCTTAATAATACTTCTTAGTAATGATTATACATATATCTATATATAGTAGTACCATTCTCAAAACATGCTAGTGAGACAGTAACTAAAGACATGCACGCATAGTTACGCCAGGGTTACTCCCAAGATGCATTTTTACTGTCACTGTGTCAGCATCAAGTCCTTTTGCCATTCACTTGCACTGCAAGTTTCAGAGCTGTATTCCACAGGAAAGCTGTCTTATTTAGAGCAACACCAGCCCTTTAGATGCAGTGCACTGAGGCCCTGCAAAGACTCACACGTCAAGGGTCTCCTCTGCTTGTGCTACACCTGTTTTTCTGTTTAACTCATCATCATACTAAACCCCAGACTCCTAGACCCCAATGTTCATCTCATCCGCAGTACCCAGCAGGGCTGCGTTTAACTGTTTGATAAGGCACTAAGTACGCTACATCTTCTAAGAAAAGAGGAAACAATAAATGCTGACTGCATGAGGTTCCCTATGAAGTTGGGGTCAACACCAACCACTCAGAATCCGGGTCTCCTGAAAGCCCAGCGACAGGCACTGCAGCCCGTGTGAGCAGAACAAGGCATGGTAGAGGTGCGGGTCCGCCGCTGTGCAGAGGACAGCAAAGGGGTCCAGTTCCAGAGAAAGCTGCCCCCTCTCTGCTTCCTGCATGCAGGTTCCACAGCCAGTTCCGAGAACACCAGCACCTAGTTATCTGTATGAAGAGAGGCGGGCATGGAGGATCAGGACAAAGCGCGGCACCACCAGTTTACAAGAGAGTGGGAGCGGGATTAAGAGCGAGTCTACACCTGAAACTCAGATGGTGAAACACTGGGATACCATAAATGGGGTTCACTGGTATCAAAAGTCATGTGCCTTAATTTAAAAAGGAGGCCGTTTCATTTATCAAAGTGACAAAGACTGAAAGAAATGGTAATTCCCAATGTCATGTACAACAGTGGTTTTCAACCTTTTTACACCAGGGATGGTGAAAGTAGAATTATTTTGGGAACAAGCATAAGCAAATTCGACTACATCACTGGCTCTATACTCTCCATACAACATCAGAACGGTTGACTCTTTTACGGACCAGCACAAAATTTCTGGCAGACTGGTCCATGGACTGGCGGTTGAAAAACACTGATGTAGGTACAGAGAAATGAGACACAAATTCAGTGATACAATTCAAGACTTAAAATGTTGCCAACCTTTTGATTCAGCAATTCTACTTCTGGAAATTGATCATAAGGAAATGATACTGGATTGTACAAAGACTTAGAAGGACTTCTACCACAGCATTTTTATAAAAGAAAAATCTAAAATAACCTTTATGTCCAAATGGGATATTAGTTCAGTAAGTATTGGCACAGACATAAAACACAATACTAATTCCATTGTAGAAGACCCTAGGGTGAAATGGTAACTGTTAGGTTCAGATCCAGGGGCCCCTAACAAAAAACCTCTACTAAACCAGGCTGAACTTGAAGTATCCGGCGCCAGAACAGCTCCTAGAAGTCCCCACCTGAGTGAAGCCGACTGTGTCCCACCTTCCCTCACCCACCCTCCCACGGGGACAGCTTCCTCAGTCAGCAACCCCTCACCCACCCTCCTGCTTGAGCACATCCCTTCACCCGCCCCATATTTTCCTGCCAAAACGAGCCCCCTGGCTAAGTCTTGCTCACTAACCTGATAAACCCCCAGATGGGGTTGATGCCTCTGGGGTCTCAGCCGTA